>NC_041335.1:36434705-36767205 GCF_004354835.1 Perca flavescens
TCCCGGTTCCCACAGTGTGAATTTCCCCACCGTGAGATTAATGAAAGGATTTTGAATCTTCAATCTTGAATATGAACTAATCTGATTCACTACTTCAATATATAGACACAGTGAGACTTCATGATGATCTAATGCAGAAATAAAATAACTTGCAGACATGATGTGTGTGTTGATAGAGCTGCAAAGATGAATGATTAGTTCAAGTAAAAAAAACAAAAAAAACAAAAAAAACAAAAAAAACAAAAAACAGTTTATAATTTATAATTTTAATTTTAGTTTATGTCACACACGAGGCTTTAAAATGAAATGTATTTTAACTCCATTTAGTTGTGACGGTGTGTTGTGAGAGTCTCCCGCAGCTGGTAACTCGATGTGGAGACGATGAGCAAAAAAACACGGCTTGTACGATGGAGAAAATCCCCGGCGATTCATTTCACACTTTCTCTGACACAAACACACGAGGTTGAGGGGAGGCCAGTGCGATGTAAATGACCAATGTGTGAAGAAAATATCGTAAATCCAACACATAAAAGATTTCCTGTCTGCAGTGAGTCACTATCCTGGGAACAGATTCCACTCATTGTGAGAAACTGCCGTTTATCTGAACCAGGTTTTCCAGAATAACAGCGTCTGAAGGCGCACGCTTTTGTTTCAGGGATAAGAACAAACGTACAGATCTGCAATCGTTAAAAGCAGATGTGCATATAGCGTAGTGCATATGGTTGGATTTTTTTTTTTGTTCTCTAAAAGTTTTGTTTCTAGATGGTGTAGGTGTTCATGGAAATTACCCTGAAACTATAAGTCGAGATAACAGGTTGATTCATTTAGTGACAAGTTAATATTAAATTACACTTAAAAACTAAATTTTACACAAGCTGAAACTGAAATATTAGGAAGTGTATTTATGGAAGTGCAGCATTATGTGAGAATGTTTTACTGCAGGAGGAGTTTAATGCAAGTCTACTGAAGGCGTGGAATTTCAAATATGGGTTTCTTCTTGAGCTATATTCAGCAGGAGAGAGTGAGTCGCAAACAGACAGATTTGTGGTGCGTGTCGAATGTCTTTAAATAAAATAGTTAACATCCCCAATTACCTGCCTGACATGCAAGTATACTGAACAAAATTAGACTTTTTCTATGTACGTAAAAGAGAGGGATGAACCCGAACCCTAACGCCAGATACTGACTCCCCTGCCCTTATATCGTTGCCAGCCACGATTATTGTAGGCTACAACACCTGTGCAATATTCATGCTGTCTAATCAGCATCTATTTCCTCGGCAAAGGATAAGTGCTCACTAACACAGATTTGGACACATTTGTGAACAATATTTGAGCGAAATAGGCCTTTTGTGTACATCTTTGAGTTCAGCTCATGAAAAATGGGGGCAAAAACAGAAGTGTTGCGTTTATAATTGTGTTCAGTGTATATGGATATAAAATATGGAAATGCATTTGTAGAGGCTGACATAAACCGCCAAATTTAAAAGAATGCATAAAGTGAAATGGGCAAAGTGAGTGTGATCATAACAAAAAAGGTAGTAACAGAGCATTTTGGAAATGCAGTTTTTCTGCAGACTGTTGTCGTTCTTCAATCTTTTAATTTAGAATTTTGTAGGATATTTATTTTGCCATTCAGCCCAAAAAAAATTTAACTGAAGGATGTGGGAGAAGTAAAATCAGATGTTTCGTGTGAAAATGAAACCTATGCTTTAGCGGTGAATTCCCCAGCTGTTGCCTCATTCCAGGAAACCGATTGTAGAGCACATATTCTGAGTCTGTGTATACGTCTGAGTTCCTGTTAGACCTCTGAAAATCCCTTAAGGTGTTCTATGTTATTTCAAGCTCTTCTAAAAATGTTTGCAGCCTACGGTATCACGATACGTCTTTGTTCATTTATTTATATTTTATTATGAAGAATGCTGTGCATTACAATAGACTCTGGAAATAACAAACATGAATAATGCAAAAGGATACAGGATGCCCCTTTTCTATTCAATATCACTTTGTTTCATTTTCGTTTATTGACTGACCTCAAAGCTCAAAAGAGCAACCATTTTTGTTCCATGATATAAACAGTGAACTTTCTAACTCAATTAAAATGTCACGGCATTCGCTTCCCGTTACTATGGCACCATAACAGCAAATATTACTTATTATTAGAGATCAGTTATGCACACAAATGCAACCTCAGACCAGCGAGATCCAAACAATAAAATAATGCTGACTTATGTTTTATTCTCTGCAGAATGTCCCTGAAAAGTTAAGGACTTGAAATGAAAGCGACCATTTTACACTCACAGTTAAAGGGAAGAGAACCGTTGTCTTCGTTTCCCGCTAAAAAATCAACCCGTTCTCTCTCTCTCTCTGTCTCTCTCCCACCACGTCAACGTACGGACGCAAAGCGCGGCCTTGCCGTCTGTGCGCGGAAGCTCCGAGTGTAGAGCCACGCACCTCCAAGATTTTTGTAACAATGCGTGCACCGCTTTATGTTTGACCCCTCAGTCACATTAGCTACAAGAGACCGAGACAAAGCGGCAGACTGCCGTTCATTTTCAACCCGGAGTGGCCGTTTACCAGCGACAAGTGACGAGCTCGCCGCTGCCACGAGCAAGGCGGTGCCAAAATAGACAAGAAGTCTGTTTTATGCAAATGCTGAGCGATGCGACAAAGCCACAGCCAATTGGAGTAAAGATAGCGTGACGTATGTCAGTGGATCGAGTCGAAGAAAATAATTCAAGATGGCGGAAAACGCTTCAGGACATCATTATTTCTGTATATATCGGATAAGTTTGGCATTTCATCTCATATGTTTTGTTACTTTTAATCGAGAAATAAATACTTTTAAATCCAAAAACATGGTTTTTGTGACTTAACAATACCTCTGAAGTAAGTTTTAAGACGTGCTTGAAAGTAGCACCAGAAAATGGTAGGCTAGGCGCGCACAGGAGCGCACACAAACAAGTGCATGTCGCTCTCTTTTGTAGCTAACGTGAGCGTGGGGTGAGGCAGCAGCTCTCGGCGTCAGATACCGACGCACGAGGCAACCTGTAATCCTTGTGTTGTTTTCCCGTCAACTTGTGTTTGTTTTAGCTTTTTCCAACGTTTTAAATGGTTACACTTTTCTTCTACACATTTTCAGCGCTTATTTCTACGTCCCATTTTTTCCTGATATGAAACAAAAATAAAAAAATAAAAAAACGGGTCAATGTGACCCGAAGTCAACATGAGGGTTAAGGCTGCTCCACGGTTCTACGGAGGCTCCACGCACCGTTTTCTCCGTAGCCTACATAAGTGGAGTGAAGTTTATACTTGTGCGTTGGTGTGTGTGCGTCGATGTCTTTAAGAGAATAGTGGTGAGGATGGTCAAACGCAGGACTTTGATTCAAGAGCCCGGGGGTTTGTGTCCCAACTATTTAAAAACCCCACCGCGATCTTTTCCCTCACCCTAACTAAAGCTGCCTGCACATGAGCCGCATTAAAACCGCGCTGGCTGTTCCATCGTTATCCTTAAAAAAAAAGGGAGAGCCGTGCCGCCCAACTAGGCCAAGCTTCGCTCCAAATTATTTCCAACTTTGATCTCGCTGACCTTTCCATGCGCAACTAACTCCAGAAACGTATAGCTGCTCTGCTGCCTAACTCGCAGTTTTACCACGGAGCATGTGTAGGCGGCTTAAAGGACAAATCCGGCGCAAAATGAACCTAGGGGTTAAAATAACACGTGTACTGAGTTGACCGTTCTCTGGGATGTGTTTTCATGCTAATCTAATGTGACTAGTTTTAGCGCAAACCGCTAATTAGCTTATAACACTAGTCGTCGGGACAGAGGGTAAAGTAAAAAGAAATATCACCGCACTTCCACGGTAGCATTATGAGGGTCCCTACATGTACAGTACAGGCCAAAAGTTTGGACACACCTTCTCATTCAATGAGAATCTTTATTTTCATGACTATTTACATTGTAGATTCTCACTGAAGGCATCAAAACTATGAATGAACACATATGGAATTATGTACTTAACAAAAAAGTGTGAAATAACTGAAAACATGTCTTATATTTTAGATTCTTCAAAGTAGCCACCCTTTGCTTTTTTTGATAACTCTGCAAACCCTTGGTGTTCTCTCAATGAGCTTCATGAGGTAGTCACCTGAAATGGTTTTACCTTCACAGGTGTGCCTTGTCAGGGTTAATTAGTGAAATTTTTTCCCATATTAATAAAAAAGCAAAGGGTGGCTACTTTGAAGAATCTAAAATATTAGACATGTTTTCAGTTATTTCACACTTTTTTGTTAAGTACATAATTCCATATGTGTTCATTCATAGTTTTGATGCCTTCAGTGAGAATCTACAATGTAAATAGTCATGAAAATAAAGGCAACACATTGAATGAGAAGGTGTGTCCAAACTTTTGGCCTGTACTGTAAACCGAAGCATTGAGAACTTTGTAAGTGTACAGACAGTTTATTAAAAAGACAGTTTAGAAAGACAGTACCGTTCACTCCCATCTTGGGAAAACAGTCACGACCAGTCGAACGATAAACGCTGTGCAACATGCATTCAGTTCAGCTCAGGTTGCACAGCGCTCGTCGTCTGTACACTTACAAAGTTCTCAATGCTTGGGTTTACATGTAGGGACCCTCATTATGCTACCGTGGAAGTGTGGGGCTATTTTGAGCCTTGTTAGTGGTATAAAATAACGATTTATTTTTACTTTACCAGTGGCCCGAACACAGGACTTCCATTAGGAGACACCAAGGGTACAGATCAAGAGCGTAAAAAGAGTGACGCCAAGAGTCCCGACCGAGCGCATAGAAAATTGATGCCAAAGGGATACGCAGAGCGTCAAATACTGCAGCGGAGGGGATTACATTAGAAAGCCCACTGCGTCTGGCCGCTAAAAAGGAGACGTTTTGCGCCAGTAACTAACGCCAAAGGCCGCAGACCAAGCATCGGTTTCTGACCCGCTGGGAGAGAGAACGGGTCGACTAAATCCACCCAGAGCACAGCAAACTTTTTTTTTTTTTTTAATATTCACTTCAACCACATTGAGATCAGAACTAAAAAACATGGTTTGAAATTCACACAAAATCAATCACATAAAAAAGGAAAGAAAAAATTCAGTCTGCCGGTAAAGAAAAGGCAAAAACAAGGCAAAGGATTATACTGTAGCTGGTACCACTATCTTTGATTTTTTTTTTCTTTTAATTCTCTCTCCTGAAATGTACAGGAGCGTTTGCTACAAGTGACAACAAAATCATACCTGAAACAGAAGTGAAGTCACTTTGTAAGGAATGTGGACTAGAAGTGCTATTTAATGCTCACAACAAAACGGAATTTAAGACTTAACAAAAAGGCCAATATTGTACTGCATCACATTTATAGGAAAAGAGATGGATATCTGGGGGGAGAGGGGAGGGAGTATTGGTCCGACTAAATTATACCATCAGTTGCTCACAACATCAACAATTTAATTGGAATTGCCTTTTTTGAATAGAGGAGAGATTTTGAAAGCGTCTGGCCCACAATTACCATCCGTTGATTGGTCCATGCTGCGGAGGATCGTTTGCTCCGTTTCAGCCCGATCGGCTCACTTGTGTACGAGGATTGACTTTGGGAAAGGGAGAAAGGGGGTGAGGGGGAGGTGGGCTAGATAAGCTCGACGTAATTGGCTGGGAACATTCCAAAATGGCCGTCTGGGCTGAAGCCCCGCCACCAGCCCTCGTCTATCATCTCGATCCCGGTGATCATATCGTCGGGGTCGAACGAGATCTCCGTGTCATCAGCTGAAGGAGAAGAGCAGTGTCTCATGAACGGCAGCAAAGTTACTCAACAACTCAATGCCTCTTTTTTTCCCCCCCATGGCATTTTAGGCCTTTATATGGCAGATATTTTATACATGCATGCAAATCAATCTTCTCCGAAAATGCTGGACTCACTACACCATGCAGCACTAAGAATTGTAACTAATTCTGGTTTTTGTACTCATTGCTGTAGTAGGGCCGGGCGATATGTACAAAATCAAATATCACAATATTTTTGACCAAATACCTCGATATCGATACTGCAACAATATTGTAGTGTTGACTATCGGTGCTTTCACAAAACATTTACACAATGAGATTTTAGATAAATAATCATCAGTAATGTGGATATAATGACTAAGTGGATAAAGGCAAATAATAGAACAGCTAGAACAGTCTGGTAAGTTCATGAAATTACATCACTTTACTGTAATGCAGCCTTTAAAACCAGGAAAAGAGAACACTTATGTCATATCACAATATTCAAAATCTAAGACGATATCTAGTTTCATATCATGATATCGATATATCGCCCAGCTCTACACTGTAGCCTGTATGAGAGCGTTGGTTGGCCTTCTTTGCACAATCGCAGGTTGGAGCATTGGTATATTTTTCTCTTTAAAAGGCCATACTGGGTAAACTGCCTCCTTACTTATGTTCCCTCCTGACTCCTAAAGTCACTACCTGTAAATCTAATCTTCAATCATATGGGCAAATCATGTATGACATTCCCCGAACGTGAACTGTCTTCGGTGAAAGTGCCTTTGCTTTTGTTGTTGCTTATAAATTGCAGAATCATCATGAATTAGACTAACCTACCAACAATGAGACAGTTTAAAGTTAGGATAAAAGGACTATTTGAGTACTAAAAGCACATGTGCTGTTACTGAGCGCTGCTGGTGATTATGTTGAGATGATGTTAAATTGCCAACTGTTGTCTGTTTTTCACTGTATATTTTAATATGGAACTACTATACTGCTGTCTTGGCCAGGACTTCCTTGAGAAAGAGATTCTGAATCTCAATGGGATTATTTCCTGCTAAAATAAAAAGGTTAATAGGGGGGAGGAACGACATGCGACAAAGGGCCGTAGGTTGAAACCGAACCCGCGGCCGCTGCTGCAAAGAGTGAGCCTCTGTACATGGGGCGCACGCTCTACCAGGTGAGTTACCCAGGCACCCAACTCAATGCCTATTTTAAAACAAAAGTTCATTAGCCTATAATTCCTACTCTGCAAACAAAACAACCAACCCTAACCTTACATATACCTTACTGGAGTTAACATAATATACGTGCAGTCACTTGATTACACTCCAGTCATCTCCGCCAGGCGTTCGGTCGTGTGTGAGTGTGTCTCTCTCAGATACTACAGCACCCATTAGCCTCCTGTTTTATGACCGTTGTGTAAGGAGCTGTCGTGGTTGCAGCGATTTGGTGGCACTGAGCCCCGAGAGCAGAGATAACGAGAGGGGAGGAACATCTGACGCACAATGTCAGGCTTTAAACACAGCAATGTACATCCGTTGAGGCTTTTTTTTTTTTTTTTTTACCGTCCCCGACTGCGGACTGCTCTTCACCGGCCGGTTGGGCCCGCAAGTTATCAACAACTG
The DNA here is from genome assembly GCF_004354835.1 of Perca flavescens. Classification (NCBI taxonomy): domain Eukaryota; kingdom Metazoa; phylum Chordata; class Actinopteri; order Perciformes; family Percidae; genus Perca; species Perca flavescens. The sequence goes on from NC_041335.1 coordinate 36,442,117, forward strand.
CTTTGGGAGCAAAAGACATTTACGGCAATAAAAACAAGCCTGACCTCGTCTGTGGCTGGCCACATTTTGGCCTTTGTCGCGGCTTAAAAAAAACAGACATCTGTAGTAAAGTTTGCTCTCGTTCTTGAACCGGAACTTCTGCAGATTAATTCCATACCTGATATATTATAATGCACTAAAGTTAGGCACGATACGAGATGAATAAATCTTTATTTGTGTTATCTTTGCCACTATCTTGACTGTATGGGAGCCAGGAGGGACTATTACCGTATTTTCCGGACTATAAGTCGCACTTTTTTTCCTACTTTGGCTGGTCCTGCGACTTATAGTCAGGTGCGACTTATATATCAAAATATATATAATTTAACATGTTTTTACATGAAAACATTACCGTCTACAGCCACGAGAGGGCGCTCTAGGCTTGTGACAACTAGAACGCTGCTCCTAAAGACAACTGAGAAAGAAAAGAGATAACAAACTGCAAGTAGTGAAATATGCAGCCGAAAACGGTAATCGAGCAGCAGAAAGAGAGTTTGAAATGAGGGAGAAACTTATGAGGGAGACTGGCGAAAAGGTGACTCTTACTGCGATGAAGAAAACAAAGAAAACTAATCGGCTAATCGTGGGCTGAAAGCAAGACGGCCAGAGCTGGAGGAACGAGTCTGGAGGGGCTCGTTCACGGTGCAGCTACGTCTCCGCACCTTTTAATACCTCCGTGCTCCACGCCCTGGTAGCTAGTTGTTCTGTGTGCTATTGTATAGTTCAGTAACTGTTAATGTGTTACGTTAACATACCGGACACCTACCGTATTCAGCGTATTGTTCTGTGTGCTATTGTGTAGTTGAATAACTCTTGTATTTATAATCTAAATAAATGCGACTTATAGTCCGGTGCGACTTATATATGTTTTTTTTCTCTTCATGACGCATTTTTTGACTGATGCGACTTATACTCCGGAGCGACTTATAGTCCGAAAAATACGGTAAGTGAGATTTAACTCTTTGTTTGGGAGGAGAGAGACAGACACACCTGGCGGAGATTTGCTCTGTACTGAGAGAACTTTTCTAGTTTTATTTTTATTTATTTTTTACTCTAGCTGTTAAAAATTAAAAACAGGCCCTTGGGGATCACACCTGAGCCAGTAAACACTTGAGAAGTAGGCAGTTAGAAGCTAGGCCTGTCTCCTCGCCATCAGCTTAAATAACCCTTCGTCTTGGGATGGGACCCTTTACACAGAGAGTTAACTGGGATCTGACACAAGCTAAAAGGTTATTGTAACAGACATTATTTGCCTAAAAGCTGTTCTGTCCTCTTGACCTCCCAAAACTCTGTGAAAAACCTGCAGTGGTAGAGCGTGAGTGTGCTTTTTATATGTGAAGGGGGCACGTCCAAGCTAAAACAGGGTTGCTCTTTAATATTAGTGACATTTACTTAGCCTACTTAACTGTTACGGTGTAGTTGTGTAGTGATAGAAAACTCACCAGCCTGGTAGTCATACAAGGCTCTGGCACAGGTGCCTCTGTCTGGTGTCTCGTCGGCTGTCACCTCGTACAAGTTGTTCTCCTCCACGGGGGGCTGGAATAAAGACAAGTTGTGGTCAGGGAATTATTTACATGACGAAAGAAAACAGTCAAAACATTTCCTGCAAAAGGTAAATAAACAAACAATCACCTGAGCGGGCTTTTCATAAGCAGTCTCCTGGACGTAGGAGTTGGCAGCCGGTGCCTCCTCTGAAAAGAGAGATTACCATCAGAGAGAGAGCAAGGCTTTCTACCTGCCAGCAGGTGGCAGCAACAGCAGCTGTGTGGCTGGAGGGAATAATATGTGCTTATGACAAAAAACTTTTTTTTAAAAGAAGCAGATGGGAGGGTTGGAAAGCTGACGCTTAACACTGAGGCTACCATCTACACTACTTTGTTTTCACTTTTTAAGCAGCGTTTTGAGACAAAACTGATCTCAGTCCACACAAGAGTTTCAGCTCCAGTAGCAGAACTAATCTCTGTCCCTATAGACCTCTTCCACAGCAGACATGTAGACATGTCATAGTAGGAAAAGTATTCAAAACCACTAATGATGGCTGCATTCCACTTAGGAGAGGCCCTGGTATTGGGCATGTTGACTCACTGAAATAGCTTAAGCCTGCTTCACACGGGACGATTTTAAAATTGTCGGCCGATTTTCCAATCCTGAGAGACTCCACACACGGTGATGAAAAATCACGAGTCTAACAGTTTTGGTGGTACAGTGTGTGGTGTGCAGCACACGGCAAAATCAACACATCACACACGAACCGATTTGACTCCCGAGCATTCCCAGGTCAGACGGGAAATCTCGCAAAATCCCTTGAGATCAAACGTGACTTCGGAGTAAACCATCATTGCGGACGAAGAGGATGCAGTGGCGATAGTTTGTAGTTTGTTTTTAACCGGAAAAAAAACGTTCTCAAAAGAAAAGGCGATGGTCAAAGAAGACAACGCAAGCATGGACTATACTTGCTACATCATGATATGGAGGTGATTTGTTTTTTCTCATAGAAATGTCGTTACGTATTACACAGATTAATTACCGTTGAAATAAATGTTCATATATTCGTTTCCATGTACTCTGGTGGACTGCAGTTGTGGATGTAGTTATGCCCATCGACTTTATTTATTTCACACAGCCTGCGTGCTCGTTTGTCCCCGGGGGGACACCACACACGAGGAGAAATCGGGCCAAAAAAATCCAACATGTTGGATATCCCTGATTTGAGATCGGAGGGGTCCCGACGTCCTTCCGAGCAGACGAGAGCAGTCTTAACACACCACACACGGCAGGAATATCTGATCAGATTATTTTACGATAATTGGAGCATCTTTAGGATTGTCGGGAGGGGTGAATCGGGGTTGAAATCGGCCTAATTATCCTGCCGTCTGAACCAGGCTTTACTGGGACACTTTATGGAATTGAGCCATCGTTTAGGTTATCAATGTCAGCTGTACATTTCCTACTACGACAAGTCAAAATGTCTGCTGTGAAAAAGGTCCATTAACACGTCTGACATCACATATCGCATGACCGTTCACACACACTAAGCATGTGCGTTATGGTGTAAACAGGAAGCAGATTGTCTGACATTACTCTGTGGTTGAAGATTATGGATGTAGAAGTTGAAAAAACTGAAAATACTTTAGGAGATAGAACAACAACGGTGAAAAGTAAGAGCAAGGATTTATTATCTTGGAGCGATGACGAGGTGGAACTGTTACTGAAAGGTCTGTAAGCTACCTAACCGATAAGACTGACTGATGTGCGTCGTCGTTTCCAAATGTCTCCGTTTGTGTCCGTCCAGAATACAGAGCAACCCCGGAGTTTTAGAACCAAAACTGGGGCAGCAGTGCTTCCAAATGTCTCAGTTTTAGGGGCTCGGAAACGCCGCAGTAGTGCGGACGCCATGCGTAAATGTAGCAAAAGATATTCGTTTTAAAACAAAAACTTAGCAGTGTAGATGTCGCCCGAGGCTGGTGTTGAGTGAAAATGGGCCCCACCTTCACACTGCTCCTGGGGGGTGGCCTCCTGCTCATCATACTCACAGCGGGACTGTCCATCATCCACATCAGGCTCTTATCACCCAAAACACAAGCACAGACACGCATGTACACAGGGGAACTCATTCACAAGTCCACACAGGCTGGAAACCACCAACCGCAGACATAAGGGGAATGTTGGCACGGCTCACTTGAGGAATAACAAAACAATAATCTGGAAGTTTCTTAGGAAACAGAAAAGGACATTGAATGGAAGAATGGCTCATGATGAAATATGGGTTTATAAGGAAGATGAAGATGATCGCACACAGAAACAACAATGAGAAATGAAGCATGGAGCTTTTAGTTAAGTATGAGACCGTCACCCAACATGTGTGTATGCATTCCTGTGTGTGTGTATGCATTCCTGTGTGTGTGTGTGTGTGTGTGTGTGTGTGTGTGTGTGTGTGTGTGTGTGTGTGTTTGAGCTCACACCTGTGGCACGGACAGGAGAGGCAGAGCCTGCTGGCACAGGAGAAGCTTGGCGCTGAGGGGAGCTGGCTCGCTCACTTTCGTACACTGGCTTAGACAGAAAGACGCTTTGCAGACGGCCTGAGCAGAGACACACATGGAACCCCCGAAACACAAATGTAGAAAGGGACAAAGTGCAGACCAGTTGAGCAGAAGAAGAAAAGACCATGATGGAGACACAGTGTTACGTACAGTATGACTAGGAGACAACAAGGCAGTCTGATGGAAGGTTAAAGCGCTGAAAAATATAGCGTTGGGAGGCAATCTCCTTTAGAAAAGAACACCAGCTTGTACAAAGCTGAGAGAGAAGCTAAAAGAGCTTTGCAGTAATGCCGGAGGGGTTGTGACATTTAAAGGGTAACTTATTTTTCAACCTCCCATGTTTGTGTCTAAGTGACTAATGGGAACAACAATTTGAGCAAGACCTCTGCAGTTGGCACCTGCGATACAAGCTGAAATGTAACCACTACGGGCATTTGTGCACCGTCAATTTCCGTCCACTAAAATGCAGTTTTTGCAGCCGACAGGCTCAGATTATTATTCTAAATGTCTGACAACATTATGGAAAGGATCCCTACAGAGATAGACCTTTTAGTTAAAGAGTAAGAGTAAGATCCTTTTTAGTTTAACCAGAAACCACCCCGAAATCACCATCACCAAAACCACCAGACTCCATGTAAATAATCAGGACTTTTAGCGTGTATAGAGCCAGCATATCTCCATCAGACTCCATGTAAATAATCAGGACTTTTAGCGTGTATAGAGCCAGCATATCTCCACCAGACTCCATGTAAATAATCAGGACTTTTAGCGTGTATAGAGCCAGCATATCTCCACATGTAAATGGGTGAATTAAGGGTTTATTTCAACCAAACCAGAGTGGTGATTGTTGGAACAGTGGAAAGTTGAATCAAGACGGCTTTTGGTAGTTTTATTTTGATTCTGTCGACTTTGAATGAAGTGTGTTTTATGTTGATAAAAGTACTGTTTAGTTAAATGGAGTCTGGTGGAGTTTGGTGATGATTTTGGGGCTGTTTCATGTTAAACTAAAAGGATCTTACTCTTTAACAAAAATGTCTCTCTCTGTAGTGATCCTTTCCATATTGTTGTCAGACACAGAATAATAATCTGAGCCTGTCAGTGAAAGATTAAAAAGTGCACAATTACTCATTAACGTTACATTGCAGCTGGTTTTCTTTCTTAATACTGGACCGATTTCAAAAAGGGCCAATACCTGGGTGGGGGCTGGCAGGGGCTGCAGAGGGGACGTCGGAGTCACTGGGAGTTATTCCCCTCTCTCTCTGCTTGAACATCTCTCTGGGGTTCATGGCACGCTGAGAGATGAGAGAAGCTGCCTCCTAGAAACAAAGGAAATGAATAACGCATACAATAAACATTAGATAGCCACGGATTAATAATGCAGAGGGAAGTGCTGCTGAGAGAAGAACGACAGAACAGACAGATGTCTGATTTCTGTTAATTATCACGGAGAAAGGAGACAGTGCAGTAAAGGCTGGAAGACAGGTGTGTTACGTTTAGCTTAAAAATGGTGTACATTTGGTTAGAAAGACAAAAATGCTTATTTTTCGAGATAGGCATGAAAAAAGAAAGTTTGGCCAGAGGAGAGCACTTTCGGGAAGGGGAACTCACGTTGACCTTTTCCACAGATTCACCTCTCTTGACTGCTTTCTTCTCGGCTGCCTGGTTCTCCTCCTGCTCCTCCTGATAATGTCGATATTAATGTTGGAACTGCTGACATTAGCTACCTTCCTGACTAAAATGTGTGCACTATCCAAAACTTATTTAACGATCAACATAATTGTAGAAAAGTGGTAGGGACATCTGATTCCTTGACTCTCAGTTTACTTCACAAACCCTTTAATTCAAAGTGTAATGTCACACTCACCACACGTGGTTTCTCCTGGTCTTTACTCTCAGCGTCCTGCTGCTGCTGGTACTTCCTGTTCAACAAATGACCGTTTAGAAGACAAGAAGAGGAAATGCAGTATAAACCTTTTAAAAAAGGTGCTACACATGTCACGATTCTCCAAATCCACGATTATGTTGCCAATCGTATGTTTTGTTTGTTGTCAAAAACAAGTAGAAATTGTTGATCACAAATCCACGATTTCATTCAATTTTCACATTGGGAATAAGAGCCACTAGATGACAAAAGGGTACTTCTGTGTTTCCCCTACCATTGGGGATGCACTGACTTTACAACCACAGTTTGAGCTTCTCAAAATGAACGAGGTGCAATCGAACGCACCATGGAGTCCCGTCAAAGCCCACATGTTTTACCTTCCTTGTTTGTTTCCATAACTCACTCACGGGGAAGGCAAAATGTTGCCACACCGGTGACTTCAGGGAAGCAGCAGGATTTTACAGTTTTGTTGTTTCTCCGTCATCTCTGACTCCGCTGCAGGCTACCGGTAAGCTAATGTTAGCCTGTGTCTTTAGCTGCATGCTACCTGCCGGTAAGCTACATGGTGTCTTTGGTTCTTTTCAGCAGACATGCACAAACAGGCGGGGGGAAGAGAGAGAAAGAAAATACTGGGGGAATCGACAATCCTGCTTTTGATAGTGGAAATCAAAAGCGATTTAAAATCTAAATGCTAACAACCCTAGTGCTACTGCAAACTGCCCTTAACAGTGTGCATTTCCTTCAGTGTCTACCTACTTTTGTTGGTCGATTTGAGTGGACCTCTCCTTGTCCCTTTTGTCCCTCTGCATTGCCTCCTTGGCCTCTCTGTCTTTCCTCTCTTTCTCCATCTTCTGTCGCTCCTCGTCTGCCTTGTGCCGCTCCTCCTGCCGACGTTTCTCCTCTTCTTTCTACAAGCCAAACAGACCGACGAGGTCAGCGTTAGATTTGGCAATGAGCACCACTTTCTGGGTGTATCTGTGACAGGTATGCTGAAGAGCCAAAACTGCCGACAAAGGACAAAGTTACAACAATGCTTTTGCGACTACGGTTACATTCCTGATGGATAAGAAACTGCCTGTCTTGTGTTTTTAATATAGGCTTTTAAGAGAAATGGAAATGTGTGTCTAGTGTTTCAAAAAGTGCAAACTCGTGCCATATTTTGTGGAGTTCTTGCAATTTCAAATGAGTCACAAACACCTTACATAAAAATAACAAATTTCAAATGGGAGGCATTTTTAAGCGATAATGAAGCTACTCATGACACCGTCTCAGAGGTGAAGTCGGCATGATTTTTTGATTTACTGGGATCTCCATTAGCTATTCTTCCTGGAGTCCACCCAAAACTTGTGCATCTATACATCGTAGGGATGTCACGAGAACCTGTACTTTTGTACCAAAATTCTGGAAAGGTGACGGTACTTGTTTTTCTACAGTACCGTAGGTACCGGGGGATGCAATTTTTCCGGACCTGACGGGGACAGTACATGTTGTCAAGTGTTCGAGTCTGCCGCTAAATGCTGGAGAAGAAGAAAGCTCACAGATGCAGGAAAACAGAATAGCGCATCATCTCCGTGCACGGCTTTACCGTATATATACACATCAACGGCTTTCACGACAGACAACATGACATCATGACTTTGTGTAAACATACACGCCACTTTCCTAAAGCCAAATACCGTGTAATCTGTACGCATTTTGAGCTATCCGCGTGTATGTCTACGCTGTATACAGCGGACGGCAGTCTGCAACGTCACAGAGTAAACATACATGCCACATACACGCCGCGAGGCTACGGTTGGGTTTAGAAAACGAAGAACGGGGTTGGCTTTAGGAAAAGAACAAACGTGGAAAGGAAACATACGGGACATGATCCCCTCTCTCCTGGGTGAAAATCCTGTGTTTTTTTGCCCTTTCATACTACTCGCTAAGGCGTCAATTGACACGCAATCGCAAGGTAATGTAAGTCAATGGAGGCCAAACGGCGTTGATAAACACGCAAAAAAACGAGTATGCGTCTTTATAACACGCAACTAATGGCATACGGATTGGCGTGTCACACATACAAGATCAGTTTATGACAGACAACTAGTTTTCTTTTTGATGTTTTTTTGAACTTTTTAGGTGAGAGGTTAGAGTGTTTAAACAACACATGTATCGTGACATCCCTGCATACTACAAGACCCATCATTCCTGGAGTCTACCCAAAACTTGTGCATCTATACATTGCAGTGCATTCATACTAGAGATGCATCGATAGACCGGCCGGTGACCGAAATTGTCCGGTTTTCATGTGCTCGGCTATGACCGGCAGGTCAGTCTGACACTACAATTAACTGACAACATAAGTTATACGAGTTACAGTTCTCAAGGACGCACGCACACACTGACGCCACAGCATGGTCTCTTTTCGCTCGCTCGCGGTGTGAAGCGCGTGTCGGCGCCATTCTCCCACATTCTCTCCAACCTGCTGAATTAACCTGCAACATGTCAGCTGTTTGGGAATTTTTCAGCGTGTGTGCAGAAGATAACAAGTTTGCAATATGCAACACCTGCAAGGAGAAAGTAGGGCGTGGAGGGACGACACCAAAAACCAAAATCACATTTGTTTAGTTCGATATTGGATGTGAAAAGAGGGAAATGGTTCTAACATTGCACTTTAGATGTGTGTGAATTTCCCACACCAGGAGTAATTTATATAGTTCTATTTTATAGTGATCCATTATCTGTTCAAAAACATGTTCTATTGTCAGTGCAAAATGTTCTATTAAAGAAAAGATAGAAAATAAATTTGCGTGTGCTGTAAAGTGGTTAGAAAATATGAAATCGGAATCTGTTAAAATCGGTATCGGTACAAAAACACGCATAATGAACTTAAAAAGTTCAGCAGCCTACCTCTGCCTGAGCCCAGAAGTTGTCTTTGTTGGTCTTTTTGATTTCGGACATCGCGTTGGTCTTCTGGTAGACTGAGCCCTAGGTGAAGGAACAGACTATTTAATATCATTGTGTGAACATTTTACATTATAAGAAAGAAAGAAAGAAAAACACAGTGGGACCCAACTACTAGAAGTGTTTGTTAGCAAAAATATACCTAAACCTAATCCATCTCTTTGAATTCTTAAGTCATTTTCGAGGATGTGTGTGTGTGTGTTTGAGCAGAGGGAATGGAAACGGTTTTCTTTTATAAGACAGAAAAATGTAATTGTATGTGAAGATGCAATGACAATAAAAGGGATTAATGCATTCTTTCATTAGGGATGCCAATTAAAAATTAAATTAGAAGTTGTTAACTGATCATTAACCGTTAAAAGACAAGCAGGAAACAGAGTCCCAGTTCAGCTGTCCGGAAAGCTCGGAATTACAGCATATTTTTCTTTTATCATGCCAAAATGTTTTTAATAACATGGTTTTTAACCGTTTAACTGATAATATTAAAAATCGATCAGTTTAACGGTTAAACATCGCTATTCTTTAACTGGATATAATTTTAAAATTGATCTCACAACAGATATTCGGTTAAATTATTAACATGATGTGCCTGATTTACAGTGGGGGAAATAAGTATTTGACCCCTTGCTGATTTTGCAGGTTTGCCCACTTACAAAGAATGCAAAAATCTACAATTTTAATCATATGTACATTCTAACAGTGAAAGACAGAATCCCAAAGAAAATTCCAGAAAATCACATCATATGAATTTATTAAAATTGATAACCATCTGATGAGGAAAAACAAGTATTTGACCCCCTGGACAAACAGCAAGTATTCTGGCTCCTACAAGCCAGTTAGTCTTTCTTTAAGACACAGCCCCAATCCGAACCAATTATCTACATCAAATACACCTGCCTCACCTCGTTACCTGTATAAAAGACACCTGTCAACACCCAAACAACCAGCATCCAACATCACCACCATGGGCAAGACCAAAGAGCTTTCTACGGACATCAGGGACAAGATTGTTGATCTGCACAAGGCTGGGATGGGCTACAAGAGAATCGGAAAGCAACTTGAAGAGAAAAGATCAACTGTCGGTGCAGTTATCAGGAAATGGAAGAAGCACCACACCACCGCCAACCTCCCTCGGTCTGGGCCTCCACACAAGATCTTGCCTCGTGGGGTGTCCCTGATCATGCGAACGGTGAGGAATCATCCCAAAACCACAAGGGGGAACTGATGAATCAACTGAAGGCAGCTGGGACCACAGTTACAAAAAAAACGGTTGGTAACACACCACGCCCGTCATGGATTGAAATCCTACAGCGCACGCAAGGTCCCCCTGCTCAAGAAGAAACATGTACAGGCCCGCATGAAGTTCGCCATTCACCACCTGGACGACTCAGAAGAGGCCTGGAAGAAGGTGATGTGGTCAGATGAGACCAAAATAGAAGTTTTTGGCCTCAACTCAACTCGTCGTGTTTGGAGGGCAAAGAACACCGAGTACAACCCAAAGAACACCATCCCCACCGTCAAGCATGGTGGTGGCAACATCATGCTTTGGGGTGCTTTTCAGCCAAGGGACGGGACAACTCCATCGTATTGAGGGGAGGATGGACGGGGCCATGTATCGTGGAATTCTGGACCGACATCTCCTTCCCTCAGTGAGAGAGCTGAAGATGGGTCGAGGATGGGTGTTTCAGCACGACAACGACCCTAAGCACACACCGCCAAAGCAACAAAAGAGTGGCTGAAGAAGAAGCACATCAAGGTTCTGGAGTGGCCTAGCCAGTCTCCAGACCTGAATCCGATTGAAAATCTTTGGAGGGAGCTTAAAATTCGAGTTGCCAGGCAACAACCTCGGAACCTGAATGATTTGGAGGCTGTCTGCAGGGAGGAGTGGGCCAACATCCCTGCCGAAATGTGCACAAACCTTGTCACCAACTATAAAAACCGTTTGACATCTGTGCTGGCCAATAATGGCTTTTCTACAAAATATTAACATGCTGTTTGTCCAGGGGGTCAAATACTTGTTTTTCCTCATCAGATGGTTATCAATTTTAATAAATTCATATGATGTGATTTTTCTGGAATTTTCTTTGGGATCCTGTCTTTCACTGTTAGAATGTACATATGATTAAAATTGTAGATTTTTGCATTCTTTGTAAGTGGGCAAACCTGCAAAATCAGCAAGGGGTCAAATACTTATTTCCCCCACTGTATGTGTGCTAGTTGTTGTAAACAACTATTAAGTCTCGCTTTGCCAGACCTTCCTCCACAGCGCTGCGGAGGAGGGTCTGGCTAGTCCACACAGCATTCCTGGATGGGAGAAAAACGTGCTCTGGTTTATTGGCATTTCTTTAAACCAATCACAATCGTCTTGGGTGGCACTAAGCGCCGGACGGAGCCACGGTGCCTCTGCAACATAGCCTCGGGAAGGAACTTGTTGTAGTGGAACGTGTTTACGTTCAAAAGTAGTTTTAGTCGTGAAACACAAAACTAAGATTGGACAGATTGTCTAGCTAGCTGTCAGGATTTACACTAAATAGCTGCTTTCCGACCAGAGGGATTTTTGCAGTTCCTAGAACCCTTTTTTTCTCGTGTTCTGACTGGACCAATTTGGGGATTATTAAGTTCCTCTGGCCGCAGTTCCTGTAACTCTTTCAGCTTCTACTTCAGGGCAGTCTTTTAGGGGTTCCCTTTTCAGCATAGGGACCTATAGATCAACGAGGGTCGGGTTTCCGGTACAGACAGACCAACAATGGGACAATTTTAACGGTTTTCACCATATTCATCACTAAATTCACTTCGGACAACGTTTTAGGTGAGAAATTAACTGTGTAGATTTTGAATATCGGCAGTCTTGCAAAAAATGATGCCAAATTGACAATTTGTTTCAAAGTTTTCGGAGGTGAGAAGCTCCATGAAATGAGCCAACAGCCAGCAGGCGCCTGCCCCGGCCGCTCGCTCGTCGCTGAGCCATGACTGGCTCAGAGACCCCGCTGTAAACCGGAGGTCTCTCAGACCTCTCTCGTAAATAAGAGGCTTTTATTTCACCATTGATGGTTTGTTTGTTTAAATATCACGACACATAAGATTAACAGGAACCTGTGGTTAACTTTCTTTTCGGAGTTATACTCCCCACACCCACACCTCTTCGAGAGACTTGTTTAAATTATGACAAATATGCTATATACATTAGATTTAGTTGATACTTTTTTTTGGTGCATTTTTTTTCAGATTTTAACGCTATAAAGACCGTTGCCGTGCTTGTGTCCCTCCCTTACCCCTCCTATAGTCCCTACGGCCACTTGGCCAGGATGAATGCAAATGGAAAAAACTGTTTTGGGGAGTAGATCTGCTTAGAAGTGGACTTTTCCTAGAACTATGTTCCTGTAACTACTTGGTCGGAAAGCGGCTTATGACACGTCGTCGATATAGACTAACAACTATTAGATATGAATCAATGTTTTTTTTGTTGTTGTTGTAAAGTCTTTCTAGTAGGCCAGCATGTTCAGATTCTTCTCCTTTTGGAGTGTTTGTTTTTCAGTGGTAGAGCTGACTCACTGTGAATAGAAGGCTGTAACAAAAACAAACATTTCAAGTGTGTTTTGAGATTAAGGAGCCTAGTTGAGATCTAGCCATGTTGCTTATCTTTCTAGCATTAAACATAAGCAAACAGGAGGGCACAAGGCAGGAAGTGCATGCGCTGCATACCACGGGACCCTGAGGACCGCTGTCCTGGAAGCGGCTGGGAGCTTCTTTGTGGAAGCTGTAGTTCGCCCCCGATGCTTTGGCCACCTTCTGCATAATGGCCTCGGGCTCCACGTCCTCGTCTCCTCTGGCGTTTATTGTGACGTGGGCACCCTGAAACAACGTGGAATGAAAGTTCATTTTAATACTCGCACAAGTAGGCAAACACCGACAGTTATTATCTTAGTCTATGAATGCACCACCCAATACAGCTGTTATTCCAACAATGCCTGCAGCTGTATAGTATTTTTTTATGAAGGTAAATATGGTGCAAAACGTGAGAGCTTGTAGAATACAATGTGAGAACTTGCAAAACAAAAAATTTGAACTTGTATGTTAAAATTTGCACTTGTAAAATTAAAATTTGCACTTGTAAAACTAAAATTTGCACTTGTAAAAAATATTCACACATCTGTCCGGCTAAATAAGCCGGACAGAGTTGTCCCTCATCTGGCGATAGAAACCCTACTTTCCCCGTTCTGTTGGCTCAGAGCTCCACAGCCTAATTCCACAGGTACAAATTAGTTTTGCACCAAATGTATCGCAACAAGTGTTGCAAAAGTCGAGGCGCAGATTCGCCACTTTGTGATGCGAGAGAGCGCATACAGTGACAGATTCGAGAGGTTGTAATCACTGAATTGTGGTTGTGATGGAAAATGAACCAGAGTAAAAAAAAAAAAAAAAAGTACACGAGTAAATGTTGCATTACAAGTTTGCAGCTGTCATTGTGTTCATGCAAATATCAATCTACACATTTGTGAATATTTTTTCTACAAGTGCAAATTTCAATTTACAACTTCAGATTTTTTTACAAGCTCTGTGTTTTTTTCTTTTTGTGACTTCAAATTCTGATCACATGTGAATATTTTTTACAAGTGCAAATTTTTATTTTACAAGTCCAAAATTTAACATACAAGTTCTTTAACAACAATTTTTTTGTTCTGCAAGTTCTCACGTTGTATTCTACAAGCTCTCACTATTTGCACCATATTTACCTTCATATTTGTTTTTCTAGGGTTTTATTTTAATTTTAGGCCCATCATTAACTTGCCGTTTAGCACACAAACTACTACGATTTTGTTTAAAAATGAATATCTTTTGCAACGTTTACGCCTCCCGTCCACACTACTGCGGCCTTTCCAAGCCCATAAAGCGTAGATATTTGGAAACACTGCTGACCCCGTTTTGGTTAGAAAACTCTGAGGTTGTTTTGTAGTCTGGACAGACACAAACGGAGACATTTAGAAACAAAGACGCACATCAGTCAGTCTTATCAGTTAGGTAGCTTACAGACCTTTCAGTAACAGTTCCACCTCGTCATCGCTCCAAGATAATAAATCCCTGCTCTTACTTTTCACCGTTGTTGCTCTTTCTCCAAAGTAGTTTCTGTATTTTTAACTTCTACATCCATGATGTTCAACCGCAGAGTAACGTCAGACAATCTGCTTCCCGTTTACACCGGCACGCACATGCACATGCCCAGTGTGGGTGTGTGTGAACGGTCATGTGATATGTGATGTCAGACGTGTTAATATGGACAGAGATTAGTTCTGCTACTGGAGCTAAAACTCTTGTGTGGACGGAGATCGTTTTTATCTTAAAATTAGAGCTGGGCGATATGGAGAAAATCACATATCACAATATTTTTGACCAAATACCTCGATATCGATACCGCAACAATATTGTAGTGTTGACTATTGGTGCTTTCCCAAAATATTTACACAATGAGATTTTAGATAAATAATCATCAGTAATGTGGATATAATGACTAAGTGAGTAAAGGCAAATAATAGAACAGTTACAACAGTCTGGTAAGTTCAGAAAATGACATCACTTTACTGTAATGCAGCCTTTAAAACCAGGAAAAGACAACACCATATTACGATATCTAAAATCTAAGACGAGATCTAGTCTCATATCACGATATCGATATAATATTGATATATTGCCCAGCTCTACTTAAAATGCTGCTTAAAAGGTGAAAATGTAGTAGTGTAGCCCGAACCTACTCTCTAAACATAAACACACCGTTATAGAAACGGAAAATGCATATTTAAACTAGACTCAAAAATGACTGCAGTGTTACCTTAAGAAAATCGGCCATGGAGCGGACGTGATTGGCACATATTCCTTTCCTGGCATCCTTCACTCCCTCTCCAGTCTGAAACACAAAGAATTACTCGACGAGTTCAAAGACGGCCCACTTCAAAAAGGGGACAAACTAAACGTACGATAGTTAAGTGCAGCACAAACCCAGTTGATGAGGACATATTTTGGCAGGCCAGAGTTTGGATCCTGCACCCGGCAGAAAGCGTACATCACTTTTCCGCTGTTCAATTCCTCAACCAACTCCTCCAGTCCTCCGTCTGGCGCATAAACATTGTGGGAAAGTCAAACGGTTACCGTGGTTGGTTGTGTAACGGACGACATTTTTCCCCCTCTTACAAATGACAGGGGTGAGAAAGCAGAGGCAAGCAGTGCCTTTGTGCAGGCATTCCAGGACTGCAGCTGTATGCTGACAACGAAATCCCTGCACACATTTGATATTATATCGTGTCGAGATCATAAGAGCGTCATAACAATATCGAGTCGGTTACTCACCCCCCTTTTCTGCCAGGCGGATATCATTGCTGTTTCCCTCATAGGTGAACAAGGCCCTGTGGGAAAAACAACAGGATTATGGGATATTAAAATACCAGCGAAAACACATCATCACACAGACAAACAGAAAAAAGTTTTGCGGATTACCAATTTTAAGCAACCATCACCCTTAAGCCCCTATTCCAACAGGACACATTTTACAGAAGAAGGGTATGAGATGGTGAAGGCACATTCTATTGATTTGATATCCCGATGCCTCACCTCCTCAATATTATTATATATTGCTACAAAATGTTTATCAACAAATTCCTGCAGTCAGATATATATGAACTTCCCTTTTTATTGTATCTGCTGTTAAAAAAAGACACTTCCTGAACGTAGCGGAGTCTGAACACAGCAGACAAAAGGCAGAAACAAAAGAAAAGCAGCGAACGGAAAATAAACAAGTAACGTCAGTAGGCAATAATCCATTATGGTCTGTCACTGCATCGATGCAGAATCGGCCACGTCTGCAATGATTCATTTCAACCCCCCTTATAGATAACCATTGTTTTTTCATGCTGCCTTTCTTTAAATAAGTTATATTTTTAACTGTTTTTAAACTGCTCTTTACTGTTTAATTTCTTATACTGCACTGTAAATTTTATTCTTGTATTTTCTGTTTTTAATCGTTTTTATGTAAAGCACTTTGAATTGCCCTGTTGCTGAAATGTGCTATACAAATAAAGCTTGCCTTGCGGCTGGTGAGGTAAATCTACCAGCCACTTGCATATTCAAAGCTTTAGATAGATAGATTTTTATTGATCCCAAAAAAAATGGGAAATAAAGGCGTAACTTATTGATATAAAAAGGTGCTGTTTGGTGGTGCAGGTTGGCCAGTTTGTTTTTGTTGGCATTTGTGGAGCCTGGGCTGTCTACAGAGACTGCGTTTTTTTTACAGTGTGTTCAGGGGACAGGCAGCTAGCAGATAGTGAGGAGATGTTTTTTACAGTGTGTTCAGGGGACAGGCAGCTAGCAGATAGTGAGGAGATGTTTTTTACAGTGTGTTCAGGGGACAGGCAGCTAGCAGATAGTGAGGAGATGTTTTTTACAGTGTGTTCTAGGGCTGCAACAAAGAATCGATAGAATTTGATTACTAAAAAAGTTGGCAACGAATTAAATTATCGATTCGCTGTGTCGCGCAACTATTACGCCACCTAGTTGCGGAGATAAAAAAAAAAAAATTGAGTTGAGCGCAGAGCGGAGCAGCGCAGAGCGGAGCAAAAGAAAAGAAAAAAAGAGCAAAGCGGCGGTAGAGGAAATACGGAGAGAGACCGGAGAGACCCGTAACGTTGTTCTGAAACACTCGGCGGAGGCAAAGAAATCAGTACGACCCAAGTCATCCAAGGTGTGGGAGCATTTCACACTAAATAAATCAAAAACGTGTTAATTGCAAGATAAGCAAAAGCGACACGGCATGGCACGGGCGCACCACGGTGATGAGTCAGCACCTAAAACGTAAACATGTTGGAGTCCTTGATGAGGAGGAAGGGAGTTCAACAGCAGGGTAAAGTCACTACACTATCCTCCTTCTGTTCCGGTCTGAAGGGAGGAACGTACCGTCCCTCCAGTAGCTCTTCTGGTGCTGCTGTTTACTCGTTATCCAGCTGACTAGCATGACAAGCTAGCGTTAGCTCGGTAATAACCGTAATAAAGCAGGGGTGGTATACTTTGCAAGACTAAAGACACGGTTTTATTCACTCGCCTTTTTTGGCCCATTTATTTTTCAATCTGTTGTCATGTATATATTATGTGCTTTGTCCCATATCAGTTATTGTTGACAAATATATTAGTGTGTGGTGTATAAACAAACTTAACTTGCACTTACTACAATGATGGTAATAATTTAATGAATAAGTGTCTGTCTGTCTGCTATTTGGGTTACTTACCTTTACACAACTATTACCTAAAACAACAAGTATGTATGTATAGAGTTGATGTAAATCAATGTTGTTTTTTTATACGATTAATCGAAAAAATAATCAACAGATTAGTTGCAGCCCTAGTGTGTTCAGGGGACAGCTAGCAGATAGTCAGGAGATGTTTGCTGTACGTGACGAAAAATTTTGTAGCCTAAAAGACGCGTCACATCACTTAGAGCACCTTTAACGAACGTCCCGTTACATTCAAGCCATTGCCAAATGAGTTGTTTATTTATCGCAAGTAATATCGTTATTGCATATTTTCCTCAAATCGTACAGCCCGATTTAACATCATAAGATCTACACAAGAGAAAAAAAGTAAAAAAAACAATTTACTTCCCTTGGACGACATCTTTAAGATCCGCTGCCTCTGCCGAGCGCACAATACTCGGCAGGATGAGACACACCCCTCAAACCATCTCTTCTCCCTGCTTCCATCTGGCAGGTGGTATCGAGCTTTTACAGCACGCACCTCCAGGCTGCACAACAGTTTTATCCCCAGGACCATCACAGAATTGAACAATCAGGCCCCCACCCACACCCCCAGCCAGCACAGTTGCACTTTCTAGACAGGGATTCTATGCAATGGGACTCAAAATTGGATGAGTTTTTTTTTCCTTCATATTTTTCTTATTTTATTTATTGTGCGAGTGTGTATGGATGTGAGTATTGTTTTAGAGGCTGCACAAGCACATTTCGTTGTATGGTTCTATGTCACAATGACAATTAAAGTCTATGTTTTTCTAGACGGTGCTAATTTTGAACCCTGCAAGAGAGCCATTTCCAGACTAAGTATGAGGCCGGCAGGGCTCCCTGGGCGATTACTCCTTGAGATTAATTAATTCAGGTCATCATTAAACACTGCAGCTTTCATCAACAGGTTTCAGCCTCAAGGCACGAGCACACAGTCCTGTAACTTTAGGTAACAGCAAGAGGAAGTTCCCGGATTTTACTTTCACATATTGGCCATATTTCAACTTTAGATATCTTATCAGGAAGTGGGTGAGGTAGCTTTTTTAAATTATTTTATTCAAACTCAGTATACATTACAGGTATTATTTTATAAATAACTTTTATTACTAAAGTATACGGAAATATACATAAGAGCAAAAGATCGGAAAAATAAAAAAAAAATGAAACAAAAAAGTAGGCTAACATAAAATATGCCAGGGGTCAGCAAGAACTAATAGAAAATAAATTAAGTGAAATAGGGAGCACAAGCTTATAGTTTTAATGGCTTGCTTTGTTTTTTGATAAAGTAATTGTCTTACTATATAGCACCTTGTCTTTCTTGAAAACATTAAAGTGTGGTTTAAAGGGAGTTTTATTTATTGCCCATATCTTTATCTTCTGATATCTTACCAGGAAGTGGATGATGATGTAGCTATACGCCTATTCATTCAATGTCGTGACAACCAGGCTTATAAAAAGATGCTGAAAGATGATTTAAAACATGCAAAGCATAGAGATTGTCGCTTATGTTTAAGTGCGTAGCCTGTTGGTTGGTCAGTGTAGTTAACGTTACCTAACGTTAGCTAATTAACAATGTCACTAGCTATTCAGTTAATACACGTCAGACAATAAATGTAAAAAAAGCTAAACTGCCATTAAGCTGACTTTAACTTAAGCTATCTACATTCTCGCTAAGTTTAATAAGTAGAAGGTCTGCTGTGGTTAACATTAAGTCCCAGGTTAAATTTATCTAACGTTAGGTTACCGTTAACTTACTTGACTGGCTCAATGCTAGCCTGATGGCTAACATAATGCCTCCTACGTAGGGCTAATACGGGGTTTTAAAAATGCGGCTTCTTACCAGTTGGTATTGGATTTTTCATCTACCACTTCTTTAAATGCAGCCGTTAATGCAGGGCCATTTTTGCTGAGGTTAACTGCCATCGTTATGCCGAGTACAGCTAGCCAGCTAGCTATCCGGGATGCGCCCTTCCTATTGGGAGGAGTGGCGACGATGCTGACTTTCAGCTGGGCACGAAGCTAGTTTAGCTACTGGCTACTTCTCAGCCACGGTCGAGATCTTTCATATGACATACCGTGACAGTCCGGAAGGGCGGAGCTAGTTTGCGGTGTTTTTTTTGTTATCACTCTAAACTCGGCTATGAATATTTGCAATACGATTTCCAAATAAATATTAAGAAGCACAAAATCACTTTAGGAACGCAACATACAATTAAAAGGTCGGTCCACGGCTGCACGCGGAAATTGTGTTGTCTGCACCGCACAAGCAGCGCATGAGATTTTGTTGAATCAAACGCACCCTAGAGCAATGTTCACAGGTACAGTGGCGCTATTTATTAATGCTGTATTCATGTGGTATCGGATTTATCGAAAAGATGAGATCCCGACTGGTAAAATTCACATGAATGCCCTATGGATGTATTAAGAGAACGAAATGTCCCCCTTAAATCGGAACAACAACTCGGAAAGTCGGCGAAATGTTTGCTACACGACTTGCCGAGTTGGCGTCATATAAAACAGTCACATGGCGGACGAAAGTAAATGTTAGGTTAATGATAAGCAACTGATTAAAAAAAAAAACACTTTTAATTATTTCAATTATTGCATATACAGTTTTTACTCGCATGTAATTTGTAATATATTAGGTTGTAACCATTGCTGCACAAATAGTGACCTGTTAGAAAAGTTATTGATTAGCCTTTACCCTGACAAGTCATTTAAAGCAATATTTGAGTGGTTTTAGGAAGTGTAGCCTACTGGCGTACAGCACAACAAGTCTGGGACAAAATCACTAACATAAAAGCTTCAAACTGGAAATAAATACTGGAAACAGCTATCAGCATGTTGTCACATGTTGGACACCATGTTGATAGCTGTTTCCAGTACATTTCCAGTTTGAAAAAGCTCATAAACACGTCAAAGTCGGAAAAACGACTTCCCAACTTGGTAAATGGGACTATCCGAGGATCACGTGAATGCAGCTTAAGAGAAACGTCTTACGGTAGTTGTTTACCTTACGGGGAAACAAACTCCGCTACAGTAGGCCTACATGTACAATATTCACACAACGTTATCTTCTGATTTAGAAGAGTATATCTGGTTATTTATTTTAAAAGCATCCGCTCATTTAATACCACCAATGCACAGCTGTTACATCATAATTAAAGACACAAAAAAATGGACTACAGACAACAGTAAACCAAGATGAGCTTTATTCATATGTTATGAGAAGGTCAATAGTTATCTTGTGTAGGCTATGTGAGGACAAGTGGACAAGTTCATGGTGGCATTTCAAGCACATATATCCCAAATTTTAAGATGCACAAAGGCTGGTCCTGCATTCAGAGAAAGCCAGGCTGAAGATTTAACAAATAAAATTGAAAAATACTGGTGCCGTTCAAGCAGGTTTCCATGTCTACGGATGAAATGAATCACCCATTTAGGGGGATACAGCCCTGATAGCAAATTTACAGTTCATGACAATGCTCTCTCTATATATATATACAAAATGAGGGTTAAGGCTAAAATTTTTAGTCAGAGGTGTTAGGCAGATGAATTGTAACGAAATCCCTGATATCTGGCAAATGGCTGTGAGAAGGTTCTCCAGAGTGCAAAGCATGCCAAGCTGCCTATCTATATAAACTCTATTGAACACACTGGACAAAGGAAGTCAACGCTGCACCACTTACATGACCAATTCAGGCTGCATTCAAAAAAATCGTACATTTGGAAGAAAACCGCTTTCAAATAAATAAATAGCTAGATGAACAAACGAACGCACACAATGTACTACAACACACAAGCCTTTTTTCAGTCGGGTGTGGCAGCAAACAGACTTTCACTGCATTTAGAGGATATATTTTCAAAACATAGTGTATACTTTTTCATGACCTCCTGTTTTGATCATTTTCTCTACAGCAGCTAAGAGGAAATCTATATTTAGTGCCTAAAGTGTGGTGTTAATTCTACAATCAAAGCCTCTAAAAACGTTCATGCTTTACTATGGACCTTTCTGGATGAATCCACTCTATTATATGCCTCAAAAGCTAATTTATTCCCCCTTTTATAATACCAAATGATTCCCTTTGTATTGGCAGCATCAGCACATTATGAGCCATGACTGAAAAAATAATATATATATTCAAAAGCATTTCTTTCATTAACTACTTTATCCAAAAGTCACAATGGATTATATTAAAATCAATGTTACACATCACAATCTTGTTCAATGTTCAATCTGGTGACATGAGTGAAAACGAAAAGAAATTGCCCATCACCGAAGCTTTCAAAGATACAATACAAAAAGGTCACAAAACGGATCACCGAGACAAACGCTTTCACTGTCAGTGTGGATTATTAATCCCCAAACAAAACACACTTTTTCAGACCCGAATAAGAAGAAGAAGATGAAGAAATGCAGACAAACGTCACATCGATTGGACGTTTAAAGCAGATTTAAATGGTCACGGCGTCTGTATTTATTCACCTCAAGTAACGGAGACACGCGTGACTTTAAATTAAATAGGTTCTGAAACACCGTCATGTCCGTTTAAGTTCCCCTTTTGACCACGAGTGACGAGTCCATTTCAGTTTTGGATTAACAGTAGCACGTACGTGTTTAACAGCGTCGTTTAAATGCTGTTCACGTCCAAGTGTCGCTCAAAAATAAATGGGAGATGCTGATATAAAGAACTTGAGAGGGATATTAATAAAGTGATAAAATGACAGCATATGTTTTGTGCAACACAGTCCGTCCGGGCCTATACGCATAAAGGACTTCAGGAGTGCTGATCTGTCTTTGTTCATTTTGCCTCTTCAGGAAGCGGGAGTGTTTTCTCAAAACCGTTAACTTAAATCAGAACATTTAATTTTTTAAAGAAGCCTGATGATATGGGGAACCTGGTGGGCTTTCCTCACCGTGGGGCCACTGCATGTGAAGGCTGATGATTTTGGTTAGATACCTGAGTAACTGTACTGAGGAGATGGCATGTAGCTCAGCTATATGCCAAAGAAAAGAGTAGCCACGTTCATAGCTACACGACGAGAAATAAGTCAAAGAACAGCAGGATTTTGTGCAGTTATGGACACCAGCCGTTGGGGAGTTACTTATACGGGATAGAAGGGCAATAACAACAGCATGTGTGAGGAAAAATGGAAGTTTGACATTCAACCTATAGAGCCCCAAAACAGTGACTAAGTTTACATGCACATGATATTCCAGTTTTTGCCCTTATTTTCCAAAAAAGACAATCTTCAGACTTAGCTGTTTACACGGCTAATTAAAGGGAATATTCCACTAATCTTCCAGTTTACATGCAGCCGCGCAAAATAGGTTTTTTTCAAAGTTTTCCACCAGTGGCGGACTTGTGAACACAGCCTCTCGCTTTCTTTCCTTCCTTCAACCACCCTCCTGAAACCTGTTGATATCCAAGTCTTTGATAATGTTTAAAAGTAGCCGTTTTTCTCCTTCTTCTCTTTCGGCCGTGCATATCTACCGCGGCGCTGCAACGTAGCCTAGAAATCTAGACGCCCCCTAGCGGCAGCAAATGTACTTTGCAGCCAGGGTCAGTCTAGCAACTCTCCGTTGGCTTTTGAGCTGGAAAAACCAAACTCTAGTCAGGCCAATCACATTGTTTATAGAGTCGGTGGGCGGGGCTTAACATAATGACGGCAGAGTTGCGACGGTTCAGCGTGAATTTCCTGCTACTTGAAAACAAAGAAGATGGTCGCTGCTGCTGGAGAACAGCGGTCTTTGGAATCGGCTTTTGGCCGCGAGACTCTGGAAGACTTAGAGTTCAGCTTTTCTTTGAGAAAAGAACAAAGAACGGCACCGAAGTCATTCTTAAAAAAGGGAGAGGTGTTCGGAGTTTTGCCGCCTGGTTGGTTGTAGTGCTATCCTATTGCGTGCAGAGGGAATTTGAAAGACAAGGGTTTATCCCGCCCCTCGGATTGAGCCCTGCCAATGGTGAGTTCCCAGACCCAACATCTTGATGTGGGGCTGGCTCGTCAGGCCAGTAGTAACGCACAGAGCCGACTGTAGGCCATAAACAGGCAAGAAGCCGTTAATAGTAGTGTCACAAACTGCGGGGAATACCCCGATTGAGACGCAGATTCTACATGCGCTCTATACATGTCCAAAGAATGCTTCTAAAACCCAGATTATACCGGCAAATCACACATGTAATCGAAAAATGCTTTATTCTGATAAAAGGTCTTATTCAAAATATCCAAATGGAATATGCTGTTTACATGACCCGTATCACATTCAGAATATTGTCATATTCGGAATAAAAAGTGGAAAAACAGTGTGCATGTGAACATATTCAATGAGGCAAGGCTCAGCTAGCTCCTAACAGCAGCTCTCCACTGCCCTAGAAAACCACTAAATACTGTCGCAATTTCGAAAAAAAATGCACAGGTTGATAAGAGAGACCGATTCCTTCTTTACATCTTTCACATTGTTTCGGGGTGTAGAGAGACAGCGTGCGCCAACCGATCAGCTGCTGGTAATGGCACTGCACCATTTTTGTGTTGAGCAGGGAACATTCTGCCTCGATTGCACATATACCGAGAAAATAAAAACACAGAAAGGCCACTAAATAACATGGAAATACAATAATAATAATAATAACAACAACAACAAGACATCCAGTGGGACACAGACAGTACCTCTCAAAATAAAAAGGGGAGAGCCAAATCTCCTAAAATAAAAACTAAATGCTATACCGCTATGACTCATCGACATTGAAAATGATGCGTTATGAATAGCGATGATAGTGATTCACAGAAGCAGGAGTAACAGCTTAAAGTCTGAGTGTTTAGAGTTTCCGGTATTCCACATGGGAGCACTTTAAGGAGCCCGTGAGGTCCCGCTCGGCAGATCCAATACGAGTCATGAAGGACAGCACATGGGAGCAGCTCAGCACATGGAAAGCCAGGTGGCACTGTACCTCATCGTGTCGCTTCCTCCTCCAAAAAAGATGGGCTTGTCTAGTTTTTTTTTGTCGTTGTCGTCGTCATCTTCTTCCTCTGTTGCTCATTTGCCATTTTTTTAAGTTACAAATCAAACGTGTTTCTTTTTTTGTTCTCATTTGTGATTTTCATCTCCCTGGCGCTCTCTCTCTCTCTCTCTCTCTCTCTCTCTCTCTCACATTGCATACTTGTGTGTCCATTCTCTTGCTGATTTGTTGTACCTGTAAAAAAAAAGAAAAGAAGAAAAAACACATGCAAAGATTTGCAACAAAAAACAAATAGGTTTCAGGTGACTGTGAAAACAAGGAACTAAATAAATCGGTATTATAAGCGAGTTAGGGCTGGGCGATATCCCGATATTTTTGACCAAATACCTCGATATCGATACCGCAACGATATTGTAGTGACGACTATTGGTGCTTTCACAAAATATTTACACAATGAGATTTTTGATAACAAATGTCTAAGTGGGTAAAGGCAAATAATAGAACAGCTAGAACAGTCTGGTAAGTTCAGAAAAGACATCACTTGTAATGTAAAATGTAATGCAGACTTTAAAACCAGGAAAAGACAACACTTATGCCATATTACGATATTACGATCTCCAATCTAAGACGATATCTAGTCTCATATCACGATATCGATATAATATCGATATATTGCCCAGAAACCAAATAAAACATCCGGTTAATTTTCTAAATAAAATCCACCGTGCTAAGATCAACTACACACCTGGAGGGTCAAAAGACCTCTTCTAGTACACCTGGAACCCAGAAATGTCTTTCATAAATAAACCTAAAACCCTCCCTGATAATTCATGAATCCAAAAGTACTAGATCCTAAAAGGGTGACGCACAATGTTGCACAGCAAGCACGGCCTCCTCATTTATTTTCAAGCTTTGCTTTCAAATTAGCTGCTTCCACCCTCTTTTCTTTTCGTTTAATTCTTCATACCTGTTGAATGATAGCTTCACCTATTAATATCACAACCTCTCTCTATTTATCTACTTATTTAATCTCCTTAGATTGGGATGCACTGGATGTTGTAGAGTGGTATTCTATGAAAAATCCAAAAGTACAGTCCTTCTATATACAGTAACTGTCTTTCTGTACCTTGTTGTCAATAAAAAGATTGTATAAAATAAATAAATAAAAATGTTCATATTTCACACTACACTACACCTTGAAAACACAGCACAGAACTGTTTCCCCTCTCTTCCTCTGGACGGAAACTAACTGGTGGTGGGTTTGTGGTTCTATTCTAGGTGAATTTGCGAGATCTCGAGTGGGTCTTCGTGACTTCAGCTGTCAGTCATGGCCGCAGCCGCGCTGCAACAAATCCGGACCTGGTGGGTGTTGACGGACGGAGGAGCACGCAGCAGACACGCAGCCGTCCTGCAGTTGGTGGAAATTAGGAGCAACGGAGAGAGCGAAGCTGAGAGATGCTGTGAATCTCACTCCTGTTTTACACTCACCTTTCCCTGTCGGCCTTGTATGTGTGGGCGATCTCTGGGACCAGCGGGTCGTCCGGGTTTGGGTCACAGAGAAGGGAGCAGATGGACAATAATACTGTGGAAGAATGAATCAACAGAGTATTTAGATTACATGAACAGAAAGTCACTGAGGATTTTTACATGCACACTAATATTCCACTTTTTTCCCCACCCCGGAATGTGACAATATTCTGAATTTGATACCGAGTTTGGATTTTCAGAATAAAAAAAAGTTTTTATATTCAGAATAAAGCATTTTCTGATCAAGACGCGTGTGATTTGCCGGTATTATTCTGGTTTTAGGGGCATTCTTTGGACATGTGTACAGCTCATTCGGAATCTGCGTCTCAATGAGGGTTTTTAACGGCAGTTTGTGACACTTTCCGGCCTCTTGCCCGTTTACGGTCAGCTCGGTGCGTTGCTGTGGTTACTGTACGCCACATGTGTCAAACTCAAGGCCCGGGGGCCAAATCCGGCCCCTTGCAAATTTTGATCCAGCCCGCATATCAATTTAGGTTCACAGCTAATTTTGTGCACCACACCAAAAAAATGAGGAAACTGGTTTTCATACTGTAACTAGAAAATGCATTTCCTGCTGAATAGCTGAATTGCTAAAGCTAAACTGGGTGAATAGCTTAAAAAAAGTTGAAGAAGTGAGAATAGTTGAAAAAGTGGAAATCGTTTTAGTAGTATGAGTATGAGATAAGTATGAATTTCATTAAAAAGTTAAAAGCTGACGCTAAACTGAACTGTTGGCTTTAAAAGCTGAATATGACAAAATATGTAGAACATTGTGAGGTCTGAGTATATTTTCTAACTGATAATTGTAATGTTTGTTTTTCATAACTTGCTAAATTCTACGATGGCTAAGAAACTTTTTTGCCGACTTTTTTTTAGGGTTTTATGTCGACCAAACTGTATGGGAGAAAGCTATACGAGACGTGCAATAATACAAAGTTAATTTACTTTTTTTGCTAAATAAAAGCATGTAAATAAACTCAACATGTCTGGCCCTTATTGTGATCGTCATTCCCAGTGTGGCCCTTAGTGACATTTAGGGCGTTTTCACACATGAAAGGAACCAAGGTCCGGACCAAGGTTCATGTTTTTGTTACATTGTATACATTTGATCCGGTAAGTTGTGGTTTCACACTGCAGTTTTGCAAGCGCACTAAAGATCTCTACGTGACAAACCTCCGTCCTGCCGTCATCACATACGTGAGCTACGTCTCCAGATACTTCTAACTGATTGGTTTGTTGAAGGGCTTCCTCGTCCTCTCATATGCTCTCTCTGTGTCGGAGTTTTTCCAACTGACTGATGCTCTCCCCCTACTGACTGCTGCTCTCCCCCTACTGACTGATGCTCTCCCCCTACTGACTGATGCTCTCCCCCTACTGACTGCTGCTCTCCCCCTACTGACTGCTGCTCTCCCCCTACTGACTGCTGCTCTCCCCCTACTGACTGATGCTCTCCCCCTACTGCCGCGGCCCTTTTTGTTTTGTTGTGATGTTGAGAACTTTCTTTCTGGAGCATTTATTCAGAGACAAACTGAAACCTACGCTGTACATTTACCACTTAACAAATAAACTGCTGATGTATTCTCTGCTCTGATAGCCGACAGCTGTCTTCTCTGAACGCATTCACCGTCACTCTCTCTCACTAAGCACCTTAAAGGGGCTTCCCCGGTCTTGTAACACAAGGAGAGCCTGTCAGAGCTTCTTGTATTTGGTTCAAAAGTCCGAACCATCCAAAAAATGCTTTCACACTATAAACGAACCGGACCATGGTTCAGTTTGGTCCGGACCGAGACCACCTCTTTTTATCGGACCAAAATTTGGTCTTTTGATGCGGACCGCGGTCCGAGGGAGGTTTCACACCTGTAATTTTGGTTCGGATCAAACTAAAAAGTCCGAAAGTCCGGACCAAACGAGGTATGTGTGAAAACGCCTTAAGTTTGACACCCCTGCTGTACACAAACCAACCAGCCGACAGTTTGTAGCGCTGCGGTAGAGATGCACGGGCGAAAGAAAAGGAGGAGAAACACAGCTGCTTTTAAACATTATCAAAGACCTGGATATCAACAGGTTGGTGGATATGAGCCGCCCTTTTCTAGAAACCGGTTGAAGGAATGAAAGAGGGACGCTGTGTTCACACACTCCAACAAGTCCGCCACTGCTGGAACACTTTGAAAAGAAATCCTATTTTGCACGGCCGCATGTAAATGGGAATATTAGTGGAATATTAAAGCTATAGTGCGTAGTTTCTGTCTCCCCCATGAGGAACTCTAAGTAATGCCAACAACGCTGTTTGTTGATTTGCGCTGGCAAGCTGAGCATAGCTACGTTAGCGAGCTATCGTTGACATTATTTGGGGGCCGCTGATTGCGTGTAACCCTGATTATCGCTTACCTTTTGATACTGTAAGTGCAGGTGACCATTGTGATCTCAGGATATCCAGACAAATACTTCCATTGCTGTTGATATTAGGGTGGTAGATTTTTGTTGTGAATGCAACCTGTGGAGAAAAATAAAAAAAACATTCATTACAGGAAATGAATGTTTGTAATTGTAAAATGGTAGGGCTGCACGATATTTTGTTTCACCGTCTACATCGCGATGTGCGCATGCGCGATAGTCACATCGCAGGACGATGTGATGTTGGCGCTAAAACTTCTTTGCTGCTTGATAGAAAAGTAAACTTTCACCGTAAACTTGCCATGTGGGCAGCGTGTGTGTGTGTGACGTAACGTTAGCCCAACGGGGTTTGTTATGGGAAGTGAGGCTCTCCATGTGTAGGAAAGTACCGAAAGCGGTGGCTGCCGCTGTCGCAGTGATGCACATTTCCATGGGTAGTGAAGCTACAGTGGTCAGTGATTTATGTTTGCTGCAAAGATGAACTAAATCCCCTGATTAATGCAACGTAATAACAATATCTCCCGGCCATTTTTCACCGCAGAAAGCTGCTACCAGCCAGGCTAAAGCTAATAAAGTTAGCCTAAAAAGGCGTTACGGTTCGGAGCCGCGACGCTGGAAACGTAACGCTAATCTACAGCAGCAGTCTGTGTCTGATATAACGTCATTTACACTGACTGAAGTTTTCTTGGATACAGTTGCTAGTGCATGACGTGCAGGCTCTGCATGCACAGCCAACCACCAATCACAATCAATGTTGATCAATTTATCAAACAACCAAGGCTAGGCCCCGCTAGTCGACCACAACCTGACATTTAGAGGAAGCAACATGCATGCATTATTAACCCTTGTGTTGACTTCGGGTCAAATGAACCCGTTTTAAATTTTTGTTTTATATCAGAAAATATGGGACGTAGAAATAAGCGCTGAAAATGTGTAGAAGACAAATGTAACAATTTAAAACGTTGGAAAAAGCTAAAACAAACTTTGAAAAAAAGGCGTCTAAAACGTCGGAAAAAAAAGACAAGGGGAACACAGAGGAAAGGGAAGACAACACATTCACTTTAGCCTGGATTGATAGTATTATATGAATACAATAGTGTCATGTGAGTCAACCACCGTATTTCTACCTAATTTCCCTCTCCAAATATCACTTGAGAAGAGTAGTCACAGGCTAGCGTTTTTCCATCACATGGTACCTGCTCGACTCAGGTACTTTTTAGTATCACCTCCGTCGAGGTCCCAAGCGAGCTGAGGCGATACCAAAAGGTGACGTAAAAAACCTGCAGACTTCTGATTGGTCGGAGAGAATCGTCACTAATCACTGCGTCATCATTGCCAGCGACAGACGGGGGTGTCCTGTACAAACCATTTTTAAATAGTTTAGCCAGCAGTGTTTTTTTTTGCTGCCTCCAGCTTCTTTTGAAACTAAATGTATCTTCTGGCAAACAGCCACATGGCGAGAATCACAAACACAACACACCTTCGTCGTTCTGTGTGTGTGTCGTGTTAGGTCACAGCAGTTTCCTGCGGCGGCGCTATGACGATCAGCCACGCTCGCCTCACGCATGAGGCGGTACTAAATCTGCAACGGAAAAAGGAGGACGGGGCACCGCGGGCGAGCCAAGCCGGTACTAAGCAGTGGGTAAGCGCCATTACTTGCTTTGGTGTTTGTAAAGCATTAAAGTTGAACAAAGAATGGTTCACATTGTGGCCGGGTTGGTTCAGCGGGTAGAGCAGGCGCACATAAACTGAGAGGTTATTGCCTCGACGCAGAAGGTCCAGGGTTCAAGTCCGACTTGTGACGATTTCCTGCATGTCTTTCCCCTCTCTATATATATATATATATATATATATATATATATATATATATATATATATATATATATATATATATATATATATATATATAGCAGATTTTTTCTCTCACAAGGTCAGTTTTTTCCAATATCGTGCAAGCCTACTGTGAAGCCAATTACCTTTGCCGCAGTAAAAAATAATGAAAAGTGTGTTGTACATGTTCCTCAATATGTGACGCACAACATGGACCTTTTACTCACTTTGGGAGGTTTGAAGGGGTAATCTGTCGGGAAGTGAATGGTGAGGAAAAACACTCCGCTCTGATAAGGGCTGTCACTCTATTGGGATAAAAATAGAAACAAGATAAGTTAAGACGACAGCAACTGCACTGCTTTTGCTTCATATTTCAATTGGGTTAAGATACAATTTCACTTACCGGACCCATTATTGTCGCCTGCCAATGAAACACTGTGAAGAAGATTAATAAAAGATTCAAAAATTAGAAAAAAAATGTACTGGAAGGAAGGAAATATCCCAAGCTGTAAGGGAGGTTATACATATTAATATCCCACAAGATCCAAGAATATTCCTGTTGGGAATGATACCGGAAGGAAAAAAAACTAAAATATTTATTTTGAATCTTGTTTATATTAGCTGTAAAATGTATTAAATGTAAATTGTTTAACACTGCTGACAATTTATTGTAGGAATAAAATATCATTTAAGTGTATTATTTAGCAGTAGGGATGTAACGATGCATTGTGAATTGGTTAAAATGGATTTAAAGGTGCAGTAGGTAAGACTTCTAAAACTACCTGTCTGTCATATTTGCTGAAACTGACCCTATGTTCCAGTAGAACTACATGAAGCAGGTCATTAAAAAATAAATCCAGCTCCTCTGGCTCCACCTACAGCCTGTAGTGAGATTTGCAAAAATCCACAGCTCCCTCTTTAGATGCACCAATCAGGGCGAGGCTGAATGTAAATCACAGGCTCATGCACACACACTCATTCTCCCTTGTGGGGGGAGGGGCTTAGGAGACCGTTTTGGGCTTTAACAGACAGGGGGGAGGGACTAAGAAGTGAGAAATGTTTTGGTTAAGTCCTGGATCTCCCCAATCCTACCTACAGCACCTTGTGTAAAGATGACAACCGGTTGAAATGATAAAAATGAATGGCGATGCAGTTTTTAAAACATCCTAGAGCGTAATGTACTTCAGACGTCACTACGTCTTCTTAGTTTATTTATTTGAAGAGATTTTCTTTCTATTTATACAGTTATTTTGATTTGGGATTTGTTTTAAATATCTAAAACATGTTGTTTTGCACAGTTCATTTAAATAAAAGGAATATTTGTCATTTGTCTGCAGCTCATTCTGTAAAAAAATAAATAAATCCTGAACTTAAAATCCTGAATCAAATTGTGATTTGAGTGTATGGCTACATCCTTGTTAATAACGCATTAAGCATACACATTTGCAAACCCCTGACGCACAATGACATACTCTACTGATCCTTAAAAGCTAATTTATGGGCGCCTGGGTAGCTCATCTGGTAGAGCAGGCGCCCATTTACAGAGGCTTAAGGCGCGGACACACCAACCCGATTATCGGCCGTCGGACAGTCTGGCGAGGTCGGTGACTCGAGTCTGTTCGGTGCGTTCGGCGCCGTCGTCAGTCTGAGGAGCTGTCGGCCTTCATTTGGGCCAATTTAGTCTGTTCAATTGGAGGGCGGGCAGTCGGACTCAATGACCAATCTGACTGGTGGAGCGCTAACCTGGAAATG
The DNA here is from genome assembly GCF_004354835.1 of Perca flavescens. NCBI lineage: Eukaryota > Metazoa > Chordata > Actinopteri > Perciformes > Percidae > Perca > Perca flavescens. The sequence continues at coordinate 36,473,759 of NC_041335.1, forward strand.
ACGAGCGGGATGAGCCTGACTAACGCCTCTCAAAATCTGACGAAAATCTTTCAAACTGACCTTTGTCAATCTGAAATGAAGACAGATTCAGCAACTGCACGGCTTATTTCTCACTTAAAATGTTTTTTTAGAAACACGTTTCGTTGAACTATCTTCGTAAAATATGTGATCGTATTCCGAACGAGCCGCCGTAATGGTCTGATGTAAAATCAGGGAGAAGGCAGACCCACGTGACACGTTCGTCCAATCAGCTGCCGGTTTTCATTTTTTACAATACAGATTAGCGCAGCCTGCTGTTATGGAGACGTATTACGTCTCACGCACGCGCAGAACGTACGCTCAAGTCGGCATCGATTCGGTGTGTTCTGAGGCACTTTTTGGACCAACTTGGGGAGGCAGTCAGTCCGACTGCCTTTTCTGCCGAAGGTCGGCCGTCGGGTTGGTGTGTAAGAGCCTTTAGTCCTCAGCGTTCCAGTCCGACCTGCAGCCATTTGCTGCATGTCTTCCCCTTCTCTCTCCCCCCTTTCCTGTCTACAGCTGTCCTGTCTATTAAAGGCTAAAAAAAATTAAAACAAAATTAAAAAAGAAGCTGATTTACACAACGCAATAAGGTATTAATACGTTCAAGGTATTGCCGATTTTAGACCCTTTCAGTGGGGCTAAAATACATTTTAGTGCTTCAAGTGAGAGTTTGCGAACAATTACAGGTTCAAAGGGCTGGAAACAGGTTTAATATCCTGTGTGTCTGTCACCATAACCCACTCAAGGAAAGGGTCAACAGAAACGTAGTGTTGGCCAATCAGAGGAGGTTGTGCCAGACTCCTGCCTTTGTCTGAGTCTCAAACTCATCTGTCAGAGGGAGAACAGGAGACGGTTGTGAAGTTTAACGTTGGTAGTCCCCAGAGAAGAAGTTGGTCATTTCATGGTGCAGATTAGAACCCAAATTGAAACGTAAGCAACCAAAATGGCTGAATGTTAGAACATTTTGTCAAATTGGTCGTTATTTCTGTGTCTTATAAAGTGTCAGGTTTAGTGTTAATAGTGTCAAAAAAGGATATTTTTTTTTTAGCAGTGGGGGCAGGTCCGAACACCCCCCCCCCTCCCCTATGAAACAGAACTGACACAGTCACACACACACACACACACACACACACACACACACACACACACACACACACACACACACACACACACACACACACACACACACACACACACACACACACACACACACACACACACACACACACAATGAGGCTTATTTTCAATTGTGATTGAACTGTATTTTTTTAGTTACTATACAGGCCAACTTTGATCTTGACATACAGGCTGAGCATTCTGTAGCAAATAACAATAACCCCACTATTAATTACATTATCTTAATGCAGTGTAACTACTTCAGCATGGAAATAATACACCTAAAATACAAACGTTCTCCGACATGCACTCTAACAATGCAGCACTATTTCTGATACCGTGGGGGGGGGGGGGCCGCCACGTTCAAATCAACATAGAGGAAACACTGAGCTGACGTTGTTGTTCAGTAGCTAGCTCAGAGATTATCGGCTAATGAAATAACTGATTTAGCATTCTCATTAGGGGCTGAGCCCCCCTAAAGGTCTGATCCTAGAATCGCCCCTGCGTTCAGGCATACATATTTCCTAACTACTTACAATCTTCTCCGACTGGTCCGGCGGAGCACTGAGCAGGCGGGTCCCTCTGCAGGTCTGACAGCTCCTAAAAATAATCACAAACAAATGAATGTTATTTACTGTAAACATTCAGCCATCCAGTGATCGTACTAAGTACTAATACCACACTGTAAAAACACTCTGTTACAAGTAAAAGTCCTGCAGTGAAAATGTTACTCAAGCAAAAGTATGTAAGTATCATCAGGAAAGTGTACTTTAAAGTATTAGAACTAAAAGTACTCGATGCAGAATAATCCTCCCATGTTGGAAAGAGTAAAGGATCCAACCAGTTGTGTGTTTAATCGTCTAGTCATCTCAGCTGGACTTGTAGGCCGTTATATTGTTGGCTAGTTTACTTTAGAATAAAACATATTTTATAGTTTTGTGTGCAGAAATCTTAATTTGTAAAGTAACTAAAGCTGTCAGATAAGTAGAAAGTGGCTGGAAAAGGCACAAGAAAAGGCTCAAGTCTCAAATGTGTACAGTAATTGAGTACATGTACTTAGTTACATTCCACCACTGGTTTGGTGCATACAATACACATATAAAAAAAAGGGAATAAACAATACATCTAAGTACAACAATCAAAAACATAAATATAGAAGACACTATAACAAAATGTCACTGTTTTAGAAAGGAAAACAAGGCTGCGCGGTTTTGTGCCGGTGTGCAAAGATATTAAACAGGAGATGTACAAAACGTTCCCAGATGGTTAAACAGCAATTAAGCCCGTTATTTAATATCTTTTGAAAAGGAAGCCTATCTATTCTGTTATATAAATACACACCGTGGCCTGCTTCGGTGGCCCATTTGCCTTTCCATATATGGCAACGCTGACACTAGGGTTCAATTTTGGCAACAACAGAGCAGCTGTCATTGAGCGACTAAACCGGTCTTATAATACATCCAAGGACTAAACACATCATCAGCAATACTCTTAGTGACCACCCACAATGATTCAGACAAAAATATTAAACACAAACATAACGTAGCTGTCAAAATAACGGCGCTTTTTAAGTTGCTGTCCACAGCTAACGATACCGTAGCAATGCACCAACAGGGCCAACAGTGGTTCGGTTAGCTCGTCTTTGTCTCTATATTGTTTTAAAATGAGCCAAAAATCAAAACAGGTAACGCTACGGAAATAATAAATACAAGGCAACACATTGTTATGAGCTTCGCATGAAGTACCACACTCAGAAAATGATATAATATAATGTTAGGATATGAAAGAAATCATTCACCTACCTTCTGAATTCTTTTCAACGCCATTGCATCAATGGCTATGCTATGTAGCCTGTCAGCTAACGTTAACAGTTAGCACTTCACTCATACAATTTGGCTTCTGTGGCCGCGTTCTTTCAAATCTCACTTCACGTATAATCAGGATATCGCGTCTGACATACAGCAGGCTTTGGGCTTATGGTTTCAAGTTCAATCTAAGCGTCAAAGTGTGTGTTAAATCTTGATCTTTCGTTCGCTTGCAACAGAACAACCGAGATATTTTGCTGTCTCTCCTCTCGTCTCTCTTGGTTCCAGGCAAACAGGTTTTTGTAATATCGCGAGACTTTTCGAACAAATCGTGTATTGACAATTGCAACATGATTACCACATCCATGCTGCATGCCAGTAGCTCAAAATAGTCTATATTTTTATTTTGTTGACAGTTTTGACACGATACACTTCACAATATCAAAGTGTATTATTAGTTTATTAGGGCAGATAATTACAATGGATATTTCTACAAAACAACTGCTACTTTTTAATCAAAATAATTAAATGTTATCACTTTGTTCACGTTGTTTTTGAACCAAAACTCCAGAGTGCTTCTCTGACATTTGCAGATTCCTGCCTGTGATTTAGCTGTGGCTACCGACTCTGTCTCTTCAAGTTTGCTCTTTTATCCATACTGCCAAGTTTGCCCCTTTAACACAATGCTGCCTTCAATTCACAGTTGTTGTTTTTTTAATTTAGGCTATATTTAAAGATATCAATGCATCATCCTTAACCTCAACTCTACAGCACTAACATTTGATATAGAAATGCAGTGTTGTAACAAAGGGGTAATACATGGCCTCAAACATATTCAGTATATGATTTCAACATAACAATTGAGCCCAGGTGTCCACAAGATGTCACTATTTGAAAAGAGCAAAAACACACACAGAGGAAAGGCATGGCCAGAATTATGTACTGCTTTGACTGCCAGGAAAACCTTTTATGCAAGATCAACAGTGTCATTTACCAAATGAAATGCTCAAGAGTAAATTAATTCATTTACATTTTTGTTGTTGAATTAATTTGCTCAAGCTCAAAAGGGCATGACAATGGAGCAGCAGAGTACAATGGCGCCAAACACGTGTATTATTCACGCGTACATAGGAATAAAGAAAAAGACTATAGAATTGTTCATTCAATACCCAATCATTGTAAAGGCATATTCATCTGAGTCAGCTGCATGCTCCGGTTTCTGCACAGCCTTGTCTTGCAAAGCCTCATGAGCTTCCTTTTATATGTCTTAAACAAGAGTGAAAAAAGAGCTCTCATTATTTTAGTGAGTACGTATGAATGGGTCGCACTGTTCATTCTTCTTAAATGGCTGATTCAGTGTCAGGTTGAGGATCCTATCGTCAATGTGACACTGAGAGGGACCATTTTCCTTTGGAAAGCTGAAGATTCCTTCAGATAATATCTTATTGTTTGCTCATCTCTGTGCTCTCAATGACCTGCCTGTCCTCGGGGCCTGCCTGTAATCAGATTCAGCCAGCAGCAGCGGCAGAGGTAGCAGTTTAGGTCTTGTGCAGCAGCGGCCTTGTGTTCTGAGTTTGTCTATTTGGAGAGGACATTAATCAGCATGAGGTTTTCAGACACAGTCAAGCCCACAATTTGTTGGCTTCAAGCCTCGGCTCACAAAGCCTCCCACAGTCACCCCTACTGTAGCTTCCCCTGAAATCTCAAATCACATTGGTTTGCTTGCTACTGTGTACTTTAAAACCTGCAGGGTTAGTAGTGGACCTTCAGTCTGGGTCGGAGTGAGGGGGCTGGCTTCTGGGGCTGGCTTCTGGGGCCCCTGATGTTTTCTCCAAAGCCCTGAATCTTTTAAGATTTTAAATACTACTGTCACGACACCATCGTTTTCCTATTGGCCGCCAGGCTGAGGTGGTTGTGTGGCTTACAGAGCTCGGAATTAGGACAACCTTGCAGTACCTCGAGTTCAAAATCCAAAATGGCTACAACAGTTGTGAAAGCTGTAATTAGCATGCAGTAAATAGCACTTCTGTCTTATTTGTGTCTGACTAAATCAGGCATACACACAGTCCTGTCCAACTTCTATCTGTGTACATGTTGTTACGCTATTTGTATGCACAAAAACAGCCTAATGCGTTGTTTGCTACTGGTATTGCCAACAATGGCTAACCTGGCTAGAGCTAATGACAACAATGAAAACATCTGACTTGTAAATGGAACGGAGCACACTATTACAATATTATACATTTTTGTTTTTGGCCAAAAAAGTGCCTTGGAACACACCGAAGCGACGCCGACTTGAGCATACACGTGCAGAACGATTTAACAAGATTGGGCTGATTCAACAAGTCCAATCGGCCCAAATTAACGCCGACGGCTCTTCCGACTGACGACGGCACAGAACACACCGACGTTGCCAGACTGTCCGACGGTCGATAATCGGGGTTGGTGTGTCAGCGCCTTAAGTCTCACTGTGCCAGACCCTCCTCCAAAGCGCGCTGGAGGAGGGTCTGGCTATTCCACATAGCATTCGGGGATGGGAGGCTCTGGTTTATTGGCATTTCTTGAAACCAATCGCAATCGTCTTGCCGCTTCAAAATAGGCTCGGAAGGAACTTGTTTTGGTGGAACACGTGTAGTAGTTTTAAGGTGTAGACACATATAGCCGACGGCCAACCGTTGACAGAAAACCCCGTCGATATGATCAGTCGCGTCCCCGAGGTCCAAAAAACTGCCACAGAACAGACCAAAAAGACGAGAGGAGACGAGACGTAAGACGTCTCTATAACAGTAGGCGGCGCTAATCTGTAGTGTCGCCCAAGAAATGAAAACCCGGCAGCTGATTGGACGAACGCGTCACATGGGTTTGTTTTCTCCGGAAATTCAAAGCTAGACTGTCATGGCGGCTGTTCAGAATACGATCTCATATTGTACTAAAATAGTTCACTGAAACATGTTTCTGGAAACATTTTAAGCGAGAAATAGGCCGTGCAGTTGCTGAATCTGTCTTCGTTTCAGCTCAACAAAGGTCAGTGAGACTCTAGTCACCTCATTGCGCTCGTCATTTCCGGGTGAGTCCCGACTGCCCTGCCTCCGACCGAACATGTCAGGTCGGCCAAAATGAACGCTGACAGCCCCCCAGACGGACGACGGCACGGGACACACCGAACAGATTTGAGTCACCGACCTCGCCAGACTGTCCCACGGCCGATAATCGGCCTGGTGTGTCAGCGCCCTTAGTCGTGCAACAGAAAACTCCGATTGGACAGATAGTCTAGCTAGCTGTCTGGATTTACCCTGCAGAGATCTGAGGAGCAGTTAACCATAGTCCTGTCTAATGGTCTATGTCTATAGTTTAAAATGCGAACATAAGAGAAGCCCAAGGCAACGGATATCCAGCCTAAATGAGTGAAATCTATGTTAATGTTAATGTCCGCGGCTTGAAGTGTCTACAAATGAACTGTCAACGTTCTAAACATAACCAAGTAGTTTTTGTGCCTAAACAAACTGTGACCATTTCAATCTGTATTTTCAAAACCGTGACGGGCGTTCTCTGGTTTAGATATGAGGACAGAAAATGCTCCTGTGGGTCGCCTTACAGGGTATACAAACAAACGATCCATATTGTTGTATGGTTTGAAAAATCTCCCCGGAGGATCATAACTCCGGACCCCCCTAGGTTTGGGCTGAGCCCCGAATGTTTACTGGCTCCGCCCCTGCCTTTCGATAGTACAGCGTGATGCTACTTTGTAAACTTTCAAAGCAATAAGGAAGCAATGTGGTAGTTTCTTTAAGGCAACATATCATTGGCCTCTATGGGGAATTTCCAGCAGAAGTTGAGTTTTTAGTTACAGGACCGGTGCCCCAAGTTCCAAATTGATGTATGAGCCGAGGTGTGAGTGTGTCAGAGCCGGGATGATATGGGTGGGGGTGGCAGTTTAGTTGACCTGTCTCATGGGGAATATAGCCTATAGTGCTGTTATTTGAAACCGCAGACTCAACAGACTCCAGTGATCTGTCTTCTTTGGTCACATGAATCATCAGTACAAGACATTGTATAACAGAAAACATTCCACTTATTGTGTCAATTATGCTCAAGCTGCGCCTGAGCTTAAGTTTATTCCTCTCGGTGGCACTTTTCCCATGGTTGCCATGACAAAGCACATATGCTCACTGTCATTTTCGAAAATTAACTTAAATGGATCTTGCTAATGTCTGAATTATCCAATAAAAGCACAGCCAATTAATGCCGAGCACAAGCTGGGCTCTGAGTTCCCAGAGGTGTCCTACCTTCGGTCAGTGTATTAGCTTTCTGAGGGCTCTCTTATGGAACAAAGATCCATTGTTCCGCACAATAAGAGATATTTGTTCACTCCTTGTATCAATGGTCTTGATTTGATTATACACTCAGGCAATATGTGCAAGCAGTGCTCATGTTTGCAGTGAAGTCAGCACTATGCACAATCAAATAATTCTTGAGCTAAGCAACTGGAAAAAGGGTCATTATGTGTGGAGCAATCAGTGTTTCATGGCTCATTTCCTTAGCTGTGATTTGATTTTGCTTGTCAGTGTTAAGGTGGCCTTTGACCTAGAACATATCTGAATTGTTCCTCAAATCTTCATTTTGCATTTGTGGGTATCAGTATTAGTGTTTTCTTAACTTGGATCAATAACTAAAAGTCTATTATAAGAGTTTTCTGTAGCTTCTTCTCCTGTTTCAGGCATTAAAACAAGCTGGTACACGACTGCGTGTTTCTTTTGGCTTACCGGGTTCAAATGATGCAATCATATAAACATTTACAGCTTCAAGGATGTGCTTATTAAATGGTATTATATGCTTTAACTGTGGCCGTATATACTCTGCAGGTTTTATGGGCCTAATTGCAGAGCTGGTTACGGGATGTCTCATTTACAAGCAGGGGTCCACAAAAATAATACTTCATTTTAGTGTTTTCAGAAACCAAGCCTGTTAAAAGTGGCAGGCTGAGTGATGACTTGTTTGTTTGGACTCATTTTCAATATACAGAAACTAATTTTGAAGAATGGTCCCTTTCAAAAAGCATCTTGAGGAATAGGAATAAATGACCTATGTCGTCGTATGGTTTGGAGGACTTGTTGCTGCATCAGATTTTAAGTTTATTACATGTTTTGCATGTTAATATTCAGGCTTTTCTCAGGAACAAGGTACATATGGCTACAAAAAGTAAAGCACTGTAATTTGTATTTATTTATTTCAGGTTTATTTATCAGAGACAATGCACACTAATAATACATAAAAGTATTGTGCCAGAATTAGCCTGGAGGCTATTTTACATCTGCTGTGCCTGGACTGGTGGTAAGAGGTTACCCTAAAAAAAGATGAAACAATTAAGAAATCAATAAAACATACAGATTTGGCCCTATACAATACAAGTTGGTTATACTAATGCTGAAACACAACAACAACATAAAAATAAGAACAGTTGGTTAAGATCAACACATATACTGTACACACTGCTGAACTGTCAGACCAGATAACAAATAAGGCACTATAGCATAGAAATAAAGTTTGGTGGACGTGCACGAAAACAACATTGCTGGGACAGTAGTCTCGCATTGCCAGACCGCCGCGGAGGAAGGTCTGGCTAGTCCACACAGCATTCCGGGATGGGAGAAAAACGTGCTCTGATTTATTGGCATTTCTTTAAACCAATCACAATCGTCTTGGGCTAAGCTAAGCGCTGCAAGGAGCAACTGTGCCTCTACAAAATAGCCTCTGGAAGGAACTTGTTTTGGTGGATCATGTGTACGTGCAAAGATTGTTTAAGTTGTGCGAGAGAAAACTCTGATTGGACAGATAGTCTAGCTAGCTGTCTGGATTTACCCTGCAGAGATCTGAGGAGCAGTTAACCATAGTCCTCAGAAATCTACCGGAGTTTAAAATGCCAACATAAAGAAAGTGTGGGGACGGACATCCGGACAAAATGAGGGACATCCGGTGGAATATCCGGCGGCCCCTGAACAATCCTGGAAATAAAACGTGTTCGATATAGACTACTGGGACAGTATAAGCTTTTTTTTCCCCCTATCCTTACAATAGTGAGACAGACAACCATACAGGCAGAGCACAAAGAAACACAGACAAGGCAGCGCAGGAGAGATTCTATGTATTTATTGCTGAGTGTTTAAATCCAAACCGGGATCTTTTTTCTAATCTTAACTAGTTGTTTCAGTGCCTGAACTTCGTCGCACGACACTCACTTTTTGTCAGATAAACTCAACTGTAACTGCCCCTGAAAGGACTGTATCTCACGGCAGGGCTGTAGTACTTGAGTCTGAGACTTTTTTCTATTGTCTCGGACTTGTCTCGGACTCGTTGGTATTTGAACTCGGCCATTGGACTCGCCAAATATTGTAGTTGGTCCCGACCGAGTCCAGCACTATATGTTTTTTTTTCTAAAGTTACGTCCTCCCTTAAAGGTGCTGTAGGTAGGATTGCAAAGATCCAGGATTTAGCCAAAACATTTGCACATTGACAACTTCTTAGTACCTCCACCCTTTTTTAGCCCAAAACGGTCTCCTAAGCCCCTCCCCCCACAAGGGAGAATAAATGCGTGTGCATGAGCAGTGATTGACACGCAGTTAGACACCCCTCCCTGGCTCTGATTGGTGCATCTGAACAGGAAATTCATGTGGTCATCCATTACGCGCCCTCGTCACATCATATTCTCTAAACATATAGACACCACAGACAAGCCAATAAACATGTATAAAGAAAAGAATAACAATACTACAGAAATGACAATGACAGAAATTGACAGTGACAATACAAACATCTGACGTTGACAAAACATAAAAAAAAATGACTATTATTATCAGGTAGCTAAAAATGTAAGTAAAAAATAATAATAACTAGAAGTGGTTGTCAAGGAATTGAGATCTACCATCCAGTTAAAGTGCAAGTGAGGGATTAAAGTGCTTGGTCATTTGGTCAGGGCAACTGGGATGCAAATGAAATACAACAATGTAAAGCAATTACGATTAGAAGTTTGGAGGTCCAAAATCAGATTTCTAAAATGTCCAAAAGGCACAAGTCAGTTGAGTTTAAGAAAGTTTAGTATTTTGTTCCACGAGTCAGGCACACTAGAACTAAAAGCAGTTTAGCCGAATAGGTTTGCACAAGCTTTCGAACGATATCATAGGAACCTGTTCGTGAGAATGCGTTGCTACTTCAATAACCTCTGAATCGTGAAGCAACATTCACACTCAAATCTCCTGAAGAAAAGGTGTGCCCGGCTGTAACAAAAGTACAAAGATAACATTTAAGATATTTCCCTTTGACCCAGGTCACAAAATATTACCACATTCTGTGACTAAAAGGATATGTCTTTTCTCACATTTTTGTAATCTACTTTCTTTGTCAGAGGACATTGTTTCATTCGTTGCTTACTCTTCATTTGTGCAACAAGCTCAGGCTGCCAGATGATAAGTTTATATTTAGTCCCACTTTATATTTGATAACAGCACCAAGGCGTTTGTTGGTGCTGCCACTGCCTGTCTGTTTCAAGGGAAATCCCTCCTTTGTCTTTCAAGGAAGCTCAGCAAAACTGGGAAAACCTGAATTTGGCATCAGAAGTCAAACAGCTGGAAAGTATTTGATTACGGAGAGCCACCGCTAAACGTGTTAGTCAACACTCCAGAATCTACCTAGAGGCTCTGGGGACCACTCGTTGCAAGAGAAGCACAGTAAAACTGCTTTCAGAGCTGTCAGTCAACGTGCCAGAGCCGTGGTGCAATGCAGCGACACAGGGCCACCTTGGGATTGCTCTTTAAGTGCTCAACCCCCCCGAAGGATTACTGCTTCTTTATGACTATATGTGTGGTTTGTGCCTGTGTTCCAAATGATGCACATGTGATCAGGGTGGATCAGAGGTGACAGACACAGGGAACTGGATCTGATCTCATTCTTTCTGCTCTCTCTCTCTCTCTCTCTCTCTCTCTCTCTCTCTCTCTCTCTCTCTCTCTCTAAGAGACACTAACATTAAAATCCTGATCATCAGAGAAGAATTCGTAAAGCAACCCGTAACCTGTAAATAATTTTCGGAGATGATGCATCCATAACTCATGCTCGCTGCTGTTGTAATAACAGCGATGTTGAATTCAGAAGAACTTGCAGTTAAGAGTTCTGGTTATACCTGAGTTTTTTCCATTGTGTGATACATTTTTTTCAGAATCAGAAACATGGATTTATTGCCAAGTGACACTTAGAAGGAATTTGTCTTGGTGGTTGTTGCATACATAACCCTAACCCTAAACATGAATATGAAACAAATATATACACTACATATATATAATAGCGGTTTAACATTTAAACAAGAGGATGAATGGATTGAGTGCAGAATGTGCAAAATAGTATGTGCAGGTGAGCAAAAATATAGTCCAGGATGAGGGTAAATGCAGAATGTAGTGACTTGGCAGTTAAGAGCCCTTTCCTTTTAAAAAACGTTAAAAAAAGTTAAAAAAAACTTTTTCCAGCAGGAGACTTCCCTTCCCCCGAAAACGCCCACATAGGTCGCTTGTTCAAGCAGCAATAACGACCTATATTTAACCGTCCCTTCAGAAAAACGTGATTATGCGATTGCATAATTCAACGCATAATCAGCCAAAGTCCGCATATTTATGCGGGTGCCGCATTTTTTCAAATACATCGCACTTTCGCCGCAGAAATTGCCGATTTCCGTGCAAAATATGCGGACCTTGCATGATTTCATAATCCCCGCATTTTCGTTGCAAAAAAGTCCCATAATATATCTTAGCAGAAAGTTGAAAAATGTTGCGTTTACTTCACACAAGAGCAGCCATTTTCCCCTGTTGCCATGGGAATTTTATGAAGTGATGTAATTACGCGACGTGACGCATTGCCAGACCTTCCTCCACAGCGCTGCGGAGGAGGGTCTGGCTAGTCCACACAGCATTCCGGGATGGGAGAGAAACGTGCTCTGGTTTACTGGCATTTCTTTATGATGTTTCTGGAGTGGTTTACTGGTGTGGCCCACTTGAGATCAAATTAGGGTTATGTGGCCCATGAATTAAAATGAGTTGGACACCCCTGCACTAAAGCTTTAAATGGAGGCACCCAAACGGCTGGATTTGGATTAAAACAGTCCTTGGACATGAACAGGCGTTTCCTGGGTGAAACTCTTTTGTTTTCCCCGGGACGCAAACTCCTCTCCCCAGCTTAAAAAAAAAGCCCTGCGTTTTAGGACACAACCATCCACCCCGAGCTCCACAATGCACGGACCAGAGTGCTCTTAAAGCAGCAGCAGTCACTGTGGTGCATACAGCAAAAAAAAACGTGGAATACATAGGAATTACAATGCTACTACGTTTCTCGCTGGTCCGGCAACGCGTAGCTATATGAAGGAATGGTTGATGAGTGGAGCCTGAAATCAGCCACCTGTCGTCGGACTGGAGTTCACCGTGCAGTTAGTGTTGTGTGTCTGTGATTGTGCGAGTGAATGTAAGTGACTGGGACTTGGAGGGGGGGGGGGGCTGTCCATCCTGCTGCAAAATAAACAGTTTGTTTCCCAGGAGCACCCCTCATGTTCCTGTTGTTGGCTCCATCGCCGCTCACTGGGAAACGTCCTGGCCTCTATTGTCCAGGAGGTCGGGGGTCACAGGATGCTCCTAAAGGCCCAAAAGGGGAGGTAAGAGGTTGGATAGGGAGGCATGATAAAGAGCTACCCACCCTCACCCCCCCACACCCCATTTCTCCACTCACACACCCTTTAAAAGTACAAAACTTTAAAAATGCTTCTTTCCCCCCGCCCCCTTCTCTTGTCACACCGTCTTTTCAGTCAAAATGCCAGTCATTATCAAGAGTTTCAGGAAATGAAATTAGGACAATGCTCCGACTGACTGTTGCACATTGAACATCCTGATTAGTTTTATTTTTTTTTTCATGTGTAGAGCTCTGTTCCTTGCGTGCGTTCTTTGCATTTCTTTAATGGAGGACTTTGCTTTCCCATACAAAAAATGGTAAATTCAATCTGAGCCGCTAACAGAGGATAAAAGGCGTATCATTAAAGGGAGGAAGAAAAAAAAAAAAAAAAACAGCCAAGAAAGGAGTGGTTGTATTTTACCGTTTTTACCCCACTGAATGTTGTACTTTTACCACAGACGGAGCTCAAGCCAGTGGCGATTTTAGACCCCTTTTTAGGGGGGTTTAAGCCCCCCTAAATTTCATCTCAGCCCCCCTAAAAATTATAATAATAAAAAACTTTTTGTGCTTCAAGTTAGTTGCGAACATGTCTGTTAGTGACAGAGGCTTTAAAGAATATATTTAATACCCTGTGCCACTGTCGCCAATGCTACACACCTGTAACCCAGTCAAGGAAAGATTTAATTTTTTATTTATTTATTGTTTACACCTAATTATCATTTCATCTGATTCTTGTAGTCCACAAAGGGACCTTCGTAGTTTTTTCCTATGTTCAATATTTTGCATGTATCCTCTGTTATAATAATCAGTCCTTCCAGAAAAATGTGGAGTTTTTTTCTGATTGTTGCGGGCAAAAATCTTTGATTATGCGGCACATTTTCTTAAAAAATGTGATGGAATATGCGGGATATTTATGCCGTTTTATGCGATGAAATTGCGGGAACTTGCAAACACCCAGCTTTTCAATTATGTTCACGGCATGTAATTCATGTTCCCATGGCAACAGGGGAAAATGGCTGCTCTTGTGTGAAGTAAACACAACATTTTTCAACTTTCTGCTAAGATATGTGACTTTTTTGCAACGAAAATGGGGATTATAAAATCATGCAAGCGCCGCATATTATATGTGGTGAAAGTGAGGCGTATTTGAAAAAATGGACTTTGGCTGATTATGCGTTGAGTTATGTGATCGCGTAATCATGTTTTTCTGGATGGACTGAATAGTAAATACATTTATTCATTAGAAATTACTGATTTAGCAGGGGGGGGTTAACACTTTTGCAAGGCACTGTATCTGTGCCACATTGTCATTAGGGGCTGAGCCCCCCCTAAAGGTCTGATCCTAGACTCGGCCCTGGCTTAAACACCGGCTGAGACTACGGAGCAGATACATACTTCTGATTGCACTGACCTTTTAAAACAGACTAGCACACAAACAGCAACGTAAATGCTGTTTGTGCAGCCCGATTAAATATGTGGCCTCATAATGACAGCAGACATTTATGACAATTAAACAGAGACACCAGACTGATGAAGACTAATGAAACTTCTTGTGCCTCTCTCTCTCTCTCTCTCTCTGATGTGGGTTTCAGTTTGAGCTCTTGCGTCTGTGTCAAACGGTATCCAAGCAGTGTTTCCCCTTGAAGTTCATTCTTTAAGGTTTTTGAGCAATAGCCCTGATTCTTTTTTATTGCACTTGAACTGAAAAGCTTTAGGGCCTGCCGTCCTGTCGCTGCCATGTCTCTGGACCTTCACGGAGACACATTTCACTTTTTTTTTTTATGGAGCTGAGCTAACTTGGAGCTTTGAACAATAGTCCAGATGCTTGTTTGCACTGCGTTGAATCAGCTTATTACTAATGCATTGCTATCCACAGCACCTCGACAGCAACTGAAAAGGCTGTATCCGTCCCCAAAACTTTATTTTTATCTATGTAGGCTACTACATTACATTTGATGTACAGTATGATGCAATGAAATGATACTGTTTCTCACATTCATAGGTTAAAATAACACTAGGGATGTAACAATGCATCGTGAATCGGTTAAAAATCGATATAAATGTGTAAAGTTAACAACCGCTTGAGTAAAAACATGAACCGCGATGCACTTTTTAAAGGGCCTAGGGCATAATCTACTTGATTTCACTTATTTGGGGAAAAGAAATATTGTTTTATGTTATTTAGGGATGTAACAATACAATCAACCCACAATTCAATACGGTTTAACCCTTGTGTTGTCTCCTGGTCGACCATGCACTTTTTTGACCGTTTTTGGGGATATTTTTGACCCATTTTCTGACGTTTTTGTCACTTTGTTTTATCACTTTTTTCAATGTTTTCAATGCTATTTTATCCAACTTATTACCAGTAGTTTTACACATATTTTTGGAATTCATGGTCAATAAATCTCATGTATAGGAGATTATAATTTATTTTGAAATGATGAATGACTTTGACTAATATTAGAGGAACATGTGCTGGTGGAGAATCACAGGCGTGTGTGGATGTCAAAGATTAGTCAGGTTTTGAAACCATTTCAATTTTTTCAAATGCTACACAATTGAATACCCACAATTCAATGAAAGTAGTAATCGAGTACTTGCAATTGTACTTCATTTGAGTAATTTGGTTAAAAAGAAACCCATATTTCTCTTATAGAAGTTTTGAGAATGGGTCAAATTTGACCCGTTCGGACAATATGAGGGTTAAGTTGCCCAGTGTGTTTATAAGACACCAAATAAAATCTGTTACACAAAAACTTCTTTTCTCAAAGCACAACTTATAATTATAATTATAAGTATAATCATAATCATCCAGCCAGAAAGAAATCATCATAAATAAAGTTAATTTTTAGGGATGTAACTCACAATTCAGGATTTTAAGTTCACCATGTGATTTTTTTTAACAGGATGAGCTGCAGACAAATGGCTGAAAAACACTCCTTCATTACTTCAAATTGTGCAACAACAGATGTGTCCTCTTATCAAAAGGGACATAGAAATTGTATTTTATCTTAAATAACAAAATTTTTATAAAAAAGGCATAATACGATTCCTAAAACAAATCCCACATTAAATAACTAAATAAATAGAAAGAAATCTCTTCAAATAAGTAAACTAAGAAGACGTAGTGACGTCTGAAGTCTAACTAGTGAAATCTAAAGTAGATTACGCCCTAGGACGTTTAAAAACTGCAGCGCCATTCATCCATCTTTACACATTTCGATTTTAAACCGATTCCCGATGCATCGTTACATCCCTACCGCCAAACACGTGTAATGGAGTATTTACCTTTAAAGGTAGCAGAGTATAAAATTATTAAAAAGTACCTCAAAATTGTGCTCAAGCACAATAGTAGAGTAGAGGTACCTGTTACATTCCTCCGCTGCGTGATTGTGGTTTGCCATTGTTCTTCGCCTTTTTATTGTGTGTGTGTGAAGACTCGTCGTGTCTGATGTAAGACGAGAAGTTAATGAAGGTAACGTGAGAGACAAAAGGTGCAGCACCCGGCCATCTTCATTTTCCAACCACGTGCAATTATGAATTTAAGTCTCACAGCTCGAGTTACGTGTTATGAATCTTCCTGGAGGCCCGGCCCTCACCTCGTCTTGCCCTGTCATATCGGGTTAGGAGTTCCACCGGAGCGGGGGGGACGTGACAGCTGGAAATGATTTCAGGCTCTCCGGATAGTTTGTTTTTTTAGACGGCGCTGCAGGGAATGAGCGAGAGACACGTGTGGGTTAGCCTTTAGCTGTGGTGTGCCTCATGGCCATTAAACTGTTACTGTGAATCATATCTCTGAACACATCTGCACTGCTGCATGTTTAGTACAGTTCCCTGTTAGCAGGACCGGCTGATCTGAGTTGTCTAGGTATTAAAACGTCCTCCAAATCATACGACTATAAGATTAGATTCAACTTTATTGTCATTGTGCAGAGTATAAAGTACAAAGACAACAAAATGCAGTTTGCATCCAACCAGAAGTGCAAAAAAGAGCAGAAAAGTGCAATGTGATATACAAAGTATAGACAGGTGGTGCATAGACAGGACAAGAAATCTAGTGCAGTGTAGACAGTAGTATACAGTTGGCTTACAGAAAGTGGTTTAGAGTAATATAAATTAAATATAAATATATGCAGTGTATTAGCAGTTACCTGTTTAAGAGCAGAAATACGACGATTTGGGTCGTTTGTTCCTACCTTTTCATGTGACCCACAGGAGCGTTTCCCGCCCTCATATCTAAACCGTAACGGGCGCTGTTTTGAACGTAAAAGGTCGCAATTTTTTGAACGCATCTTTAGTGTGTCGCAGCTTGGTTATGTTTAGTCACCAAAAGTACTTAGTTAAGTTAAGAAAAAGATCGTGGTTCGCTGCGTCCACCCATGCTCTGCTGTGCCCGGCTATGACATGAACTACTACGACTAGCATTGTGGTCACTGTTCCATTATCTTTACTGTGACTATTACGCCACTGTTCATCACACCCCCAACCGGCCCCGTCAGACACCGCCTACCAAGAGTCTGGTTCTGCCGAGGTTTCCTCCTAAAAGGGAGTTTTTCCTCGCCACCGTCGCAACAGCCACTGCCAATGCTAGCTCTTGGGGGGGGAATTACTGGAGTTGTTGGGTCTTTGTAAATTATAGAGTGTGGTCTAGACCTACTCTATCTTTAAAGTGTCTCGAGATAACTCTTGTTATGATTTGATACTATAAATAAAATTGAATTGTATTGACCTCACTTCACTTCCTGAAAGTTACTTATGTGACGCTATTGTTCGTTAAGTCAAAAACTAATTGCAGTTTACTTTAATTTTCAAACGGTACTCGAACCCTGCTCTCCTGTGTGAAAGTCCTGTGTTTGTTATTGCTCTCAAGGCAGATTTATGATAGTACGTAGGCTCCAACGCAGAGCGTACGCCGTAGCCTACGTGTCTGCGTCGTTCTATCGCATCTCTTTAAGAGAATAGCAGAGCTGGTGTGTGTGTGTGTGTGTGTGTGTGTGTGTGTGTGTGTGTGTGTGTGTGTGTGTGGGTGGTGTGTGGTTGAGTGATATAGTGACAGGGATTAGCTGCGAAACGACTACCGACTCCGGAGATGGAGATGGAGACAGAGAAACAAAGTGTCTCTCCTGTGCTTTCTGACCACGGAGAAGGAGAACAGGGAAATGAGTAGGGGGAAATGCAACGCTACCAAGCCACGGCCGAGCGGACCAATGACAGTCGTTGCGGTCTGCGTCGCCGCGCCGTGTAGTTACATTTCTAGGGAGGTGCCCATAAGGCTACGTACGCCGTAGGGTCTGTATCTACGTGCGTTCCCCGTGGTGTAGATTCAACGCAGAACCATAAATCAAGCTTCATATTTCCTCAGCTTACATCCTGCTTTGTTCCCGTCATGACTACTACGGCCACAAGAGGGCGCTGTCACTACAAGTGTAAATATAGGTCGTAATTGCCAGGTCATGTTTGTAAATGAGAAGTTGTTCTCAAACAGTTTACCTGGATAAATAAAGGTTTAAAAAAAAAAATAATTGCTGCTTGAACAAACGACCTATGGGAGCGTTTTTCAGGGGGAGGAAAGTCTCCCGGGTATCCCAGTTATTTGTCACTATCTGACTTAATTAGACTTACCGCGCTTTGAGCACTGTTGACCTGCTGGGATTCAGATCCTGGCCTGTTACGTTTCCGAAGGCTGCAACTGGGGTTCTTCTGGCATAATTTGCGTTCCCACTTCCCAATCCTTCTCAGACGGTGGGGGTGCTTTTCCTTTCTTTATGACCAAATAAATCTAACTGGTGCCAAAGAGAGGGGGAAAAAAAAAAAGTGGGATTAAAATTCCCCTTTTCGCTGTCTTGAGGAGCCCAGCTGCACTGCACTGTTTGTTTTCCACAGTGCGATGCAGCTGCAGAGTCGAGCTTTATGGAGAGGTGGGCCAGAAGCAAAACAGAAATGACTTATTTTCGTTGGCACGTACCTTCCCCGTTCACTGTATGATAATTGCATTGTGGAACTAGAAAGCAAGGCAACAGTCTGGTTAAGATAATCTTAATGTGGTTTAACATGCTTTCTGTTTACATGTTCATCTACAAGGCTCTTTTTTTTCTTCCTCCTTGGAGATGGACTTTTTTTCAACTTTGCTGTACTTTTTTTCAACTTTTTCTCAGAGCTAAATGCTCTGTTCTCACCACAGTCTATTTGAGAAGACACACTGTACTCGCAGCACTATGATGTCGAAGCGCATGAGTGACAACGCAAATAGTGTCTGTCGCCAGACAATGATAATAACCCTGACGGTGTAAAGATGATTTAAGTGCTACAGAACAACATGTACAGTGTTTTTTTTTTTTTTTTTTTAAGAAGCTACAGATATTTAACAGACATACAGCAGCTATTTTAACAACCACACAAGCAGCTTTCACACAAGATGGAATGAGCTGCAGAGAAGAGAGCGAAGAGGGGTTGATGCACTTAGAGATACCACAGGAAGAAATGTGGTGCAGCAGGTAAGACATGTCTGTGAGTAACATTATCTGGGCTGTGGCACAGTCCAGGTGATTCTCTGTGAATAACGTCTGGATGTAAATGACTGCAGGTTTATGAGATCTCTCTCTCTCTCTCTCTCTCTCTCTCTCTCTCTCTCTCTCTCTCTCTCGGCTGAATCACTCAATATCTGAACGTAACCTTGGAGCAAAACATTTTTCTCAAAAAAGAGAGGGAGCCGCACTTTTTTATCGGATCTCATGCCATTTCTCTTGGATTTCTATTTACTTTTCTGCACAAACAGTCCACTAAATTCACATCTATTTTCAGTTCTTGAGAGTCAGGATGCGACTGAGCAACATGACTCAGTTCCCTGCAAAGAGTACACAAACAGCACAACAAAACGTGGCACATGTTTTACCCCCTGAAATAATAAATGCATTCAAAGTGCACGAAAAGTAGATCTGTACTTTCCAAAGAAAGCATTTACTACGTCAGAAAAAGAGCACATGTTCCCCAAATGAACACAGCCCTTACAAATGATTCATCTGACTGATATTCAAACCCAAATCATCACAGATAAAATCAACTATTTTCGTTGGACAATGTTGTAAAGATCCTATTTTCTCTTATTTTGGCACTTCCTTTCCTCTCTTCCTTTTAAATTACGTGTCTAAACGAGAGACAAGCCCACCAAACGGGAGAAAACCTATCTCAAAGCAGTTGCACACCGTTTCACACCGTTCAGACCAGTCGTTCAGACCTGTCGTTGGTTTTGAGATTGAACGTTCCCCATGTTCTTTTAAGCTTCCACCTGGGGCACGTTCAATCTAAAAATGGTGTGCACCGTTTTGCTACGGTGTAAAATGGTGTGCTTTCAGGTATGTTTTCTCTCATTTTGTTGGGTGTGTCAGAGATGTTACCCAATAAGTAGCAATGTGTATGTAGACTTCTGGTAATACCAAAGCCGGTCTACAGAAAGCCTTTCCACACCCTATTCAGCTCCATTGTACCGAATTTGGTTGCAGTTCCACCAGAGTTCCACTGGGGGTGGTCGCAGGCCAGTGCAAAATGAATGGGAGTCTATGGAGCTAGACGGCTAAATGAATGGGAGTCTATGGAGCTAGACGGCTAAATGTGTCTCTTTCGCCTGATTGTCGTTGAGAAATCTCAGATTTGATTGTAGTTTTTGCAAGTTCAACATGGGTTATATGTTGAAAGTCGAATGAACGAGTACTTATGTCCTTTCGATTTCTTACAGGGTGAGTTGTTGTTGCCCATAGCACGCTAGCATTCTGCTAATGAATGCTGATTGGTCTAAATCTAACACCCAGCAGTGTGTATTTTCTTATCCTCCCCTTTCAAATGCAACATTCAAATTACTAGACAAAAGATTAGATCCTGAGAAAAGTGGATTTTTAGGGGTATAGCTCCATAGAGTCCCATTCATTCTGCACTGGCCTGTGAGCGCCCCCTGGCCTATATGCAACTCTGGTGGAACTGCAACCCGTTCAGAAGCCGGAAGTAACGAGAGAGTGGAACATCTTTTCTTATTAAAAAATCTTTGGTAACACACAGCAGCACAGCAGGGTGTTCAACACACCACCATTTGAGTTTAAATCAACGTTTTGCTACGTTTTGTCGGGGCTGAACGCGCCCCTTGTCACCCCTAATTACATGATTGAGTTCACCTGGTCACTCCTTATTTAAGACTGCACTCCCTCTCAGTTACAGTAATGGGAGTGGCAGCTGGTAAGATGAGTTGTTTTTGCTCTTTAGTCAAACGTCCATGTTAGTTTTAACCACACCGTCTATGGTTTTACCTGACAAATTTATTGTAACCTTATTCCCTGAAGACGGGACTTGAGCGAGAGTGACTTTTTGTCAAGTTCAAATTTGTAAGTTTGTTACAAGTTTGTTTTTGTTTTGTTGCACTCTTTCTCATTTGCACCGCCATTTAGTGGAAATAAACCTCTGTTGAGTGGACTAACGTTTCCTGGGTCATGCGTTCTAGCCGATGACCAGGGCCGCGCCGATGCAGATTTTAAACAAATGTACACAGAAAAACAGTCTGCCAAATTCCACAGATTTTTATATTCTGAAACACCGCTGAAAACTGTAAATCAAATGAAAAATAAAATCCACAGATCTCGTTTGGGTCTGGGATGACCCGTGATGCTCGCACTCAATCACAAAAACTGAACCCTCCTCCTTAACAGCTATGTCTCAAGTCTCCTCAATCCTCCTCATGTCCAGAAATTCCTGTTAAAGTGTATAGACTTTGGTAGGCACGACAAATACAATGCATACACATACAAGCCCCCCCGCCTCCCGTGATTGTGCACACACTACCAGCTGTAGACATTCAACTGTGAGGCAGAAATTCGACGGAAGAGAGATTTACGCAGCAACGCATGAAGATGATGGTTTCCAGACCCTGTGCATTATTTTAACTGTGTGCTGGACATGGTCATTGTATAGCTAGAGAGGGTAAAAGACAACACTGATAATAAGTAAATCCATGTGAAAAACAAAAGTCCTCGTGGACTGGGAATAACTTAATCTTCTCCTGTGGATACACATGGACAAAAACCCAGCAAGGACGCTAAAAATATGCAGAAGACTTGTGGTGCAGTTTCCCAAGGCCAGAGAAAGGAAATAGACTGACAGTTTCTCCCTGACCTCTTTACTACCCCCCTGTAACCTCCTAACAACCCCCACGGGGGATCCTGTCTCTATGTGTAAAACAGACAGTCAAAAAAGCATCCTGGAAACTTTAGAGCCACGAAAACAAGGGGACATGAGGAAGTCCAATAAGCTTGTATGTAGAGGGCTCAGTCGGGAGATAATCTCGAGGCCACACAGACCCGGCGCCAAGCCTATAGAGCCCGAAAGCTCGGCGGCGCAGCAGAGCAGCGTGGTCATTGTTGTCTTTGGAAAGTAAGCAGCTTCAGTGAGGCCAGTGGTGTGAAAGCCACCGCTCTTCTTGAGTGTCTGCTCCAGACCTTGTTGTTGACATACATGGCAGGTGCAGCTGCTCTTTACAACTGCATCAAGAACCCCTACACACACACACACACACACACACACACACACACATACACGTTTGTTTCACTATCTTTGTGTGGACCCGTCATTGACATTATGCATTCCCTAGCCCCTTACCCTAACCTTAACCATCACAATTAAATGCCTAACCTTAACCCTTACCCTAACCTTAACCATCACAAAAAATGCCTAACCTTAACCCTTACCCTAACCTTAACCATCACAATTAAATGCCTAACCTTAACCCTTACCCTAACCTTAACCATCACAAAAAATGCCTAACCTTAACCCTTACCCTAACCTTAACCATCACAACTAAATGCCTAACCTTAACCCTTACCCTAACCTTAACCATCACAACTAAATGCCTAACCTTAACCCTTACCCTAACCTTAACCTAATTCTAACCCTAACCCTACAACCAAGTCTTAACCCTTAAACAGCCCTTTAAACTTGTGGGGTCCAGCATTTTGGCCCCACAAAGCTGTTGGGACCCCACAAGTATACTGGACGGTTTTTGGACCCCACAAATATAGATAAACAAGCCCACACACACACACACACACACACACACACACACACACACACACACACACACACACACACACACACACACACACACACACACACACACACACAGCTTAGATTTTACAAGTCAGGGTTATATGGACAAACACAAATCTAACATTTTAGATTCGTCAGGGTTATACTAGTCTGGATCCACTGAAGTACATTTCCAGGAAAAAGCCTGACGTCCGTGTGTTGCTGTTCTCAAAATCCCTTCAGGAAACAACAACCTTCGAGCTAGCGAAAATGGCAAGTTTTTAAGCCAATTTGGATGGTGCAACAAGGCAGGCCTGCTTGGTCCTTGTAAAAATGATTGTAAAGATTTACAAAGAATATGTTTAGGGCATTTCCTCTCAAACTGGGACGTTTTGGGACTGATTGGTGGGATTGCTGTGGACAAAGTACACACGGAGATACACTGGTAAGAGCCAACGAGGTTTAACCATGTATCAGCTGATTTAAATAGCTCACGTTACTGTATTGTGTCAACAGTTAACTTCATTTAATATTAGGGGGCGTTTTCTTTATGTTCCACCAAAACCAGTTCCTTCCTGAGACTATTTAGCAGAGCCACCGTGGTTGCGTCCGGAGCTTAGCGCCGCCCAAGACGATTGTGATTGGATTAAAGAAATGCAAACAACCCACAGTGTTTTTTTTTTCCCCTCCTATCCCAGAATGTATCTGTGGTGAAGCCAGACTTTACTCCACAGCGCTGTGGAGATAAAGGTCTGGCAATGCGAGACTAGGGTTATATGGACAAAGACAAATCTACCATTTTCTTTAATATCTCTGCAACAATCAGCGAAGGCACTGCTGAGTTAACACAGGGCCCACAGAGATGAAAACAATGGCTGGATTCTTCTGGCTTGAAGATGGCTATGGGAAATGGCAGGGATGCCAGGGCTGATAAGTGACCGAGGGGCTCAAGTTACTTCCAGCTGTCTGCAGCCGTGCATGCCTCAGCGGAGCGTATGGTTCACGCATAATGCAAACCATTTCATTTGCGTAATGCTCATAAAGAAAAAAAAATCTGGAGGACATATTAAATAAAGTCAACAGCCTCTCACTTGGGCAGGGTTTTACATCACAGCAAAGAATCTCCAATCCTCGGAGGAGCGCTGCTATGCGTCCTCAGCTGAGAAAACACAGACTGTTGAAGACTGTGACCTTGCAAGCAAAATGTTAACTGGATCAATAAAACCAGGCAATAGCAGAAAGCCTGAATGCAGCATCTGGTTAGTCTGACTCAAACTTTGTGGACAATTACAGTCACAGAGCTGTGCATTGTAAATAGTGTCCATGAGGACTTGTTGGCATTGTTGGCTGTGCTTGTTTTTTTCCTTATACCATAAAAGTCAGATTTCCATATAGACACAGCAAAATAAAGACTATTTTTGTCTTCTTGTATTTAAAATGACGGGAAATTAAAGTAAATATCAAATAAAGCCAGTTAAAAGATTAATAGTACTTTAATACAGGCTGTTTTTTGTGCTGTAAAGTAAGTTACAATGAAAACCTAGCGCCACAATGCATTAGCATCACCTCAATACCAGTGAGGGCCTCTTCCTGTCCATTTGGAAAATACTTGGAAATTACATTTTCAAGCTGCAGCACACTCCAAAAGGAGAGTGCTTTTGGCAGGCTTTGATGTCCTCAGAAATAATGCTCCTTAAAAGCATCCTCTGCAATACAGAAAAACATGAACATGTATTTCAGTCAAGAGGCGTGAGCGTGCACTTCTTAGCAACCATGTAAATCTGCACTGGAGGACTCAGACATGCTTGTCTTTCAAGTCTGATAATGTTGCATCCTTTGCACAAGCAGCATTGCTTTTGCTAAAGGAAAAATAATCCATTCACTCATTCATGTTTAAGGCAGTCTTTAGTTTAAGCCAGTGATTCCCAACCAGGGGTATTTGGAAAGATTGTGGAGCAGAATTTATCAGCTACAAGACCTGAACACATGTATTTTGAACAGGTAGCTAAAAGTAATGAATGGTAGAAATAAATAGCTTAAAGTAATGACTAAACAGTTCAACTAGTTAGCTAAAACTAATGACTTAACAGTTGAAATAGTTAGCTAAAAGTCATGAATAAATGGTAGAAATAAATAGCTCAAAATATTGCATAAGCGGCTAAAATAGCTAAAACTACTGACTAAACAGTTCAGATAGCTAAAACTACTGACTAAACAGCTCAAATAGTTAGCTAAAACTACTGACTAAACAGTTCAAATAGTTAGCTAAAACTACTGACCAAACAGTTCAAATAGTTAGCTAAAACTACTGACTAAACAGTTCAAATAGTTAGCTAAAACTACTGACTAAACAGCTCAAATAGTTAGCTAAAACCAGTGGTGTAGTCTACGTGATACGCAGGTATACGCCGTATACATAGACAGTATATAATGGACCAATAGACCCCGTTGCTCTGGACGGAGACCAGTGAAGGCTATTCGAAGCACTTTTCCGGTGATGGCCAGCTTTACTGCGCAGCCTCCAACTGAGCGGAATGCTAACAGGAGGTGATGGCCAGTTAGCAACAAAATGGCGCCATGATGGCTCGAGTTCTGAAGCGAAGCTTACCCCCTTGGTTACGAAGCACTGACATTTGGATATTTGGGGCTTCCGTGGCCGTGCCCTGGATCTGACGCAATGTCACTTTTAAAGTTACTAAGCAACAACAAGTTGTATGGCGGTCATTTTTTGCGTGCTCTTTCTTTTATCGCCACTGGTAGAGTTTGAACCATTGACATATATATATATATATAAGGTTTGAACAACGTTTTAAAGTAACTTCAGTGTATTCATAAGTCCGTCCTGTAGCTCCTGCCGCGTCGGGTGACACTGCAGCTGCCACAGATCACAATGACCCGATCATTCCCGAAAAGTCTACCGCAACGTTACTGTTACCTGGTAAGTGACCGTAGCTTACATGACATCGCGTGTATATGTGTGTTGTGTGTGTTGTGTGTGTGTCTGTGTGTGTGTGTGTGTGTGTGTGTGTCTGTGTGCCTGTGTCGGAGTAAAGCAGTAACCAGAATACAATGTTTATATTTACTTGTTTGAGATGATGAGAGATATGGTGAGAAGAACTCGTGGCCAGCATTGTGGACTGAAAGTCAGGCTAGGGAGTTTAAAACCAGGCATCCTTGGTTGGAATGTAAGGACAGAAAGTTAGGTAAATATCAGCACATATGCAAACCTGATATAAGCAATGGAAATTCATAAGGTCAATAACTATGCAAATTAGAGTAAATTATAAAATCTTAAATGTGCATTACTTTACACAATTAAATTACTATATTATAATGTTAGTTATCAATGGTCAGATAATTAACTAAAATAAAGAGTGGAGCTTCTTTTCTCCTTTCGTCTGCTTTTTATGCATTTGTTAGCCATGGTGATGACGACTGTAAACAATTTATTAAATACTTCTGAGTAAATTTAGGCCCTGTTCATCAGATGTTAATACTAATTAAATACATCATACAAAACTTGTATGATGATGCTAATTATTAGTTTTGTGTGGCAGTGTAGGGGTGTCTATTAACGGGGCTCTGAGTCTGTCAGGAGGTCTGAGATCTACCGTATCAGCAGAGCAATCACGTAATGCACAGCAGACTATGGTGCAGGTGGATTATTTTCTGAAATATAGTGAATTTATTCTTGTAATAGCTTATTGTATTATCACTTTATTATTCTCAAAATATCACAACTCCTCCAAACCTCAGAGAACACAGATCAGATATACTGTATTTTGAATGTGCACAAAGTTTTGAACATGAGCAGAAATCTTGCTCCAACACATCTGAAATATTACAGTCCAGGGGTTTATTAATTCATAAAAATTAATTAATGTATCATTCAGGTGAATAATTTTAATATGCACATTTAAGGAGGTCACTTCCTCAAGAAAAGAAGCAAAAGTGGGAAGAGTAAATGATGCCTAGGCTACATGTGTTGTGACTCAGATATAATTAGAAACATCAATCCAAAGGAGAATAAATAGATGAAAGAAATACATAATGCCTGAGAGCCTTACTGCAATATATTCCATTATGTTTTTATATTTGGATTGTAATCTATGTTTCCCTTTAGATAAAGATATTTCCAGCATAAATTTATTCAGAAAAAGGTAAAAAAAAAAAAAAAAGTGTATACAAATTAACCAGAATGCAGGAAATTAAGTATTTAATGATCAAAGTTTTCAGGGGGTGGACCCCCAGACCCCCCCATCATAAGTCACCATGCACACAGATCTGGAAACAAAACCCTGGCCTTTGGGTTGCCAGACCAGTTCTGATTAGACCAAATGTTGGTGTTATCTGACTTACATGGAAGCTAGAAACTAAAATGAACATAAATTGCTACTCTATCGCTGACAGCGCTGTGGAGATCTGGCAATGTGAGACTGGGGGGGGGGGGGCAAAACTCAATCTCGCCTAGGGCAACCAAAGGGCTAGAACCGGCCCTGATTAAATGGGTCATTTGTGCGATGTCCTGTTGTGTTCAGGTTCGGTTGCGTTTCTCAAAAAGTTAAGTCTGTCTCAACTTTAAGTGTTATTTTTCCAGGGCTTTAAATAAACGCCATCAATACTGAAACGTCTATTGTCCGTGTACGCTTTGTATTCGTAAACATCACAGCTCAAATAGTTAGCTAAAACTACTGACTAAACAGCTCAAATAGTTAGCTTAGACTACTGACTAAACAGCTCAAATAGTTAGCTAAAACTACTGACTAAACAGCTCAAATAGTTAGCTAAAACTACTGACTAAACAGCTCAAATAGTTAGCTTAGACTACTGACTAAACAGCTCAAATAGTTAGCTAAAACTACTGACTAAACAGTTCAAATAGTTAGCTAAAACTACTGACTATACAGCTCAAATAGTTAGCTAAAACTACTGACTTAACAGTTCAAATAGTTAGCTAAAACTACTGACTAAACAGTTCAAATAGTTAGCTAAAACTACTGACTAAACAGCTCAAATAGTTAGCTTAGACTACTGACTAAACAGCTCAAATAGTTAGCTAAAACTACTGACTAAACAGTTCAAATAGTTAGCTAAAACTACTGACTAAACAGCTCAAGTAGTTAGCTAAAACTACTGACTAAACAGCTCAAATAGTTAGCTTAGACTACTGACTAAACAGCTCAAATAGTTAGCTAAAACTACTGACTAAACAGCTCAAATAGTTAGCTAAAACTACTGACTAAACAGCTCAAATAGTTAGCTTAGACTATTCAATTCAATTCAATTCAATTTTATTTATAGTATCAAATCATAACAAAAGTTATCTCGAGACACTTTACAGATAGAGTAGGTCTAGACCACACTCTATAAATTCCAAAAGCCCAACAATTACAGTAATTCCCTCAAGAGCAAGCATTAGCAGTGGCTATTGCGACAGTGGCAAGAAAAAACTCCCTTTTAGGAAGAAACCTCGGCAGACCCAGACTCTTGGTAGGCGGTGTCTGACGGGCCGGTTGGGGGCGTGATGAACAGTGGTGATAACAGTCACATTAGAAGTCACATTGACTTTGAAGGTTATCGTGGAAGTTCATGTCATAGCAGGGCACATCGTGTCATACTGAGTAGTGCAGTCTCCTATACCGGATCCTGACTACTCTGTGCGTATGAACATCACAGCAGGGCGTTGCGGGATGTAACGTGGGCGCTGCAGAGCACGGGGAGGCTGCGGATGCAGCAGGACGCAGCAGGATGCAGCCGGGAAATGCAGAGAATCGCAGAGCATAGCTCTGCGAAGAAGAAACATAAGGACTCCGGGGAGTAAACTCCCCAGAGCTAGATTAGTAACAAGCATTTCTGGGACAGGATGCATACAAAAGTAACAAGTAGAGATGAGAGAGCAGCTCAGTGTGTCTTAGGGAGGAACAGCCTCCCTGGCAGTCTAGAATTGTAATAGCATAATTTAAGAGAGGCAGGTTAAAGAGAGGTGCCTGGTCGGGCTAGAACTCCCCCCAACCGGGTCGGGCTGTACTGGACCGCCTCCCTCTACTCTCGCTCGATTATTAATTATACAGTATAGAAAAAACAAACAAAAAAAAACTGATGACTACGAGGAGAAGCAGTGGGCCGGGTTAGGTGGACGCTTCAACTCCTCGTCCCTAACTATAAGCTTTATCAAAGAGGAGGGTTTTCAGTTTACTCCTAAATGTTGTAACGGTGTCTGCCTCTCGAACCCCGACTGGGAGCTGGTTCCATAATACTGGAGCCTGATAGCTGAAGGCCCTGGCCCCCAGTCTACTTCCAGAGACTCTAGGAACCATAAGTAGCCCCGCATTCTGGGAGCGCAGTGCTCTAGTGGGACAATAAGGTACTATGAGCTCTTCTAAGTATGATGGTGCTTGACCATTTAGAGCTTTGTAAGTCAGGAGGAGGATTTTAAATTCAATCCTATATTTCACTGGAAGCCAATGCAGAGAAGCTAATACAGGAGAAATATGATCTCTTCTCTTAGTTCTCGTCAGAACACGTGCTGCAGCATTCTGGATCAGTTGGAGAGTCTTAATGGACTTATTTGGGCAACCTGATAATAAAGAATTGCAGTAATCTAGTCTAGAAGTAACGAATGCATGGACTAGTTTTTCAGAATCGTTTTGAGATAGGATATTCCTAATTTTGGCAATGTTACGAAGATGGAAAAACGCTATTCTTGAGGTTTGTTTTAAGTGGGCGTTGAAGGATATATCCTGATCAAAAATAACTCCTAGATTTCTGACAGTAGTGCTGGAGGCCAGGGTAATACCATCCAGAGTAACTATATCTTTCGAAAACGAAGTTCGGCGGTGCGTTGGTCCTATCACAATAACTTCAGTTTTGTCTGAGTTTAACATCAGGAAATTGTGGGTCATCCAGGATTTTATATCCTCAATACACGTTTGAAGTCTTGCTAACTGACCACTTTCATCTGGCTTAATTGACAGATATAATTGGGTATCGTCTGCGTAACAGTGATAGTTAATCGAGTGTTTCCTAATAATATTACCTAGAGGAAGCATATATAAGGAAAATAGAATTGGTCCAAGCACTGAGCCTTGAGGAACGCCATGGCTAACTTTAGCGTGCTTGGAGGGTTTATCATTAACATTAACAAACTGGGATCGTTCAGAGAAATAGGACTTAAACCAGCTTAGTGCGATTCCTTTAATGCCAACTAAGTGTTCCAGTCTCTGTAACAGGATAGTATGGTCAATAGTGTCAAATGCAGCACTAAGATCTAGTAGAACAAGAATGGAGACAAGTCCTTTGTCTGCAGCAGTTAGAAGGTCGTTAGTAATTTTCACCAGTGCCGTCTCTGTGCTATGATTCTTTCTAAATCCTGATTGAAAATCATCAAATAGACTGTTGCTATGTAGAAAATCACATAACTGATTAGCAACCACCTTCTCAAGGATCTTGGATAGAAAGGGAAGGTTAGATATAGGTCTATAGTTTGCTAAGACCTCAGGATCTAGGGTGGGTTTTTTTCAGAAGAGGTTTTATCACAGCAATTTTAAATGACTGCGGTACATAACCTGTTAGTAAGGACATGTTGATCATATCTAATAATGAAGTGTTTACCACGGGTAACGCTTCTTTGAGTAGCCTCGTTGGGATGGGGTCTAAGAGACAGGTAGACGGCTTAGCTGAGGATATCTTTAACATTAATTGTTGAAGGTCTATAGGATAAAAGCAGTCCAAGTATATGTCGGGAGTCGTCGTTCTTTCTAGCGGTCCTGCATTTAAAGATGAACTGTTAGAAGTTAAGGGCAAAAGGTGTTGAATTTTATCTCTAATTGTTATAATTTTATCATTAAAGAAGCTCATGAAGTCATCACTACTCAGAGCTAGAGGAATAGATGGCTCAGTAGAGCTGTGGCTATCTGTCAGCCTGGCTACAGTGCTGAAAAAGAAACCTTGGGTTGTTCTTGTTTTCTTCTATTAATGATGAGTAATAGTCTGATCTGGCCTTTCTTAGGGCCTTCCTATAGGTTTTCAGACTGTCTTGCCATTCCAAACGGGATTCCTCCACTTTGGTGGAGCGCCACTTACTTTCGATGTTTCGTGAGATTTGTTTTAATTTGCGAGTTTGGGAGTTATACCAAGGAGCTAATTTCCTTTGCTTTATCGTCTTCTTTTTGAGAGGAGCGACAGAGTCTAAGGTCGTCCGTAGGCAAGTCGTAGCACCGTCTACAAATGTATCAATTTGAGAGGGACTGAGGTTAACATAGAGGTCCTCTGTTATGTTAAGGCAAGACATAGACTGGAATGCTGTAGGAATATTTTCCTTAAATTTAGCTATAGCACTGTCAGATAGGCATCTAGTGTAGAAGCTGCTATTTGGTTTAGTATGGTACTACTGACTAAACAGCTCAAATAGTTAGCTAAAACTACTGACTAAACAGTTCAAATAGTTAGCTAAAACTACTGACTATACAGCTCAAATAGTTAGCTAAAACTACTGACTTAACAGTTCAAATAGTTAGCTAAAACTACTGACTAAACAGTTCAAATAGTTAACTAAAACTACTGACTAAACAGCTCAAGTAGTTAGCTTAGACTACTGACTAAACAGCTCAAATAGTTAGCTAAAACTACTGACTAAACAGTTCAAATAGTTAGCTAAAACTACTGACTAAACAGCTCAAGTAGTTAGCTAAAACTACTGACTAAACAGCTCAAATAGTTAGCTTAGACTACTGACTAAACAGCCCAAATAGTTAGCTAAAACTACTGACTAAACAGCTCAAGTAGTTAGCTAAAACTACTGACTAAACAGCTCAAATAGTTAGCTAAAACTACTGACTAAATAGCTCAAGTAGTTAGCTAAAACTACTGACTAAACAGCTCAAATAGTTAGCTATAATTAATGGATAAATGTGTAATGGCTAAAAGAACTGGACAGAAATGTGTTAGCCTGATTCAATCTGTGTCTGACTAAATTATATGTCAAATTCAGATTTTAATCATATAGAAATAAACCCATTTCATTAGCCGTCTTGTGTGTGTGTGTGTGTGTGTGTGTGTGTGTGTGTGTGTGTGTGTGTGTGTGTGTGTGTGTGTGTGTGTGTGTGTGTGTGTGTGTGTTTTTCTTTCTGCGGATGAACATTTTCTCGACCCTTCAGGAAAAGAATATTTCAAATGCAACAAAATGCCAGCGTGAAGGAGAAAAGTCAGCGAGCAAAGTCTTTTATTTTCTCTTCTCTGTGCACAGTTTAGTGTTTCAGTTACACCCTTTAGGCACTAAAAACTGTCATCTAATCATATCCTCACACAGTCTTAAATGCCATATACGCCCACACCAGCCTGGAATGGAGACCTTTCTGTGGATTAAAACGGATATGAGGTTATTTTTGTGAGATCCATGATTGCATGAGGCACTCCCATCCAGACTTAGTGTGATGACTGAGGAGGTGAGCGAATATGGCACAGTGGTGATAAAAAAGAGTTGTGTAAATCCATCAGCAGTGGATCCTGCTCTTTGGTTGAAAGGTTTTCGGTCTTTTAAATCAGTTGATCCCTCTGTGATGTCGGAAAGTTGGTAAACACTTTATGTTCATATAATGGGGTCACATGGGCGGAATTTCAGGATGTTTTAAAAATATATATAGGCCTCCAGATATAATGGCTAATGACAGTTATGGAATAATGTAAAACCCTTGAATCAGTTTTTTTTATTTTTTTTTTTTATGAAAACATCCACAAGAGAATGTCCTCCTCCAAAAACGATGCCAGAGGTTGGTTGTTTAAGCAGCAATTACGACCTATATACTGACGACGTCCACTAGTGGCATTAGTAATTATGACGGGAGCAAAGCAGGAAAGTACGGTGACGAAGTTTAAGAGCACCAAATTTATAGGTGCTCTAAGTGATATGACACATTTTTTAGGCTACAACATTTTTCGTCACATACAGCAAACATCTCCTCACTATCTGCTAGCTGCCTGTCCCCTGAACACACTGTAAAAACATCTCCTCACCATCTGCTAGCTGCCTGTCCCCTGAACACACTGTAAAAAACATCTCCTCACTATCTGCTAGCTGCCTGTCCCCTGAACACACTGTAAAAAACATCTCCTCACTATCTGCTAGCTGCCTGTCCCCTGAACACACTGTAAAAACATCTCCTCACCATCTGCTAGCTGCCTGTCCCCTGAACACACTGTAAAAAAAACATCTCCTCACTATCTGCTAGCTGCCTGTCCCCTGAACACACTGTAAAAAACATCTCCTCACTATCTGCTAGCTGCCTGTCCCCTGAACACACTGTAAAAAAACATCTCCTCACTATCTGCTAGCTGCCTGTCCCCTGAACACACTGTAAAAAAATGCGGTCTGTGTAGGCAGCCCAGGATCCACAAACTGCAACAACAACAAACCAACCTGCACCACCAAACATAACAGTCTTCCAGCCAATAACCGACAAGAAGGAGCTGGTTGAGCCATCACTGCAGCAACGTTAGCACACAGGCTACTTCCACAATGCGTATTCATGACTCAACCAACTCCTTCTTGTCAGTTATTGGCTGGGACACTGTTTGTTATGTTTGGTGGTGCAGGTTGGTGCAGTTTGT
This sequence comes from Perca flavescens, assembly GCF_004354835.1. NCBI lineage: Eukaryota > Metazoa > Chordata > Actinopteri > Perciformes > Percidae > Perca > Perca flavescens. Next base: position 36,507,067 of record NC_041335.1, read on the forward strand.
TGTTGTTGTGGAGCCTGGGCTGTCTACAGAGACAGTGTTTTTTTACAGTGTGTTCAGGGGACAGGCAGCTAGCAGATAGTGAGGATAGGTTTGCTGTATGTGACAAAAAATGTTGGAGCCTAAAAAACACGTCACATCACTTAGAGCACCTTTAAATGTAAGGATGCAGGTTGGGGAGGTGGATGGGTCAAACAAACAGGACCTGGGGTTTTGAGTCCCGTTTGAAAATAAAAGTAAAATGTTACGTTCACCGCCAAGTGCGTAACCTTCAGGAAGTGTCTGATTTTAAAGCTTTAGTGCGTAACTTTTTTTATGTTAATGAACGTCCGTAACATTCAAGCCATTGCCAAATTAGTTTATACAAAGCTAATTAACCATTGTGTTTTGGGTCAAATTAGACTCTTTTTAAATATTTTTTATATCAGAAATATGGGTTTCTTTCAACCAAATTGCCCAAAAATAATGGGTTTTTTTTTTTTTTTATTTTTTTTTATTTATCCTTTATTTTACCAGGTGATGTCCCATTGAGATAGTCAAATCTCTTTTACAAGGGAGCCCTGGAGCAACAGTACACAAGTTACACAGAATCACAAAAACAGACACAGCAAACAAAAAACATTTACAGTAACATGGTTTCACTGACTAACAGTATCCTGACTAAACTTTTGACATGTACCAGTCTGTGATCCACTCAACATCCTCTGATTTTAACTTTTAGTCGAAATAATTCATAATTTCTAATTTTTTTTAAATTCAAAAATTAAGTACAATGTCATATAAATTAGGTTTATTGACCATGAATTAAAAGAAATGTTGAAAAAAGTGGCAAAAACTTTAAAAAAGCATCAAACGCATAGAAAAAAAGTGACAAAAATGTGGAAACAACAACAAAAAAGTTCATTTTCAATATTGATGATATCCAGAAGGACAACAAGTTTGTGGTCGACGCAAAGACAACACAAGGGTTAAAGGCGAGCAGCTTTTTGTTAACATTCAACATGGGGGTATCGTCATATGGTTTGGAGGATTAGTTGAGCACATCTGTTGATTCAGATTAGTTTTGACAAATTTTTTTTGTCCCCATCTCTCTAAATTCAAACTGTACAAAAAAACAAAACAAATAGAAACATTGTGGAGGGCTCTTCGGATTAATGAACGAACATGACTTGAGTACACTTCCAAGACAATCAAGTGCGAGCTAAATCTCCTGAAGTGAGATAGATGGAAGCAGCAGTCGCACACCGTGTGATCTGACGTGTTCGCCGCACACTTTTAACTCGTACCATTAGAGAGCTTGTCAGGGCGGGCGTGGCCCCGGCAAGACATGTTGGACACACTGCAGCAGATCAGAGGGAAGACAAGGGAAACGCTTGAACGCCTCTGGAACAGTGAGGCAAAAACTTGACGAGGAGATGGGGAATTACTGCTGAATTAGGCGCCGCTTTGATTGGAAAGTGATTGACCGATGGTTGGCAAAACATGAAAGGATGACCTTGAATTCTCCAAAGCCGGGGATGGATTGGCACACAGCATCTCTCTCTCTCGCTCTCTCTCTCTCTCTTGCTTTCTCTCTCCATCTCTCTCTCTCTCTCACCCTCTGTCTCTTAAACACACACACATAGAATAGAATAGATCTTTATTGTCGTCGTTTTCAATCAACAAAAGTTTAGCAGCTCTCAATGTGACAGTTAAATCCGACAACCAGAAATATAAAAATGTAAATAGTAAAATAGAAAATAACAACAAAATATAAAATTAAATTGGTCAAATTTAACTCATTAGATACTGTAATAAACACGATGAGGTAGCACTATACACATATCACCTGCAAGCACACAAACAGACACACACACACCACACGTGGAAAAGCAGGCAAAATAATGTAATCTTTATTTGCCGTCCACCTTTTAAAACAAACCAATAGTTTACAAAGTGCTTTGACAGAATAACATATGCAAAGATGAATCGATTGTCAACCAATAGATGAATTCGCCATCTATTTTGATCATCCATTAATCGGTTTCTGACACTTTAGAGACCAAACAAATCGATTAATGGAGAAAATAATCCACGATAAAAATAAATGTTATATCCACGCATCATCGTAATAGTGAAAATATAATAGGACACTTTTAAAGAACAATAAAAATGACAATGAATAACTAAAATAAACACTTGGAAAAAAAAAGATAAAATGACAAGCTCACATGAAAGCAAGTCTATAAGAAGTGGTTTAAAAGAAGGCACTGATTCAGCAAAGCCTTGTCTCCGATATCGACACACAGGAGAGCTCTGTCTCTGTTTTTTTGCTCTCTCTCTTTAGTGAGTGAGAGTGTGGGAGGGGGGGATGAACACACTGTCACGTACAACAAGCCAGAGTTGAGAGAGCAACTTCAAAGTAAGGCAGATGCAGGGACAGCACCCCCTGAATAAATTTTCTGGCCACCAGTCGATCTGCCCCCAGGCTAGGATTGTGGCTGCTGTTTGCATCTCTCATGACCCCTCATCAGCTCCCAGTTAAAAGCAATCCCGCTCCTAAAAAAAAAAAAAAAAAAAAAGGTATGCAGTCGTAGAGAGAAAGGAGCGATACATCTGGTAGGTACATCTGAAGGACATCAACATCCTCTCTCACTTGTTGCAGGTGGGAAGAAATGATTCTCCATCAAATACTCCCATTGTCACCCGCTTTGATGAATAAATCATCGCTTCATACCAACAAACAACAAAGAACAGACACCTGGAGTAAATATGTAATAATTATGTATTCGGGGAGAGAAAGGAGCGATACGTAGGTACATTGAACAATGGCTGTAACCTTATTATTTCAAACCTAATATTGACTGTTGATTTGTGTCTATCCTACTGTCTACTTTATTCCCTTATAATGCCCATATTTAATGCTGGTCTCTAGACTTTATCCTTGCACTATTTTTGACTTATTTGCCCTACCACCATGACACCCCCTCTCATAGAGCACCTTACCATGCAGACTGAATCACAGGGTCAGTCCCTGCCCTGTCACTGCAAACCTCTCATGCTTATACATCCCTTATAGTACATCCATGTGGATTTTTAATTCAGCATCTTTTCTTTTATTGTCCATATTATTCATGTGGATTTGTCATTTTATCATCCTGTTTATGATGTATGTGTATGTTGTGTGTGATGTCTTTAAGCTACTGGGACTTTGAATTTCCCCTTGGGGATCAATAAAGTATCTATCTATCTATCTATCTATCTATCTATCTATCTATCTATCTATCTATCTATCTATCTAAAGGACATAAAATCCTCTCTCACATGTTGCAGGTATGAAGAAATAATTTTCCATCAAATACTCCATTGTCACCCGCTTTGATGAATAAATCACCAGAGTGAGGGGCTTCATACCAACAAACAACACAGAATAGACACCTGGAATCTATCATTCAGTAAATATGTCATAATTATGTTTTTGGGGACGCTCACCGGGTAGAGCGTGCACCCATATATATAGAGGTTTACTCCTCAAAGCAGCAGCCATGGGTTCGACTCCGACCTGCAGCCCTTTGCTGCATGTCAAAAAATTTTTTCTTGCTGAAGCTAAAAGCAAACAATGAACGTGCTTTATTAACGTGCCCGCAACCATTTTGTAACAAATAAAGGCCTTCCTTTTGTTTTTTTCACACTGGATTTTTTTTTAAATATATTTATCACAGAAGTGTTATATTTCACTGTGCTGCTACAGCTTACTGTGAACAACAGTCTACTCACTGCATGCCAATGGGGCTTAATAGCACACTGCTGAAACTGGTGCATGTGTGAGAAGTGTCAGTATTTAAGTCAAGTCGAGATGTCTTTATTTATAGCCTATGGCACGTTTAAAGGCTTTCCAGTTGAGGCAGATGGTTTAAGTTCTGCCTTTAAATAGATAAACCACACAAAGATAAAGGCAACAACACAAAATGTAAACTGACATGATAAAAGCAAACTCAAGTAAAGAAATAGGAAGTTAGGAGAGAAGGAAATAAAATAAACAATAGATAGAAAGCGGTATAGAGAGGTGAAGTCCCTCCTCTTCCGGTCAACCCAATTGCACATTAATCTGGAAAACAACATGACGAATTACACATATGATGTTTGTCGATTTAACCGCTAATTTTGCAAGTCAAAAAAGTCTCAGTTTATCGTAGCTTTGTCGTAGCATGACTCAGTTTCGGGTCAAAACCGCTCAGTGAACTACATCTCTTGTCTCGCACAATATATGTCACCTTGCCAGCTGCTTGTTTTAGCTCAGTTCCACAACACAGATAACGTTATTTCACCTGATGTGTTTTATCCAGAGTCTTTTTATCAGCCGGGAAGCGAAAGAACTGGCAAGACACGTTGGTATTTTGAGTCACGTTACATCCCGGTTACCACACACAGAAGCATCGCAAAGCCTCGGCGAGACCGAGACGCCACTTATGCGACTTTGGGCTGAGGAGTCTTTCTAGTTTATTACGTATTTTCATGTATTTCATTGTCTTATACTTTAACAGTTTTACAACAAACTGCGACTCACTCGACTTGCAAAATTATCTTTCAGTCCCTCCAGAAAAACACGATTATGCGATCGCATAATTCAAATACGGCGCACTTTCGCCGCATAAATTGCCGATTTCCGCGCAAAATATGCGGGGCTTGCATGATTTCATAATCCCCGCATTTTCGTTGCAAAAAAGTCAAATATATCTTAGCAGAAAGTTGAAAAAAATTGTTTTTCCCCTGTTGCCATGGGAACGTTACGAAGTGACGTAATTATGTCATCAAATCACTTTTTTTTCTCTTTTTCATCAAACCGCAGTTTTAGCAAGTTCCCGCAATTTCATTGCATAAAATTGCATAAATATCCTGCATATTCCATCGTATTTTTTCAAGAAAACGTGCCGCATAATCAAGGATTTTTGCCCGCAACAATCACAAAAAAAAACAAATTTTTCTGGAAGGACATCATACGTGTAATTCATAGCTCAATTCAAACGGGATAAAAAAATGATTTGTCTTTCCCCGTTCACTACCCTGCATATTTCTTTTCCGAAATAATGTCCAGGATGGTCCACCGGAGGGGGAGGGTCTTTGCCTCTCTATAGGGAATTAAAAATAAGTCAAGAGGGGACATGACAGAAGCCAAGCAGCCTCAAAGTGAATTAAAAGCGAGTGAAAAAAGGTAGCTCTTTAAATTTGATTTAACATTTTAAATTATGGAATATGACTTAATGTGGGACTAGACGCTGTTCCAGAGCAACAGAAAAAGCACGGTTTTAGAGATGTTCCTGTTCACCAACTGCTTATGCATGTCATTATTATTTTTCTCTGAGTTGACGTGTTTTTAATATTTGATTTCTTTATTAATCTTTCATAAGGCTACGGTGCATGAGCACTGCATAATTGTAATTACACCTGCCGGGACACGGTCCATTACTTGTCTGACATGTGATACGCTGAGGAATTTTGTGCGTAACAAACTGTACTGTAGCTCAGTGTCAAACTACAGGGTTGCATTACAAATGTCTGTGAATCATTAGGAGAATGAATTCTCTGCATACTGTATTCCAGGAGAAAAAAAAAACAATGATATGTAGCCCTTAGGGCAAATATTCACCTGTGTGCGCATGCAAGTGCAAACATGAGTATCTCTGTGTACAATAAACCCAAAACCACCTCGTATGCAATTCAGAGAAGATGCGGTATGCAACTACAGTATGTTGCTTTTAACTGAATACAAATACCACACTGACATACACACACACACTCTAACATCCAGGAGGAGTGTGGATCTAATGAGGCCCGTGGAGACTCGGCTGAATTGTCAGTCAACCCTCAGCTCGCTGACACGCAGTCGACAACATCAATGACTTCCTTTTCTCGAACCGGGGAAGCCTGTCGGATTGCATCAGAAGTCTGAGGTCCACTGGACTCGGACTGAGACAGGTGAAGATAGGACGAGGTAAGAAAATGTTCCTAAAAGAGCTTCATTGACACAAGAGTGTAGCAGCTAACTTCTGTGTTACACCCACAGACTGTGAAAATAATGGATGAAGCTTCCGGCCCTTAAACGTGAAGCTCCTTAAAGCTGCATTCCATCTAATTTTGTTTATTAAAAAACAGAAAGAAGTCTGTTTCTATAGAAGTCTATGAGAAAATGAGCCTACTTCTCACTTGATTTATTACCTCAGTAAACATTTTCATAATGAGTTTGTGGTCCCAATCGCTAGTTTCAAGTCTTCTTCAATTCAGCATGATGTTCATTTAGTAAACGATGGTCCCATTTATTTTAAAATAGACGATAAAGCAGGGGATGCTTTAGGACCTGTCAGTCAGGACAGAGGCTTAGCAATGCTAACCATGCTAACACTGTGGACATTAAAACAGACCTCAACTTGTTTTTGGGTGTTGCCCGTGTTTTCATCTCAGACTTTGACCCTCTCACTGTGTGTTTTCACTTCAGCAAAGTTAACTGGAACATTTTGGTCGCTTAAAAATGTCTTGTTCAGCGTTCTGCCAACCAAGCTAGCTAGCTAGCTAGATACCACTAGCGTTAGCTGGTAACTTAAGAAAAAACGTTTTGCAGATTTTCTGTTCTGGCGTCCATGCAGACGAATGGCACCAGTACCCGGAGGTCCGCCGGTAAATCTCCGCTGGATGACTCGCTTCAGAAGGGTTGAAAATCAGCAACTTTCCCTCTTTAGCGTTTAGCTTAGCGCAGCACCATGGAACCATAAACAACACTGGCTTGGTTGCGTCTTCCTCCCCCAGCTCCACCCTGTCTTCAAAAATCATCACGTAAAGTTACAAAAAACCAAGATGGTGACTGCAAAAAAGGCAGTCCACGAACCAACGGGTGACGTCACGGATGCTACGTCCGTTATTTTACAGTCTGTGGTTACACCCAACTCTGGTTTAAAGGTACACTGTGTACGAATTTCTCCCATCTAGCTGTGAAATTGTATTTTGCATTCAAAACGAACAGTGCTCTCTAGCGCCTCGCTTTTTCAAATGCTGTTATGTACCAAGAAGCTATGACAACATGTCTTCCAATTTTGGCTTTTTTGGTGACGAGGATTCCTTCTCCTGTGGCCCGGCATAAGTCTGATCCTCCGTTATGAACTAAAGTGCGGTGACGAGCGCCTCTCGCTGATCTCCTTCTCCGTTTCAGTCAGGTGACTCTGGCTCTGAACCAAAACGCGTTGTGGATTAGCTAGACAGGAAGGCCAGTGCTCTATGTCCCTCTCAGCCATTATAGTTTTTCAAAATGGCGGAACGACATGGAAGCCTCCTTGGACTTGCCCGTCCAATGTAAATACAGATACAAAATTCTTTGCTTACGAGGATAAGTCAGATCATTGGCAGAGGCAATTTTACACCAATGAGGGCTTATGAATGAAGACATTGATTTTAGCTAATAAAATACTTAAAACACTACACAGTGGACCTATAATGCTTGGTGAGCGAACATTTCTTTTTCAAAACACATCTCCAAGTCATGGTTGTGATTTATGTGCAGGTTACTCGACAGGAACGAACGAACGAAGAAAAAAAGCTGCAACCACATCCCTTCTTCTTTCTTCCAAGACTGCTTTTAAAACAGGGCCTCCAATCCTGTTCCTCAAATCAACAATGGGGCCATGTATTTCAGTCTAGAGAGAGAGAGAGAGAGAGAGAGAGAGAGAGAGAGAGCTGCTGTGACAAGAAAAGGACATCCAGTTGACTAAAACCACCATGAACAGTCATCTGTGTATTCCTGCACTGACCATCTGCACCGTGCTGATCTTTGTACATAGACACACTGTACAGATACCTCGAAAATGTTGCAGTGTTTACACAGTTCTCACTTATATTATTATAACTAATATAATTAGTATATTAAGGCGCCCCAAAAGGGACATGTTTTTTTTCGTTTCCGCCCGTGAGCACAAGAAACTTTGTCATGAGCACGCAAAAGTATCTCGTTCTCACAAGAAACCAATCTAGGGCTAGCAAAATGATGCTAACGTAATGTGGCCAAAGACGAGTAAATATTTCACATTCGCTGCATGAAATTGTTTAACAGCTACCTTTAAGTCACATTCCTTTTTTAGTTTTTGTTGATGACACTATCAGGTACACTTTGTTGCGTTTTCAGGAAAGATGAATACCTCCTCCGCTGCAGCCATTCCGACCGGTAGTCAGATTGGTTTCTCGTGAGCAAGGGTTTGCAGAGTTATCAAAAAAAGCAAAGGGTGGCTACTTTGAGGAATCTAAAATATAAGACATGTTTTCTGTTATTTCACACTTTTTTGTTAAGTACATAATTCCATATGTGTTCATTCATAGTTTTGATGCCTTCAGTGAGAATCTACAATGTAAATAGTCATGAAAATAAAGAAACCCATTGAATGAGAAGGTGTGTCCAAACTTTTGGCCTGTACTGTATCTTGTGAGCACGGTAAAAAAATAAAATTCCCCATATCCCTTTAAGGGCTCCGAGGCACATATAGGAACATTTTCACTTGTTTTAGCAATATAAGTGTCTATTTCCCATGCCAATAAAGCCTTTTTTGAATTGAATTGAGAGAGAGAGAGAGAGAGAGAGCGGAGGCCTGGATGTTCAGAGGCTTGTTGCCTCCCTCTGTAATGCCTACAGTTGTGCCATAATGGGCCCGTGCTTATCCCAGGTGTTATAGAGCTTTGTTTTTCCCAGGGTATTGTTTCAGGACACGCAGACGTGCAATTTACACGGCAGTGTGTAATTAGGACTTTCTCACTTAATCCCAGTCTGTCATTTTCACACAGATGGAGGCAGTTTGGTCTCTTACAGTAGTATCCTGACAATACAGGAGATATCAGCTGGGCAACACATGATACACTGCTGCTCAAGTTTACTTAAAGGTCCTATATCGTGCTCATTTTTAGGCTCATACTAGTATTTTGGATGTTTACTTGAACATGTTAACATGCTTTAACGTTCAAAAAACACATAATTTTTCTCAAACTGTCTGTCTGAATATACCTGTATTCACCCTCTGTCTGAAACGCTCTGTTTTAGCGCCTGTCTCTTTAAGACCCCCTCTCGAAATAGCCCAGTCTGCTCTGATTGGTCAGCGTTTCCAGCCGCACTCTGACAGTCATTGCACGGGGAAGATGTAACGGTGCTGTATCGACACTTTTTACCTACACATAGTATAGTTTTGACATCACAACCGTACAGAAGTCCTGACTTTTTTTTTCAAACGGGCTGTGAGCATTTCTTTGTGGATTGAGTATTTACAGTATATATGGGACTGCAACTAAATTATTTTCTTGATTAATCGATTAGTTGTTTGGTCTCTAAAATGTCAAAAAAATATGGATCAGTGTTTCCTTAAGTCCAAGATGACGTCCTCAACTCAAATACATTCAGTTTACTGTCACAGAGGAGAGAAGAAACTAGAAAAATATTCACATTTAACGCGCTGAAATCAGAGCCATTTAGCTTATTTTTCATTAAACAAAATAACTCAACACGATTAATCGATTATCAAAATAGTTGGCGATTAATTTAACAGTTGACAACTAATCGATTAATCCATTAATCTTTGCGACCTCAACCTGCTTTAAAATCAAAGCAGACATGGAAATGTTTTAGCCTACAATATGGAACCTATAAACTATAAAAACATACAATTGTGTTTATTTTCCAAGTCACAACACTGGCTGACTTCTTCCACTTATTTTTGATATAATCTGCAATAATAGAAGAATCGTCATCTTAGTGAATACATAACAATGCCATTCATGTGCATCTCTATTTCCCCATGTGCAAACATCCACTTTTCTGTTGTGAATGCCCTCGTTTCCCTGCGTGGTGTGGTGGCTCGAGGGTAAAGAATAGCTGATCTACATGGCGTTGAATGAAGTGTCGGTTTTCAGTGCAAACTCCTCCCCTACGGACGGGGCTGCGCTTTTTCTTCCACTTGAACAACCAAGTAGTTTTTCAGGGCGCATTCCCCGGCAGCAATGTGGAGGGAAAGGGCGACTACATCCAGCTGAACGTTTGATTTTTTACACGTTTGCATCGTTTTTTTTTCTTTCTTCCTATTTTGTAAACTTTAGCAGTTCTTTTTTTCTGGGGGGGGTAAAACAAGCGAGTGGCTGACCCTCTCGTGTTTATTTTTTTTTCTGTATTTTTTTTATTTATTTTTTATAACTCGAGCCATTGTTTTCTCACACATGGATATCAGGAGATGAAATCGGACGTGCGTCTTGTTGTTGCTTTCGCTTGAGTAACCCTCTCGGACTAGTGTAGTTTATGTGGTCCCCGGGCTCCGTAGGAGGAGGAGAAGAGAGTCCTATTCCTCGGCAGCGCAACCAGGAGAGACACGCAGGGGCCACAAGTTATCCGCAGGCTGCGAAAGGACACCAAACTTTGCCAAGTTGCTGCGCATCCGGCCGCGGACGCCAAACACACGATATCGATATTTTTCGATCTCTGTCGCGACATTTAACTGTGTGGATTATCATCGCGATCGAGGCTCGTCATGGACTACTGGAGCCCGTTCAGAGGATGAAAAGGGTCTTTTAAAAAATAAGAAAAAAAGCATCGACACTTTCTTGCAGTTATAGTTCACTACTACGGCGGGGGACTCGTCTGGACTACGCTGATCTGATAAAGAAAAGAAAAGAAAAGTCATTTGTTATTGCGGTTGTTTCCCTCCCCTCCTCCTTCTTCTGATATCTAACGTTATTCTGCAAAAATGCCACAGTTGAACGGAGGCGGTGGGGATGATTTGGGGGCCAATGATGAGATGATCTCGTTTAAAGACGAAGGGGAGCCGGAGGAAAAGATATCCGAGAATGTGTCAGCGGAAAGGGATTTGGATGATGTGAAATCCTCCTTAGTGAACGAGTCGGAAAACAACAGCAGCTCGTCGGACTCAGAGGTAAGCACACTGCCAATATAGGCTGTAAAAGAACCATAGGGACACTTTTTTACACTTTCATTTCATATTTGTCCTTTAATAATGCACGTTTTTTAAATTGCTTTAGTTGTTTAGTTGCTACTGTTATGTTTTGCCTGACTTCTGCACCATTTAGCATGCATGTGTAGGCTATATTGTATACATTAGGCTATTTGTTACTTGTTGTGCATAGCCTAGGCTACATGTTGCACCGTGGGTCGGAGAGAAATGTATTTGGACTCCTCTGTATCCACATATTGAGGGAATTGGGAATCGACAACAACTAAACTTGCTTTAATGCTGTTGAAAGTTACAATAGTTTCTTCCCCTTCTGTGTGTACATTTCTTTCCCTGTCAGCAAGCAGAGAGGCGCCCCCAAACCAGACCCGACTTAGAAAGTTACGAGAAAGCGAGAGACTACTTCAGTGAAGGTAAACAAAATTATTAAAAAAAACACACAAACACCCTCGATACTTTGTGTGTGCTTTAGCTAGCATTTATGTATCGCGTTTGTGTCTCTTTTTAAAGACTGACTTTTCCTCCCTCTCCCTCTTTCTGTCTCCTTCTGCAGCCCTAAGGAGGCAGCAAGATGGTGGCTTTTTTAAGAGTCCTCACTATCCTGGCTACCCGTTTCTCATGATCCCAGACCTCAGCAACCCGTACATATCCAACGGTTCACTGTCTCCGAGTGCAAGAACAGTAAGTGTCCCCTCGCCGTCGACGTGTTTCTCTTCCCTTCGAATCAGTCTCTTTTCACTCCGTGAAAAACTTTGTTTGGCCGCGCGTTAAAGTTCCCTGTGCACTGCCAGACCGCCATATTCCCTCCGAGTGGCCTCTCAAGGAGTCCTACTAACTACTTCTTTGTTCTTTTTTTTTGGGGATATAAATTTCTCGCTGGCTGCCACCACCACCCCCCTCCCTTTTCGACAAGCCTCACATTTGACAACTTCTCATTCGGCTCAAAGTTCAGACACATTAGCCTTTCTTTGTCATTTTTGAAGGATTTATGGCATTTCCTTGTCGAAAAATCCCCTCACACTCACGCTGCATAGCCTATTGATTGTATAGGCTAGAGCTGCAAAGACAAATCGATTAGTTGTCAACCGTTCAATTAATCACCAACTATTTTGATAATCAAATTAATGGGGTTGAGTCATTTTTTTAAAATGTAAAATATTCTCTGATTGCAGCTTGTTAAATGTGAAAATTTTCTCGTGTCTTCTCTCCACTGTGACAGTAAACTGAATATCTCTTGTTTGAGTTGTGGACAAAACGAGACATTTGAGGACGTCATCTTGGGCTTTTTGGGAAACACATTTTCTGACATTTTACACAGCAATCAATTAATCCAGAAAATAATCGACAGATTAATCGACAATGAAAATAAACGTTACTTGCAGCCCTAAACGTCACTTTGAGTTTCCTATGTGCACTTGCAGTGTAGAGGCTAGTATTCTTCTAAAATGTATTTTAGAATTGCAAGATATTTTTAAAGTCGGCCGCTTAATTGCTTTCCATTTAGTACTTGTGTTTGTAATGAAGGTTTTTCTTCAGGATAGTAACTATCAAGATAGTAACTATCAGCTCTTTAAAATCCTGCAGGCTGTTTGCACACATTCTCTGCAGAAAATTGAAAAAAAACAACCAAAGCTGTCCCTGAAGTCATATCCTACAGTAACAACAACGTAATATCTCGCTCTGACACACACAGGAGGCATTTCACTGCTGTGTCCATGACAACTGTTGTTCAGAGACTTTTAAAAGTCTAGATAAGGTTGACAGTCTTAAGTAAGTGTTGTTGATGCAGAGTTTTTTTGCAAAGGTTCAACCGACTTGTTGCAATCGCACCAGTAAATGCTGCATTGGTTTCTGCAGTTTAATCCATACATATCACATATTAAACATGCCCTAACTACCGGTTAATAAAACACGGAGACCTTACAATAGTTGGCAATGCTGCAAACATGAGCCACATAAGACAATTGATGATAAAAAAAAAAATCCAACATTAAGGTCAAAGAACGTGTTATAAACATAGTGACGAATACTAGGGCTGAAACTAATGATTATTTTCATTATCGATTAATTGTTTGGTCTATGAAATGTCAGAAAAAAAGGGGGGAAAAAATCCAACTCCAAGCTGATGTCTTTAAATGTCTTGTGTTGTCCAAACCCAAAGATATTCAGTTTAATATGAGGATGAAATAGAAAAGAGCTGGAAATCTCCATATTTATGAGACTGAAAGCAGCATTTTCTGCTATTTTTTGTGTGAAAAATTACGGTAAATCGATTATCAAAATAGTTGCCGATTATTTTTCTGTCGATTGACTAATCGTTGCAGCTCTATGAGAAATATCACGATAAAAAAAAATCCCACTCTAAGAGGTTATAAACGTAGTGACGACAAATAGCGATTCCAAACAAACGTGCGTGATTTTAAGCAATTCAACCAATTGGAATATTTGGAATGCTAACCTACTAAATACAATTGAACTATGCAAACTTCCTTGAAATAATCCCTGCTGGAGAGCTGTGTTCTTTGGAGCTCGTCCATCCCCCAATCCGTGTCACATCCCCTCCCACCCCCCAAAAAACAAGTACTTTCGTTAATGCCTGGCAGGCATCTGACTGAAAAGACCCCCCCCCCCTTTCCCTCCCCTCTTTTCTGTCTCCTTTTCACCGTTCCTGGCCCACTCCCCTCGCCTCCCTCTCTCCACCTTCCATTCAATTAGAAAGGCGTTAGTTGACCATTGTTATTCTGAGCAGTCTTGATGGCTTCATTGGAGGTCTCCGTTGGGGCTCATTAACTAAATGGCTACTCTGGTGATACATAGATTTGTCTCTCTCGTTGCTTTTGGGCCGACAGAGTTTGGCAGGAATGTTGTCAGAGATATATAAACGTGAAGGAATGCAAAGGCAATGTCGTATTTTATGCTTTTTCTGAACGATTTTTAGCAGGAAAAATGGTTTTGGGTAGATCTGCAAAGATCAAACGTTTAGTTGCCATCTATTTTTGATAATCGATACAAGGTTTGAATCTTTTTTTATGACAAAATGAAAAAAGTTCTCAGATTGCAGCTTGTTAAATGTGAGTATTATTCTAGTTTCTTCTCTCCTCTGTGACAGTAAACTGAATATCTCTGAGTTGGGGACAAAACAAGACGTGATCCACATTTTTTTTGTTTTTACAATTTTCTGACATTTTAGAGACTGAACAATTAATTTATAAATTGAAGAAACTATTAATCAAAGAAATAATGGACAGATTAATCGGCAGTGAAAATAATCGTTAGTCTCAGCCATAGTTTTTTGGTATAATCGAGGAACACACCTAACACTCTGAAGAAATTGACAGAATTTTCAACAGCCTATTATCTGCTTTGTTTTGTCTTGTGTGTCTGCTGTGGAAGCCTCTCACTCTTCCTTGTGTTTTTATGCAGCATAGTAGAGTTGGCAAAAAAACCATCAACAAAAAAACCCGTTGTTCTTGTTACTTGAGGCAAAGTAGCAAATAATTGGAGAGGACTTAAAATTCAGAGGTATAAGCCCCCGATATTAGAAAAAGAAAAGAATGAGGTCAACGGGACAGAGTGAGCTGACTGTGTCAATCATCAGCGTTGCAGAAAACACGCAGGCAGACAATGGCCGGCTTACACCGCAGACGTCTTAAAGTCCTCCATATTGCTCCTGGCTTTTAGTGCGAACGCAGTGAGTTTGATTGACTATGAGAGCTTCGACTTAGCACCTCTTAAGGATGGCATTCGGGGTTGTTTACACCTTTGGATGAAGTTCAATACAGTCAGATGATATTTACCAGCCGCTCGCACCCGCGTCTGGCCAGCGAACTTAGTTCAGCTAACTCTACATTCATCATGCATCTTTAGTCTGTGGAATACACCGATTGGCTCTTGGGCTGCAACTAGGGCTGCACGATATGAGGAAAATATTCGATACGCGATAAAGTTGATTGAATATCGCGATAACGATATTACTTAAATTAACAGATATTTGAGCCTACTCAGTTCTGCCTTTCTGTTGCTTTCAGTATTTTTTAAAAATAGGGCTGGGCAATATATCGATATTATATCGATATCGTGATTTGAGACTAGAAATCGTCTTAGATTTTGGATATCGTGATATGACGTAAGTGGTGTCTTTTCCTGGTTTTAAAGGCTGCATTACAGTGAAGTGATGTCATTTTCTGACCTTACCAGACTGTTGTAGCTGTTCTATTATTTGCCTTTACCCACTTAGTCTTTATGTCCACATTACTGATGATCATTTATCAAAAATCTCATTTCGCCCAGCCCTATTTTAAAATACAACAAATTGCGCATTGAATGGACAATGACAGGCACTACTAAAAAAGAATGACGTATACACTTTAAAGTGCAGTTTTCTACTGATATTTTCTTTCAACTAACACAAAAAATCTGGTAGTATCTATCGCGATATGTCGCAACCTTTCGCGATATGTATATTGCGCCAGTTGATATTGCGATGACTATAAAAAACAATATATTGTTTCGGCATGGGCCGGTTAACCAGTTTCAAGGGCTGTAGTCTTGCTTTGCCCGACCATCCACACGCTGCGGAGCGGAGGAGGGTCTGCCTAGTCCCCGCAGCATTCTGGGACGGGACAAAAACGTGCTCTGGTCCGTGTGGAGCCGCTGTAAAGTCATGCAAGAGAAAACTCTGATTGGACAGATAGTGTAGCTAGCTGTGTGGATTTACCCTGCAGAGATCTGAGGAGCAGTTAACCCTTGTGTTGTCTTCCCGTCGACCATGCAAGTTTTTTTTTTTCAATGTTTAGGACGTCTTTTTTGACACTTTTGTTGCTTTTCCACTGATGTTTTTGTCACTATTTTCAATGTTTTTGTCACTTTTTCCCACTGTTTTTTTCTGCACTTTTTGACCTTTTTGTGTGTTTTTTCCCCCCCACGTTTTTGAAGATTTTCCCAACATTTTTTTAGCCTAAAATGCTATGAAATTGAATAAAACGTGTGAAGAGAGTTGTAGGGCGCCATCCACGTTATTGCTTTTGAAAATTTGGTTGAAAGAAACTCAAATTTCCGATTATAGAAACTTTTTGAAAATGGGTCATAGACCCGAGGACAACCTGAGCAGTTATCCATAGTCCTCATGAATCCACCGGAGATTAGAACGGCAACATAAAGAAAGGGGAAGGAAACGGACATCCGGCGAAAAGACGGGATATCCTGCAGCACCGGAGCAATCACCGGAAGTGAAACTTCAAGCATATGTAGACTACTTGGGCTGCAACTACAAATGGGCCGGTTACCGGTTTGAAGGTATATCGCGGTTTGAAAAAGTCCCGGTTTCAAAAGCTCTACAGTTTTCCATCCTACCGTTCCTGCAGTATGAGCTGTGGTTGTCCGAGTTGTCAAGGACAGAAAGGGCAGTTTAGAAATCCGTCTCCCTGCCGGTGTGCAGTGTGTTTAAAAATAAAATGCATTGTGTTCAATGGAAAAAAACTTTGTACCCAGACATTTCAAAATAATACGTTTTAAAGCTGTAATTGCAATACAGTATAAACCGTGATATTTGTGCTGAAGGTTATCATACCGTCAGAATGTAATACCGACAACTAACGATCATTTTAGGGCTGCCACCTCTTAGTCGATTAGTTGACTAATCAAACTAGTTTTGGTCTTAGTTGACTAAGATTTCTTTTCACCTCTCAAAGTGCACAGCTCTGTCGATTAAATCAACTAATCGATTAGTTGACAAAATCCTATAAGTGTTAGTCGACTAAGAATTTCTTTAGTCGAGGACAGCCCTAGATCATTTTCATTACCGATTTAATCGTTTGTTCTATAAAATGTCACAAAATAGTGAGAAATGTTCATCCCGGTTTCTCAAAAAGTCCAAGCTGATTTGTCTGTCTTGTTGTGTGTCAGTCCAAAACACAAAGATATGTTTTTCGTTTTGTGCTCTTCCCATCCTCTTCAAAACTAAGTCCGCCATATAAATCAAAATTAAAACGATCCATTGTATCAATATTGTAGGCTAACATTACTGTTTTTCAGCCCTGGAAGTTACAATGTTGCTATTGAAATGGCGGAGTAATATTTTAAGTGATGCGCCAGGTGTGCTCAAATGGCTCTGGGTGAGCTGTCATGCTGATTTGAGCACGTTCCAAATGTCAGATTGTCTGGCCGGACCTACTTGTTGTACAATATGATATAAAACAGAAAAACCTCCATATTTGAAAGGCTAAAAAGAGCAGCTTTTTTTTACAATTTCTGTGTGAAACATTACTTTAACGATTAGCAAAATAGTTTCAGGCGGTTTTTTTTCTGTCGATCAACTATTCGATCAATCGTTTGGTCTATCAAATGTCGCGAAATAGTAAAAAATGTCTTTAAGTGTCTTGTTTTGTCAGTCCCAAACCCCAAATATATTAAGTTTAACATAATATAAAACAAAACAAAGCAGGAAATCTCCATATTTGAGAGGCTGAAACAGCGTTTTCTGCAATTTTTTTGGTTGATAATTCACTTCAACGATTAATCCATTGTCAAAATAGTTATATTTATATAATTTTTCCCGTTGATTGACTAATTGATCAGTCGACTAATCGTCGAAGCTCTAATTGGCTCGTGTGATCAATATTTGCCCACAGGGTATTCTCATTTGTGTCATCGCCTCTCCCCAAACAGTCCCAGTTTGTTGTAGTGTGTCTTGGAAGGCCCCATTGGGTCTGACAGATTTGGTTTATAGGTGTGTGTGTGTGTGTGTGTGTGTGTGTGTGTTGTTGTTCTTGTGCTGCATGAGACACATAAAAGTTACAGCTCCCGAACAGATCATATGATTCATGCCAGGTCGATAGACTCCACTTCTTTCTCTTTCACTTTCATAGCTTCGAGCATGGTGTAAATATTTCTGTAATTACAGATGGAACATTGTGTCCTTTTTTTTTTTACATTTCCTGCATGTGTCTACTTACAACTCCCCCTTCTGGTCTGACATGTTTGTAGTTTTTAGGCCTGCTTCCTCTTAGTCAATTAAGTGACAAAGAGGGGGAACTCGCTTTGTTTTATCTAACGTTGGTGCCTCTCTCTCTCTCTCTCTAGCTCGCTCCACCACTTTGTTTTATCAAACGTTGGCACCTCTCTCTCTCTCTCTCTCTCTCTCTGTTCTTTCTCTAGCTCGCTCCACCACTGTTTTATCTAACGTTAGTACCTCTCTCTCTCTTCCTGTTCTTTCTCTAGCTCGCTCCACCACTTTGTTTTATCTAACGTTAGCACCTCTCTCTCTTTCTCTTCCTGTTCTTTCTCTAGCTCGCTCCACCACTTTGTTTTATCTAACGTTAGCACCTCTCTCTCTTTCTCTTCCTGTTCTTTCTCTAGCTCGCTCCACCACTTTGTTTTATCTAACGTTAGCACCTCTCTCTCTCTCTCTCTCTCTCTCTCTGTTCTTTCTCTAGCTTGCTCCACCACTTTGTTTTATCTAACATTAGCACCTCTCTCTCTCTCTCTCTCTCTCTCTCTCTCTCTCTCTCTTCTCTCTCTGTTCTTTCTCTAGCTCGCTCCACCACTTTGTTTTATGTAACGTTAGCACTGCTCTCTCTCTCTCTTTCTCTCTCTCTGTCTCTCTCTGTTCTTTCTCTAGCTCGCTCCACCACTTTGTTTCAGCTAACGTTATCACGGCTCCACATAGCACTCTGGGATACTGTAGCAGTAGCTGTTGTTATAGCAACGAAAGACGCTCTCGGCTGCTTTTTGGAACCAAAACGCTGCCAGCTTTTCTTTTCTTTTTTTTACTACAAAAGCGCCCTATAGTCAACTTTTTCTTGTCAAAAAAGACGCCATGTGTGAACAGATCCGTCGTTTTGAATCAAACAACTGATTAGTCTAAATCATGTGTTAGTCAACTAAGCGTTTCGTTAGTCGAGGACAGCCGTCTGAATTTTGAGAGCTGCAAAGTAGGGCTGTGAATCTTAACTGGTCAACGATTCGAATCGATATCACGATGCATCGCCTCCTCAATGTTATTATATATTACTACACATGGTTTCCATCAACAAATTTCAAGTAGTCACATATCTGCTGTTAAAAAAGACACTTCCTGAACGTAGCGGAGTCTGAACACAGCAGACAAAAGGCAAAAACAAAAAAGCGGCGAGCGGAAAAATCAACCATCAATATCAGTAGGCAGTAATCTATTATGGTCTGTCCCTGCATCGGTGCACGATCGTCCACGTCGCGATGCATCGATGCATCGATGCAGAGATTCATTTCAGCGCCCCTACTGCGATAAGTTGTCAACTGTTAAATGAATCTGCAACTGTTTTAATAACCAATTAATCAGTTTGAGTCATTTTATTTAAAAAAAAAAGTAAAATTATCAACTAAATGTGAATATTGTTCTAGTGTCTTCTCTCCTCTGGGACAGTAAACTGAGACATGAAACGAGACATTTTAGGATGTCGTCTTGGGATTTTTGGGAAACACTGATCCACATTTTTCACCGTTTTCTGACATTTAGAGACCAAACTACTGTTCCATTAATCCAGAAACCAATCAACAGATTAAATGACAATAAAAATAATCGTTAGGTTGCATTGCAGCCCTTTAATAAACCCACCTGAAGCAGTGTAATGCATTTATATATATATATATTCTGCAGCATTTAAAAAAAACACACTGCTCAAAACTTCTGACTCTTGCACAAGAGTCACCGAGCAGTGATTTTAATCTGCGATGTGCAACACGATGAAGGATTTGAGGCCCGAGAACTTAAAAATTTGGATGTGGCAACCCTATCATGAGCAATGAGGGACAGGCGTACATGGGATCAGCGCAGAGTCCCCCCCCCCACCTCCCGAGGGGCCGAGCATAACTGATTTAAAGCCTGCTCGGAGCTGACATTCTGCTGTAATCCACTGAGAGCGGAGGAGGAGGTTTAATGTCTGCAGAGATGTTCCACCAGACTTCTGCCTGCTGTGCTGAGCGGGGGGGCAGAGAGAGCTTTTTTCCAGTGGTGGAATGTAACTAAGTACTATTATTCCAGCTTTAGTTACTAGTTACTTTAGTTACTCCGCTACATTCATCTGTTCCAGCTTTAGTTACTAGTTACTTTAGTTACTCCGCTACATTCATCTGTTACAGCTTTAGTTACTAGTTACTTTAGTTACTCCGCTACATTCATCTGTTCCAGCTTTAGTTACTAGTTACTTTAGTTACTCCGCTACATTCATCTGTTCCAGCTTTAGTTACTAGTTACTTTAGTTACTCCGCTACATTCATCTGTTCCAGCTTTAGTAACTAGTTACTTTAGTTACTCCGCTACATTCATCTGTTCCAGCTTTAGTTACTAGTTACTTTAGTTACTCCGCTACATTCATCTGTTCCAGCTTTAGTTACTAGTTACTTTAGTTACTCCGCTACATTCATCTGTTCCAGCTTTAGTTACTAGTTACTTTAGTTACTCCTCTACATTCATCTGTTATAGCTTTAGTTACTAGTTACTTTAGTTACTCCGCTACATTCATCTGTTACAGCTTTAGTTACTAGTTACTTTAGTTACTCCGCTACATTCATCTGTTACAGCTTTAGTTACTAGTTATTTTAGATACTCCTCTTCATTCATCTGTTACAGCTTTAGTTACTAGTTACTTTAGTTACTCCTCTTCATTCATCTGTTACAGCTTTAGTTACTAGTTATTTTAGTTACTCCTCTACATTCATCTGTTACAGCTTTAGTTACTAGTTACTTTAGTTACTCCGCTACATTCATCTGTTCCAGCTTTAGTTACTAGTTACTTTAGTTACTCCGCTACATTCATCTGTTCCAGCTTTAGTTACTAGTTACTTTAGTTACTCCGCTACATTCATCTGTTCCAGCTTTAGTTACTAGTTACTTTAGTTACTCCGCTACATTCATCTGTTCCAGCTTTAGTTACTAGTTACTTTAGTTACTCCGCTACATTCATCTGTTCCAGCTTTAGTTACTAGTTACTTTAGTTACTCCGCTACATTCATCTGTTCCAGCTTTAGTAACTAGTTACTTTAGTTACTCCGCTACATTCATCTGTTCCAGCTTTAGTTACTAGTTACTTTAGTTACTCCGCTACATTCATCTGTTACAGCTTTAGTTACTAGTTACTTACAGCTTTAGTTACTAGTTATTTTAGTTACTCCTCTACATTCATCTGTTACAGCTTTAGTTACTTTACAAGTTTAGTTTTTGTTGTACTCTAAACACATGCAGTTTATAAAATATGATGTTTTGTTATAAATTAAGCTACCCAACGATATATATAGACCCACAGCTGACATGATGAGACCATTAAACACACAACTGTTTGGATTGTTTTCAGTTTCTACAATGGGAGGATTTTACTTTTAATATTTTAAGTACATTTTCCTGATGATACTTACAGACTTTTACTAAAGTAACATTTTCAATGCAGGACTTTTACTTGCAACAGGGTATTTTTACAGTGTGGTGTAAGTACTTTTACTTACCCGAGTCAGCGTATTGTTTGTGTATTCATTGATGTGATTATGGCCTCATTGTTCCCGTAGTGACAGACTAGTGCCAGATTTAATTGGCGAACAAAACACTCTGCTTGACGCCACCGCTTGTCAGCTTCCTCAGCACTTTTAGATAACTCGGCGAGTACATCATCATCATCGGCGCCGAGGAGTGAAATGCCTCTTGTGTGTGTGAGAGGTGGCACGTTGGCGAGAGCGAGGTTAGCCGCACAAATGTATCTTCATCAAAACACGCAGCGGGACAATCGAACCCTCCCGAATAGGGCTGCAACTAACCATCATTTTCATTGGCGATTAATCGGTGGATTATTGCCTCTGGTCTCTAAAATGTCAGAAAATGGTGAAAAATGTGGATCAGTGTTTCCCAAAAAGCCCAAGATGACATCCTCAAATGTCTCGTTTTGTCCCCAACTCAAAGATATTCAGTTTACTGTCCCAGAGGAGAGAAGACACTAGAACAATATTCACATTTAACAACGCTGACATCAGAGAATTTGAACTTGTTTCCCATAGAAAATGCAGGGTTCAACAGTAAGGGTTGCCGGTAACGTTGCACGATATTGACAAAGTGTGATATTGCGATATCGATAATGAATATTGCAATATCGATATTAATTTTGATATTTTTAAACATATGTAAAATTACAAAACTTTTGGGAAAACACAGTTTTTTTTTGGACTGGTCCAACACTTTCAATACAACATGGCGCGTGATATCGCGATAACGATATTGAGTCGATGTGTCATGCACCCCTAGTTGCCGGATGGCCCGGGGCAAGTAGATATAACAACCTACATGCCCAATGAGCTTGATGCTTTTAATGTTTTTAATTTTTTTGGAAATTTTTTGTCGTTTTTGTTTACATTTGTGAAGATTTTTTATGTTTTTTATTTATTTTTTTTAATGTATTTTCTTTTCGAAGTTTGACTTTTTTCGATATTTTTTTCATGTTTTTTTAAAAACGTTTTTTGACGGGGCCAGTAAAAAACAACAACCTGAAATGACTCAAACCGATAAATCGATTATCAAAATAGTAAATATGATAGATATAATAAATAGATTAATTTAACTAATTTATTCATCTTTTGCGGCTCCAAACATATGTAGGTAATGGTTTGTCAGAATCCTTCATTTTCACTTGAATGTAACAGACTTGTACAGTAAAATGCCAGGGCTCGCCACACAGACAGACAGACAGACAGACAGACAGACAGACAGACAGACAGACAGACCGATAAAATAGTTGGTCATTCTCTCCATAGTTGACAACTAATCGATTAACCTTTGCAGCTCTCCTCCCGAGCACGGTTGTTGAGTGGGAGATTGTTTGCGATTGATATACGAACCTCAGCTTGTATGAGTCCGAACATGTCGGTGGCTACGGTTGCACGCCTCTTTGACTTCTTTTTTCCCGTTCTTTTCTGCTGCTTTCGGTGCTTGAAAATGTGCAGACAAAGAAAAAGTCAACAGAGACATTGTCCCGCCGAATAAAAGAGCCTCCTCCTGCATGAGCAAACGCTGTTTGTATGGAGGTGTCTTTTCATCAGGTGGCTCACTTTGGCATTTCGCTCACCTTGCTGCGCGTGTGTGTGTGTGTGTGTGTGCGAATGTGCATGTATGTGTGTGTATCCATGCGTGCTACGCGTTTGTGTGTGTAAAGTGTGCAAGTGTCGGCGGGGGAGGGGGGGAGGGAGAGGAGGAGGGGGGTGGGGGATGTTCAGGTGAGGCTCTGTGGATAACTTTGCAACAGAGGGAACAGTGTGCAAGGCCTCACATTCTGACAACCCTCAGTGTTGTGTTCCTGAATGTTGGCGCGCAAATATTTTTTCAACCAAGCGCTGTGTCAACAGAGCGAACATATTTTCGACTAGGTTTGTAATTTTTTTAAAAGATAATTTTTTTTTTCCTTCAAAGGAAAAACACATCTACATCAATTTTGTGACAGCGTTCAATGAAAACCAGATTGCGAGCAACCGCAGAAATGCCATCGCTGGCTGAGAGCGCTCGCCTGGAGTGATTCATTTCGGTAATGAACTCAGCGCTAGGGCTGGAGGAAATTAAATTAAATTTGGCCAAAAATTGGTTTTGAAATATTAGATGAATCATGATTTATTTTGAGAAGGAGACGGTGGGGGGCAGATGTTTTTACTGATGTTATAGCACTTTAACGTTTCAAAATAGAAGCATTTTAAGTGATTGCAGTTGAAACTGTATTTTAGGCAACTGTGTGTCTCAGCAATTACTTTCATGTTACACAGAAATAATCGAGGTCAGGTCTAATTAGTGCAACACAAACCAAAGCAGTTCGTAGTGAGGATTATATAACCACAACATGTTACAAATGTTCCACTTTGCGTGCCTTTACATGTATAAATCCGGAGCTGCAAAGATGAATCGATTAGTTGCCAAGTATTC
The DNA here is from genome assembly GCF_004354835.1 of Perca flavescens. Lineage (NCBI taxonomy): Eukaryota > Metazoa > Chordata > Actinopteri > Perciformes > Percidae > Perca > Perca flavescens. The sequence goes on from NC_041335.1 coordinate 36,530,944, forward strand.
ATTTAATCGGCAGCTATTTTGATAACTGATTTATCGATTTGAGTCATTGAGTCACTAAAGGACTTTAGCAGGAGAAGGTTTTCGGTAGATACGCAAAGATAAAGACTCAGTTAATTGCTGACTATTTTGATAATTGTTTATTAACAAATTCTCTGATGTCAGCTTCTTAAATGTGAATATTTTCTAGTTTCTCCTCTCCTCTGTGATCAGTGAACGCCGATTGACATTTTTCACCGTTTTCTGACATTTTAGAGACCACCGACTAATCCATTAACCCTTGTGTTGTCTTCCCGTTGACCAGGCAACTTTTTGGTCGTCTTTTTCAACACTTTTGTCGCTTTAACCACAAGGTTTTTGTGTCTCTTTTTCAACATTTTTGTCACTTTTCCCGATGTGTCTTTGTCGATTTCTTTCAGCGTCTTTTGACGTTTTTGTGTTTTTTCTTCCCACGTTTATTGAATCTTTTTCCCGACATTTTGGATTTTTTTTTTCCAACGTTCTTTTATGATTTTATTTCTCCAAATGCTTTAAAATTTAATAAAACACCCAAATTCAATAAAAGAAGTGAACTAATCATTTCTTTGACTTGTGAAGAACGTTGTAGAGAACCATCCACGTTACACACAACTTCTTTTTGAAAATTTGAAAAAATGGGTCAAATTTGAACGGAGGACAAACAGGAGGGTTAATGGAGAAAAAAATCGTTAGTTGCAGCCCTAAAATCAGTAGATGATGATAATCTGCAGCGTTAGTAGCTCCACATAAAGCCCTTCTAATGGAGTCCTACAGGAGCACGTGTGTGTCGGCTTCCCAACATCTCTTGTAAAGAACCGTGTCAAATGGCGTCAGTCCTGGTCTGTATCCTTCCCTCTCCGGTCTCTGTGGAAAAGCATGAGTTGGCGTCAATTCCTCCCTCTACCCCATGCTCCGCTAGTTCACTACGTTAACCCACCCACCCGCGCGCCCGCCCGGCATTACAAATTCTGTTTATAGCGCTCGCTGGCTTCTCCAGCGCGCGGCCCGTCAGGAGCATCCCAGCGCCCTTTGAGGAAAGGATATCCAACATCTTCCACTCTCCCGCCGCAGACTCCCCGCGTTCAGCGACATTAATGAATCCCTTTGATGTGCCAAGATGAATATGTGTGCAAATGTGTGTTTTTTTTTTTTTTTTTTTTTTTATCAATTAATGTGTTTTTCTCTTTGGCTGTGTTTGGCCAGAGTTACAGAGCGGCGCAGTTTGGTACATTGCTTTTTTTTTTTTTTTTGCCCTGTGAAAATTTGGGGCGAAGTTGTGTGTTGAGTTGAGTAGGGCTGTGCTCGATTGAAGAAATTCCTAGTCGACTAACACTCATTCAATCATACCGACTAATCGATTAGTTGATTTAATCGACAGATCTGTAAATCTGAGTTTCTCTGCAAAGAGTCACGCAAAAGCACCACTTTATTTCTTGTGTTTACCAGAGATGTGCTCGTACGTTTTCTTGGAAATAAGTCATTCAGCATGAAAAAAAGCATCAAACATGACTAATGGACTAAAGAAATCTAAGTTGACTAAGACGAAACGACCGATTAGTCGACTAATCGACTAAGAGGGGGCAGCCCTAGAGTTGAGAGAAATTTTGGCCAAAGGTGAACATCTCTAACAAGCCCTGAGTTCACTCCAAAATATCTTTTTTTTCGTTTAGAGATGACCACATATGTGTGTATTCCAAACAAAAGCAAAACAGTTGCAGAGTTGCATATTAAAGCCTTTTCAATAAACAAAAAAATCTCAAGCTATTAATAGAGGAAACTGCTGGTCTACACGTGTTCGGTCTCTACTTTCAAACAATCGCAATCCTTGTGTAGTGGATGGTCACTTGAGTTGAGTTATTCAGAGTCTCAAAGACAGAGGAGTCGAGGTTGAAGCAATGGAAATGCAGATTCTCGCTATTTCTCATCCACAGCTGCTCAATTTTTGCCACGAAATGAAGCGCTGGGTTAGGGTTGCAAAAGGTCAGCTTTCGGTCAAGACCTTCATCAGAGTAAACATAAAATAAGGATAAAATATACGTAAATAAATACATTAAGGATCAGCAGGAGCGCCGGTCATCCAGTCTGATATTTCAGATAGTGGCCTAAAGCAAAGTATACACCGTTTTAAACACCTGCTAGTTTTTCTGTCGTATGAACAAGATCATATTTAACTTGGGTGAGTTTCAAAATGAGACGGCGAAGCTTTAACTTTGTCCCATTCTTTGTGTAACACATGCTAGTTTTTGCTAGCTAGCTGTTACCCTGTGGGGTGTAGCTTGATTGAGCCTGCTAATGCTAATGGGGATGTTTTAATGATTCTTATTTCCATTCATTCTTTATCATGAAACATTTCTTCTTATAAATTCGTTGTCCACTTTAAAATCTCAAAGTTTGCACGGTGCCCACATTGTCGGCTAAACATTTTTTTATACTACCTTTCCCGGTTAGCTAACTTGCTAGCTCGCGATCTCCCCACATGGCACATCGCACATTGTAGGCTATATATTTGACAAATGAATGGATTATGTCTGCTTATGATGTAGTAACATGTTTCTTTCTTGTTGCTTATGACATGGTCAACACAGCATGAGCAAATAACTCTTTGTATTTTGTATTTTTGTCCTGTTAATTCCCATTAATTTCCCACATGGAAAGTTTCCACCTTGAATATTTCTGGAATTCTGCAACCCTACTCTGGGGGATGGAGATGTGGGAGGGGGAGACACGTATCATATGTCATGTGAATACCAGCTTAGTCATGTCTGTTCTGTGGTGTTAACCTGGAGCCCTGGTGCAGGGAAGGGGGTGTGGGGTGGGGGGGGGATGGGAGGATTTATCAGCACAGACTCACTCCCCAAGGCGACCACAGTCCTGAAACTATTTCTGATCATGGATTAATCATTTAACTCATAATTGACCTGTAAATATCCTTCATTTGGATATGTTGGTCTATGGTTTGTCAGTCTGAACAAGTGATTTGAAAACATTGTAGTTGCAACCAATGATCATTTTGTTAATTAATTGCTTAATCGTCTAGACTGTAACATATTCAAAAAGGTTAGAAAACAGCCATTAGATTTTACGAGAGCCCGTGGTGTTTTAAATGGTTTGTTTTGTCAAACTGTCACAGTTATGAAGCTGGAAGCGGTGAATTTGGGTGAGTTTTTTCGTTAAAAAAATAACTAAGGATGAATTAACTAATCAACTTTTCAATGGACCAGTCGAAGGCATCGTTTGAATGAACGCTTCAGTTACTTGCAGCCATACTTGTATCGAACTGTTTAGGTACATGTCCACTGGCGATGTCATTTCCACGCTTTCCATTCGTTGTCTCTGTAAGCAGCCGTGCAATGCATTCTGGGAGCATTCTGAGGTGACTTTTGAGAAACGTGGCGTCGAGTTGCCTGCTCCTCGTTTGCCATTTGACTCACCGCCTCTCGAAAACACCCAAAAATTATTTTCCGGTTGACCGTTGTTGATCTGAAACACATGTTGGTGAACAATTTTTCGAAGCGAGCCGCCATCTTGGTCTGTTTGTGAAATTTGGGAGCAGACAGCCCACGAGTGAAAGCAATCGTCCCAATTGGGTGTTGCCATTGCGGTTTATAAGAGGGTGGAGCTTGTTTTGTTTGCTTGTCAGTGTTCATGAAGGAGAAACTGATACCTGCTAGTGGCGGTCCCATCAAATGTCCAATCCTGGGAAGCGGGGGCGATCACTGGTGTCCATACCAGGTCCTGAACCAACCGTTCTATGAAATCCATTTTGACAAAAAGAAATGACAACGTAAGGCCCGTCTCTCTGTAACGTAGAGTTTATCCTGCATGTCTCTACGACGACAGCCAATCACAAGCGTTGGTAGATCTCGGTAGAAGCATGCTGCGTGCTTATTGGCTCACTGACTCTGATGAGATTAACTCCTTAGGTATTGAATGACGAGGTATTTGTCGATACTCGATACAAAGGCAATTTGGTCTGTGCCTTTTTAAAAGTATCAAAGTTCTGTGTTCAGCCATACTGTTGACATGTACCGTTAGAACAGGGAGGGGGGGGGGGGGCAGTTTAATGTGCTGTTGGACTGGTCCTATATAAGTACATAAGTGTATATATGTAGCCCCCTCATTGCCATAACCACTACTGTTCAGCTCACATAAAGAAATGTTTTCCCCTCTGTAATTGTACCTTAAACGCTTCACTCCATGCTAATAAAACGAGATTGTACAGCAGGAAGAAAAAGAAAAGCTCTAAACAGGGTTTCATCAGTCTGGTATTCCGAGCAGCTGTTTTCAGTTTAGAGAGAGAGAGAGAGAGAGAGAGAGAGAGAGAGAGATTGTTGATGAGATGTGTTGGTGGGAGCGTAAACTGGGGCAGATACGGGTCCTGCTATATTCCTTTGCCTGTTATCCCGAGGTGGGCCGGCTTCCAGACCTTGAGGCACTCACTTATCGGAGGGATCCTGTCTCCCACAGAGCGCCCGGTTTCTCCACCGAAGCCCACAATGCTTTGCCATTCCCTTTACAGTGACATGCCCAATCAGCAAACAGCAGGAGGTTATCAGAATCTAGCCCATCACTACTACCATAGGCGTAGATTTCTAGGGGGGGATACAGGGGGATATGTGTCCGCCCCCCCCTCCCCAATACTCAGAAGAGGTAGATTTGACCCCCCGTCAAAACATATGACCCACTCCCCGAAAGAGGCTAAAATAACAGTTCAGGGGGCCTCAAAACATGTATATATCCTTCTTACCTGTAAATGTGTTTCCACACGATTTCAGACACCCCTATACTGGACCGTACCATCTTAAGCTTTCTGCGCAGCATGTTTGTGTTGCAGTGGCCAAAAAAGCACGGTCCCTGCGTGTCTTTTCTTTCTCTTTCTCCGTCAAATGAAGCTGGCTTCGAGTGTTACACAAATTGTCGCTTAAAATGAAATCCCCAGAATGCAGGAAAACGAAGATGCTTGAATCTTTCTGTGGGACGACCCCCCAGACCCCCCGGTTGTAAAGTGTCCCCTCCAATGTTGAAACAAAACCTGCGCCCTTTAGTACTACTAAGAAAGAAATAAAGAAAGAAAGAAAGGTGTTCTCCATGCACCTGGCCTGTTAAAGGCCACGTCTGACAGTGTGTGCGTCGTATCAGTGAGGTTGTAATGGTCATACTAAATTAAGAAGTGGATGGATATCCGTCCAGAACGAGGTTAGTTGACCGCGAGCAGAGCAGCTGTTCTTCTGCTTGGAGTTATAAATCAGCGTGTCTGCTTCCCGCTGACGTTGTCCCTGTTATGGAGCACCGAGTTCGGACTCGGGTCCCCCGACGGACGCATGGACGGACGCGCGCCACGTCAACACACACACTGCACCTGCGTACACGTGCGGCACACAGACCTTAAGCGGTGTATGCTTGATTTAACTTAGCTTTCATTTTGTGTAGGTTATCACTTAACCTGATTGCACGTCTGCCTATTCATTTTTTTTTTATAACTCTGCTTATGGATTAAAACTTAACATATGCTATATAAACTTCCATCTGTAACCGATGATGTAAACGATGAGACTGACGTGCCATCTGTAATCTGAATTTAGTCCCGGCTCTAAAAACACAAGTAGAGTGTGTAATGGATCATATACGTAAATCTCAAAGGGCGCCACGGGGAATTTGTCCATGTTTTAATACATTTATATAAGCAGGACACATGCTACTTTGGGGCTACTTTTACTCACTTTGTCTTAAACACAGAAGGGGAAAGGATGAGCTAAAGTCTTGCAGGTAGTTTTGGAAGTACAACCAGTAAAAAATTCAAAATAAATCTCCGTTATTGTTGCATACTATACATAGTATTGGTCTATCTTCTCCAAAACATAGCCATGTTATCTGTAACATTTCTATAAATTAGTTTATTTGTCAAACAACTTTGGAATTGCCTTGACTTATTGGATTAAGTCACAAATTTTTTTTCGGTTTGGGATAATTATCGTTCTTTGGTATATATTGTACGCTTAAGCACAATTTTCCCATGAGATCGGCCTGCTCGTTCTAATATTGCTAAGAACGTAACCTTTGGGTGCCTCCTTGCTTCCCTTAGTTACCCTTATAAACCAATTGTACTTGTTAGGAAGTCACAATGTTCCGCTGAGCAACAAATCCGATTAAAGGCGAGCAAAGTCATCTAAAAATGTGTAGCCTCCTTATCTGGAAGCAGGCCCCTGGTAGAAAAAAGCTTCTGATATCTGTTTGCATTGGCCTCGGCAAACCGAATGTCACTCTTTTCCTGACCTCATCCACTCAATTTAAAGTTATGAGCTAATGAAATGTTGATAAGTTTTTGAGTAATGGCTGTGGTCAAGGTCCTAGTGCTCCTCAGACATAAAGACACTCTGTAGTGATAGAGGGATTCCCCCCCTTGGGCCCGCCTCAGATGACCAGCCTGATTACATGCCTTTGTTCTGACAGAGTTAATCATTTGATAAACTCAGGTTTGTGTCTCTCATTCCTGTAAATTAGAAATAAAAAAAGTGCGTTACCGCGAGGTGAACCTTGTTATTTTATGATAGCGACGATGGCTGTAGGCGGGTTGGAGCCAGAGCTGCAGAGATTTATCGATTAGTTGTCAACTATTAAATCAATCGCCTAAACTATTTTGATAATCAGTTTGAGTTGTTTTTATGAAGAAAAGTCAAAGTACTCTGCATTCAGCTGTTTGTGAAAAACCAGTATATCTTTGCCTTTAAAGTGTAGTTCAGTTTCGTGTCCATTTTATGTACATTGTTTGGAATTTCATTGGCTTATCGTTGGAGTTGTTTTTTTAGCCAATATCTTGCATCCCATTTTGAGTAGAGCTAAGTAAAGATATATCAATTAGTGTCAACTATTTTTGATATTGGATTCTGATGTTTGAGTCATTTATTTTTTTTTAAATCGAAAACCAAGTAAACATTCTCTGATGTCAGCTTGTTAAATGTGAATATTGTTCTGGTGTCTTCTCTCCTCTGGGACAGTAAACTGAATCTCTTTGAGTTGTGGACACAACGAGACATTTGAGGACGTCATCTTATTTTCTTTTTTGGGGAAACACCGATCCACATTTTTTCACCATTTTCTGTCATTTAAGAGACCACACAACCAACCCATTAATCGAGAAAATAATCAACAGATTAATCGCCAATGAAAACAATCAATAGCTGCAGCCCTAGTTGGGATGGCAGCTCCACATAATCCCTCATCCATTTCCATGGCTTTATACCAACCCCCAGCCCCCCCACCCCCACCCCACCAACCAAAATGTGACTCATTTGCCTCAAATATAGAGTAGCTACATTAGGGGGAAAAAAAAGATCTAATCAGCCTTATATGACATAGAGTAGGCCAAGGAGCCCTTTTGTTTGATTTGTACATGGCTTGGAGGGGCAGGCTATTGGAAATCCCTGAAGCAGGCTTTAGGGGCAGGTCTGATTCTCGTGTGAAATGGGAAGGCTCTATAGCTCTCGGCTGACTTGACTGGGGCTGTATGGGTGTGTTGGCAGGGGGAGCGCCGGTCATGAATAGGGTCTTTGACTACCTCAGACTTGCCCTGAAAAGGCAGGACAAAGACCCTAGGGCAACGGCTTAGAGCCTCACAGCTGAGCTACAGAATGCTTGGCCCAGTCGTCCTCCCTCCTCGCCTGATTTAAATACTACAGTGGCTTTCAGCATTCTGGCGACGGAGGCTCGCATTCACCCACATTTACCAATCAACTTTTCTCCCAGTTTCTCTGTTTTTGTTTACAGTGTGCTAACGCCCCCCCCAAAAAAAATCCATTGTATAGAATCCGTCCGAAGGCGCGCGTGAATATGCATCAGTGACTCTCTTAAAAACCGCTCCATGTTGTTTGTGTTAAGCGTTTGGATACACACTAACTGCTGGCATATGTGTGTATCTCCGCTAATCACAACTCGACTCAGAGTCGTTAATTATGGAACGTTTTTTTTTTTTTTTTTTTTTTTTTGTGTGTTGCTTATCTCCGTGCAAGATGGAAATACTGGCAAGTAAACAACACGAAACGTGCTGCATGCACACACACGTCTTAAGTGCTTGATTATTTTTGACAGATATGTGCGCAACTCATCACCGTCGATTTTGCAAGAGCAGAATAAAATAAAAAAAAGCCATCCATCTTTCTTTTTTTTCCTGCAGAGTTAATGGGGTTATTTGAGTCGCGTCCAGACAACTCTCTCCCCACAGAGTGTCTAGTTTCAGATGTCACTCAGAGCTTTGTTTGCCCCCCCTCCCTCCCCAGGGTGAAGGGTTACAGGTCAAGGTTCGGGGCCAGTTGGCTGAGTGGCCACAAAAGCCCAGGCTTCCCCTCGGCACATCCGATCTCTACCTCCACGCCAGCCTGCGATCGCAATGGCAGCATCACTTTGCAACATTTGTCTCTTTTCTTATTGTAACCCAAAAAGTAAATTTTCACTCATGTCACAAGTGCAATTATAAAGTTATAGGCCACAGTTTCACAACAAGGTCATTAAACTATCTTAATTTTGTGGTTTGAAACTTTATTTCTCAGTGGAAACTTGTGTAATTGTTCTCAAGACTGCATAGATTATTCAATTAGTTGTCAAGTAATAAATTAATCGCCAACTATTTTGATAATTGATTAATCGGTTTGAGTCATTCTCTTTGAAAAAAAGGTTTTTCAGATGTCATCTTGTTAAATGTGAATATTGTTCTAGTTTCTTCTCTCCTCTGTGACAGTAAACTGAATCTCTTTGAGTTGGGGACAAAATGAGACCTTTGAGGACGTCATCTTGGGCTTTTTGGGAAACACTGATCCACATTTTTCACAATTTTCTGACATTTTCTAATAATCGACAGATTAACCTTCCGGTTTGTCCTTGGGTCGAATTTGACCCATTTTCTAAAAGTTGCTATATCACAAATTTGGGTTTCTGTGGCCGGGGGTTAGCTCAGTTGGTAGAGCAGGCGCACATATATAGAGTTGTGTGCCTCGACGCAGAAGTTCCAGAGTTTGAGTCCGACCTGGACAATTTCCCTGCATGTCTTACCCCCCCATATTCTCTCCCCTTTCATATCTGGCTGTCCTTTTTATTAAAGGCTGAAATGCCCCAAAAAATATTTTACATTTTTTTAGAGAAATATGGGTTTCTTTCAACCAAAATGTCCAAAAAAATAACGTGGAAGGTTCCATACTACGCTCTATACAAGTGAAATAAATGATCAGTTCACTACTTTCTTTGAATGTAGGTGTTTTATTAATTTTTATAGCATTTGGAAAAAAAAATTGATAAAGGAACGTTGAAAAACTTAGGAAAAAAATGTCAAAAAAGTGACAAAAATGTCGGAAAAAGTGATGAAACAACTTTTGGACAAAAATGACGGAAAAAGCTTCAAAAATGTCAGGGAAAAAGAACAACACGAACATCAAAAAAGCGCAGAAGAAGAGTGACAAAAACATCGGGAAAAGGGGAAGGAAAAAAAAAGTTGGATAAAAGTAACAAAAACGTGGAAAAAATGGGACAAAAAAGTTTCACAGTGGGGCGGGGGTTAATCACCACTGAAAATAATAGTTTCAGTGAGTGTAATTATGAAGTTATAGTTCACAGTTTCACAATGAGCTCTTAAAACTGTCTCGGCTTTTTACGGTTTGAAACGTTAACCGTTCCTCAGTGGAAACTTGTGTAATTATTCAGTTACAGTTTTGGAACGGTGGTTGTTGTTTACTGTCCGGCTACTGTGCACCGCCCACTCACAGAACCCAATCATGGCATCGGCTCGTCTACTCGCAGGATGAGACTTCTCGTTCCTCTCTCGCTCTCCGTCGACATGAACCATCGAGAACGGCACCTCAGCATAAAAAAAATTACAATGAGAGTTCTGTTTCTTTGTTCCAAACACCTTAGAAAAGTTCGAAAAGCCCACAGCCTCGCTCGCATCAGCCCCCACACCCACAAACTCAACTTTTCTCTCACCCCCCCCCACCCAAACATGTCCTCCAGCCAGGTTTATTATGCCGTTTCACGCAGACCAAAATTGCAGCTGCATGGAGAACAATCTGGAGCACATTAGCTCAGGCGCTGTGATTTATAAATTGTTTCTCAGGCCATAAATCCCTGCTGTAATTGTGCACAAGCACCCCTCTCTCTCTCTCTCTCTCTCTCTCTCTCTCTCTCTCTCTCCCTCCCTCCCTCTCTCTCTCTCTCCCTCCCTCTCTCTCTCCCTGAGCAGCGTACAGTTCTGGGGTTAACACTAATTGTTTGCAGAAGTGTGCAGTTTGCATGGAGTAAAAAAGTTTGTTGCATTGTGGCGCACGTTTTCATTTGAGGCTCGCAGAAACAGCTCTTCGCCGAAGATAAAGTCTCCTCACGCTGTTTGTAAAAAAAAAAAAAAAAAAAGCCTCGTCGGTCACGTGGTGTGTGCCAGCGGTGGAATGTAACTAAGTACATCTACTCCAGTACTTTACCTAAGTACACTTGTTCTTTACTTGTAGTCTTTTCTTTTCGTGCCACTTTCTACTTCTACTCCGCTACAGCTCAGAAATACTGTACTTTTTACAGCTTTAGTTACTAGTTACTTTAGTTACTCCACTACATTCATCTGTTCCAGCTTTAGTTACTAGTTACTTTAGTTACTCCACTACATTCATCTGTTACAGCTTTAGTTACTAGTTACTTTAGTTACTCCACTACATTCATCAGTTCCAGCTTTAGTTACTAGTTACTTTAGTTACTCCGCTACATTCATCTGTTACAGCTTTAGTTACTAGTTACTTTAGTTACTCCACTACATTCATCTGTTACAGCTTTAGTTACTAGTTACTTTAGTTACTCCACTACATTCATCTGTTCCAGCTTTAGTTACTAGTTATTTTACACATTAAGATTCCTGCACACTCACACATGTAGTTTATAAGTATGTAAGTATTATATGTGTCTGTGTGTGTGTGTGTGTGTCTGTGTGTGTCTCTGTATGTCTGTGTGTGTATATATGTGTGTGTATGTGTGTGTGTCTGTGTGTTGGTGTGGGTGGGGTGTCTGTGTATCTGTGTATCTGTGTGTCTGTGTGTTTGTGTATCTGTGTATCTGTGTGTCTGTGTGTCTGGTGTGTGTGTGTGTGTGTGTGTGTGTGTGTGTGTGTGTGTGTGTGTGTGTGTGTGTGTGTGTGTGTGTGTATGGGTGTGTGTGTGTGTGTGTGTGTGTGTGTGTGTGTGTCTGTGTGTGTCTGTGTGTGTGTGTGTGTGTGATCTTAGTGTCCAGAATGGGATGTGAGCGTTTTGTCTCCAGCTCCATGTAGCTGTGGTTCATGCTCTGCATTCCTGAATCCTGTGTAATTGTAAAAGGGGGGCCTCTCCTAAAACTCGGTCCTTGGGAATCTGATATTTACAGCAGCCCCTGATCGTAATCACCTTCCCCTTCTCATTAGATGGGATTGGAACTGAAAGATAGCAGCAGCTGGATATATTGTTTTTAAAAAAAAAAAAGCGTGTCCAGCCTTGAGTTCTCTCAAAGGTCTGGTTTATGTTATGAAGACATTTTTTCTGCAACTTTGCAAACTAGAACAGCTCGTATGAATCAACGTTGGGTCCCCTAGAACATATTAGGGCCGCTCGATTATGGAAACAAAAAAACATAATCACAATTAGTTAGGCCATTACTGAAATCAGGATTATTGAACACGATTACTCGTTGAGTTTTGGAAAGATGTTGCATTTATTGAAGCTAAAAAACAAACAGTGAAACAGATCAACAGTGGAAACACCTCAAACTGGGACGTTTCCCTTCATACTTTAAACTTTTTTGTATCCCCCTTAAACTAAAGAATATAAAAGCTGTATTCACATCTTGGCTGAGCGAGTTTAGCCATGTCTTTTTGTCCACCGAAGTCGATCTACGAGTCGTTTTCCAGAGTTACGAATTGGAAGTTGCAAAAAGAACGCCACCAAGGTCGTATATATACGACTCGTCAAGTCGTCTGAACTCAGAGGACCCCGAGTTCACTTTCAAAGATGGCTACGTCGTGCATCACACGTAGTAAACATTGTGGTTTTCTACAATTTTAAGCACTTTTGTTGTTGTTGTAACCAAATGAAGAAGTCGTACACATAGTGCTGTATACTGCTACCTATAGACATGTCTCTACAGTCTTATTAGGAGTTAGACATAGTGCTGTATACTGCTACCTATAGACATGTCTCTACAGTCTTATTAGGAGTTAAACATAGTGCTGTATACTGCTACCTATAGACATGTCTCTACAGTCTTATTAGGAGTTAAACATAGTGCTGTATACTGCTACCTATAGACATGTCTCTACAGTCTTATTAGGAGTTAAACATAGTGCTGTATACTGCTACCTATAGACATGTCTCTACAGTCTTATTAGGAGTTAAACATAGTGCTGTATACTGCTACCTATAGACATGTCTCTACAGTCTTATTAGGAGTTAAACATAGTGCTGTATACTGCTACCTATAGACATGTCTCTACAGTCTTATTAGGAGTTAAACATAGTGCTGTATACTGCTACCTATAGGCATGTCTCTACAGTCTTATTAGGAGTTAAACATAGTGCTGTATACTGCTACCTATAGACATGTCTCTACAGTCTTATTAGGAGTTAAATACCGCCTGATTAGTTATTGTGTAGCTTGTGCAGCTGAAATTGGCTAGAGACGCTCGGTTGCTATATGACAACAACGGCCGAGTCTTGAGCAGAAAGCAGAGCAGTAGCCTACCCGCGGTTATTCGTTTTTCGACACGGATGTGACGTCACACTCGAGCTACTAGTCGCGATTACAAGACAAAAAGAACGCACCATAAGAGTTCACTTGCCAAACATTAACGTGCAAAGTCATTGCTGTTTCTCGATCGCTCGGTCTTTGTGATCGTTAGGAGCCGAAATCACAATCAAAATAGGATTCACTGCACAGCCCCCTGAACGTCTGCCTTCACAGAACATGCACAAAGTTAACGCATTCACGACGCACGCAAAAACAGACGACGTTCTCAGGAGATAGACAGTCCCTCGCTTAATGGTTCTACGCCATTGTTTGGCTTTTCAAGAGAGCTGATTGAAAAGTATTCAGATACTAGGGCTGCTCCCTCTTAGTCGATTAGTCGACTAATCAGTCGTTTTGGTCTTAGTCAACTTAGATTTCATTAGTTGATTAGTCATGTTTGATGCTTTTTTCATGCTGAATGACTTATTTCCAAGAAACGTACGAGCACATCTCTGGTAAACACAAGAATTAAAGTGGTGCTTTTTGCAGGACTCTTTGCGGAGAAACTCAGATTTACAGATCTGTCAATTAAATCGACTAATCGATTAGTCGATACAATTGAAAGAGTGTTAGTCGACCAGCCCTATCAGATACTAGTACTAATACCACACTGTCAAAAGACTCTGTTACAAGTTCAAGCCCTGCAGTGAAAATGTTACTTAACCCTCGTGTGGTCTTCCCGTCGGCCATCAACTTGTTGTCCTTAGGGATCATTAGGGATTTAAACTTTTTTGGGCGCTTTTTCCGATGTTTCTAACACTTTTTTTTTTTTTATTCATGGTCAATAAACCTAATTTGTATGACATTATATCAACTTTTTTGAGTTGAAAAAAGCAGAAATCATGAATTATTTTGACTAATAGTTAAGATCAGGGGATGTCGAGTGGATCACAGACTTGCTTATCTGTCAAAGATAATTTTTGGGGCTTTTCTGCCTTTATTTTGATAGGACAGCTAGGTGAGAAAGGGGAGAGAGAGAGAGAGGGGGGAAGACATGCAGGAAATCATCACCGGATGGATTCGAACGCTGGACCTCTGCGTCCAGGCATAAACCTCTCAGTAAACGTGCGCCTGCTCTACCCGCTGAGCCAACCCGGCCACTTTCCAAACGCTTGAGACGTGTAAGAGGATCCCTGGATGTACAGGCGAAGCTATCACTAGCTCATGATTTAGCTCTCAGTACTCGGACGTGCAGCGGGATGAAAATGAAACCTATAGATTGCAGCAGGAATGACTTTTACAAATGTATGAAGGTATGAAAAAGAAAGGAGGACAAAAAAAATGCGTTTGGCGACGTTCCAGACCTCCCCCGCGGCACTGCTGACAACACACATAACTAATCCAGGGGAATGTCATGGTAGGAAGTTGTGCGCTTTGTCGCACAACTGTGGAAGTTGTGAGAATGACTTTTGAAAGTATTTTCTCATTCAGCGAGATCCCGGGGGGAACAGACCGAGCTTTAGACGCCAAGCGAGATGGTTTCCACGTCGACGAAATGATAATTATTTGTAGTAGTTTGTCTGATTTGGGCCTTTTTAGAAGTGGAAGAACAAGAGACGTTTTATTCGTGCACGTACCCTCCCCCACGTGATGAATCATTTTTTTGGGACAGTCAGCCTGTGTGTGTGTGTGTGTGTGTGTGTGTGTGTGTGTGTGTGTGTGTGTCCCGTGCGAAACAGCGCAGAGGAGGGTTGAATCATACCTGTGGCGTGTGAATGCGTCTGCGCGTTTGAGTGGGACAGCGGTGTGTGTGTGTGTGTGTGTGTGTGTGTGTGTGTGTGTGTGTGTGGAGCGAGTGGAGTTAGCGGTGGGGTGATAGCGATGTCAGGTAGTAAAAAGTGAGATGAGGCAGGCCCGGGGGGGCTGCGGGGTCTGGAGGTTTGCGCCTGCACTCGGGCAGCAAACACAGGAGGCATCTGCAGGCAGCTGTGTGTGTGTGTGTGTGTGTGTGTGTGTGTGTGTGTGTGTGTGTGTGTGTGGGTGGGGGTGGGTGTGGAGCTGGGTGGTGGTGAAGAGAGGGGGAGGAGGGGGTGGGGGACTTGCGGAGTGAACACAATCAGCCCTCTGTTTTCATAAGACTTGTGGTATGTGAGAGCAGAAACAAATGTGTTTAATTTAGGCCCTTTTCTCTCTCTCTCTCTCTCTCTCTCTCTCTCTCTCTCTCTCTCTCTCTCTCTCTCTCTCTCTCTCTCTCTCTCTCGCCTTCTCCACTACACCCACTTATGCCCACCTCCAGGCTTTTCAAAACTGACTTGTCCCCCCTTCAGGATGCCTCACTGACAACGTCTACACCCACATAATATTCAGTTTTCCGGCCCTTATTCTGTAATAAGACAATGTTCCCACTAAGCTGTTTACACGGCTAATAAAGGGAATATTTCACCGATATATTCCCGTTTACATGCAGCCGCGCAAAAATAGGATTATTCTAAAGTGTCCCAGCGGTGGAGGACTTGTCGGAGTGTGTGAACACGGCCTCCCTCTTTCATTCCTTCAACCGCCTTCTTGAAAATGTTCGGCGTTGCGATGTCGTATCCCAAAAACCGGTTGATATCCAAGTCTTTCAGGATGTTTTTTCCGATTGAGACGCGGACTCTAAACGCGCTGTAGAAATGTCCAAAGAATGCTTCTAAAACCAGAGTAATACCGCCATATCCCACATGTCTTGATGAAAAAAAGAAGGTCAATTTGGAAAAAGGCCTTATTCGGGATATTGAAACGGAATATGATGTTTACATGACCTGAATCAGATTTGGAATATTTGCCTCTTGCCCGTTTACGGCTTACGGTTAGTGGTGACTGGACACAAACCAACCAGCCGAGCGGTAGAGATGCACGGCCGAAAGAAAAGAAGGAGAAACGCAGCTACTTTTTAAATTATTTTTAAGATGAATTTTTTGGCCATTTTTAGTTAGGGCTGTGCAATTAATCAAAATGTAATCGTGATAATGATTTCGCCTCCCAATGATCACAAAAACAGAATAATCGAGAAAAACAATTATTTAGCTCATTACGTTTTGCAAGTGAACTCTTATTTTCTCTTTTCTGAATCTGAATCAAGTTTAAATAGGACAAGTATTGAGGCAAATTTCACAGTTGTGTATTTTTTTTTTTACTATTGATTTATTTAACTTTTCCCACTGTTTTTTAAGTTCAATAAATACAACATCTTTCCAGAAGTCAACGAGTAATCGTGTTAAATTATCGTGATTTCAATAATCAGTAATCGAGCGGCCCTATTTTTAGTCCTTTATTGACAGGACAGCTGAAGAAATGAAAGAAGGACGTTGTGTTTGCACGGTCCAAGAAGTCCGCCACCGGTTTAAAACTTTGAAAAGAAATACTACTTTGCGCGACTGCATATGAACGGGAATATTAGTGGAATATTACTTTTCATTAGCCGTGTAAAAAGCTTAATCAGAATATCATCTTTTTCAGAATAAGGGCAGAAAACGGAACATTATATGCGTTGTAAATGTACCTTGCCTCTCCTGCCGCTGTCAGCTGCACTTAGGAAGTTAAAAAAAAAAAAAAAAAAAAAAAAAAAGAGAGACACAATCAGCCACTGTGCCCTGTCAGGAATAAAACCAACTTTCAGACCCACTTTTAGCAGACGTACTCAAATTTGCTCTTTCAGTGGGGGTAAATATTTATCTTCAGTTTCTGGAAAAAGAAGAGAAAAAGATTATTTTTATGTCTTCGCCCAGAGTTTGGAGTGATTGCTGCGCTGTGGTATTTGCCGTGTTTAGGGTGAGGGGTGCATGCTGGATTATTGCCTCCTAAATGCCTTGGCAGGAAACGCTGCATTATATTGCTAACCCATGCTGTCTCCAGTCAATTTGTGTTTGGTCATAAATGAAAAATTCAGGTCTCACTCTTGTGTCATTGTCGTAGACGCGGACGCATACACACACACACACACACACACACACACACACACACACACACACACACACACACACACACACACACACACACACACACACACACTTCATTTCTAAGTCAGTCTTTACTGTAAACATCGAGCCGACCAGCGGTGGAAGAAGTATTCAGATCAGAGAGTAACTAAAGTAACTAGTAACTAAAGCTGTAACAGATGAATGTAGTGGAGTAACTAAAGTAACTAGTAACTAAAGCTGTAACAGATGAATGTAGTGGAGTAACTAAAGTAACTAGTAACTAAAGCTGTAACAGATGAATGTAGTGGAGTAACTAAAGTAACTAGTAACTTAAGCTGGAACAGATGAATGTAGCGGAGTAACTAAAGTAACTAGTAACTAAAGCTGTAACAGATGAATGTAGTGGAGTAACTAAAGTAACTAGTAACTAAAGCTGTAACAGATGAATGTAGCGGAGTAACTAAAGTAACTAGTAACTAAAGTTGTAACAGATGAATGTAGTGGAGTAAAAAGTCCAATATTTCTCTCTGAGATGTAGCGGAGTAGAAGTAGAAAGTGGCACGAAAAGAAAAGACTCAAGTAAAGTACAAGTACCTCAACGTTTGTACTTAAGTACAGTACTGGAGTAAATGTACTTAGTTACATTCCCCCGCTGCAGCCAACCACTGGGAACCACCGCGTGTTCTGGAGTTAATTATA
Source organism: Perca flavescens (assembly GCF_004354835.1). Classification (NCBI taxonomy): domain Eukaryota; kingdom Metazoa; phylum Chordata; class Actinopteri; order Perciformes; family Percidae; genus Perca; species Perca flavescens. Next base: position 36,548,331 of record NC_041335.1, read on the forward strand.
CCAACGTTTACGACTGCGAGTTTCAATGAAAACGAGGCGACTCCCCAAACAATAAAAAGTCGTGTTCCTGTGCGTTTCGGACAAACAACGCCACAGGACAGGAGGGGGAAAGGACGACACCTTTGACATTTTGGGGGTGTAGCCCGTCCTGACATCAGATCATGCTGACATTACACGGAGCAGTCTGTGACAATAGAAAGCAGATATCTCCCAGGTACGGGAAACCACATAACGGACTGCACATAATTGACTTGAATAGCTTCGCACCCTCCTCTCCGTCTTTATGGGATGGCCTTGCTCTCACCAGATGCGTAATTATTTTCTTGTGTGTCTAATTATACAGTGAGGTTTTTTTTTTATATATGGCCTGCTGTTTGTGCTGCTCTGTAACAGAATTACTCACTTGTTCCTAAGTTTAACCCCAGCGAGACTGAACGCTTCCTTTAACCCGTTCTGTATCAGAAATAACATGGATGGTTCCATGCAATGTTCCTTGTGGGTAAAATAAATGAGAACTTTCATTCTTTTGTGGCATTTTAGAGCTTTACTTTTGAGAGGACAGCCTAGACATGAAGGGGGAGGGAGAGAGCGAGAGAGAGAGGGGGAATGACATGCAGCAAAGTGACTTAAACGTTAAAAAAGTGACAAACATTGAGAAATGTGACTTAAAAAATTGGAAAATGTGACTTAAACGTTGATTAAAGCGACACAAAAATTGGAAAATGTGACAAACAGTGAAAATTAGACTAAAACTGACTAAATTATTGAAAAAAGTGGATAAAACATTAAAAAATGTGACTAAATTATTGAAAAAAGTGGCTAAAATGTTGAAAAATGTGACTCAAAGATTGAAAAATGTGACTAAATTATTAAAACAGTGGCTAAAATGTTGAAAATGTGACCAAAACATTGGCAAATGTAACTTAAACGTTGATTAAAGCAACACAAAAATTGGAAAATGTGACTAAAACAGTGAAAATTAGACTAAAACGTTGAAAATGTGACTAAAGTATTGAAAGAAGTGGCTAAAACGTTGAAAAATGTGACTCAAAGATTGAAAAATGTGACTAAATTATTAAAAAAGTGGCTAAAATGTTGAAAATGTGACTAAAATATAAAAAAAATTGACTAAAATGTTGGAATATGTGACTTAAACGTTGATAAATGTAACTAAACCGTTGAAAAAAGCGATGCAAATTGTTGTTAGACAACACAAAGGGTTAAACTGCGTCTGATTCAAAGTAGCTGGAAGTCAACGAGATGGATTTAGAACAATGGCGACTTCATTCAAAGACTCGAGTTAGGTTTAAAAGCTGTGGATCCGGGAAGCAATAACTCAGGAATCATGTCATCATGCAACGGGAAGGAAAAAAAACAAAAACCCTGATACAAAATAATTGCTTGAGTTGCAAAAAAATGCAAACTCCTGCTGAAGTGGCAGCTCACTCGCTGGGACCGAATGCTTAAGAATCTGTTTAGAGGCGTTTGTTTTGGCCTTGTTTTCTCTACATGCTGCTTTATGACTCAAACGGCAGTAAAATCACTCCCAGGACTCTTAAATAAACCCAGTTTAGTAGCTAGTTTGGACAGAATAGGCATGAGGACACACTCTCTGACACCGTTGCTTGTTGACTTTTTAGGAGTTGAATATTAAAACGTGGTGCAATAAACGAATCGGGAAAAGCTGCGACGTACCGCAAAATGCACTCAAAAACATCAGTTAAAACCAAACGTTTTTGATTCCTTTTTTCTATTCAACTCAACTTTCAATTTGTTGGAAATGGTTTCCTTTTTTTTTTTTTTTTTACATTTGTTTAATTGCAGAACTGAGTACACTTTAATATTGGATTATTTATCGCAAGTAATATCGTTATTGCGATATTCAGCAACGTTCTCGCATATCGCATAATGTGCTCATATCGTACAGGCCTACTTTATATGCATCTTAAAGCGATAGTGCGTAGTTTCTGTCTCCCCCGTGAGGAATTCTAAGTAATGACGACAACGCTGTCGGCGCGTCCACATGATACAAGCCTTCTGTGATCGCGCACCGCCCCCCCGCCCCTCCTCCACACAGCTGCTAGTAGCCAAGGAGGACACGGAGGATTAAAATAACATGATGGACTCTTCAGAAGAGGTCATTATCTTCACTCAAGCTTCTGTGCGGGAAAGTCACCGAACGCCACAATCTTCTGAACATGGTCCTACTGAGAGATCCAGAGAGAGTTGTGTGGAGCTGATAGTCTTAATTAGCTTTGTAGCAACTCATTTAGCAACGGCTTGAATGTAACGGACGTTCATTAATATCAAAGTTACGCAGTAATGCCTTAAGTGTAGGGCTGGGCGATATGGAGAAAATCAGATTACACGATATTCTTGACCAAATACCTCGCTATCGATATTGCGGCGATATTCTACAACACATAAATCCATGGAAATGGATGAGGGATTATGTGGAGCTGCCATCCAGCTAGGGCTGCAGCTATCGATTGTTTTCATTGTCAATTAATCGGTCGATTATTTTCTGGATTAAGCATTTAGATGTTTGGTCTGTAAAATGTCAGAAAATGGTAAAAAAAAAAAAAGAGTCGATCGGTGTTTCCTAAAAAGCCCAAGATGACGTCCTCAAATGTCTTGTTTTGTCCCCAACTCAAAGATATTCAGTTTACTGTCACAGAGGAGAGAAGAAACTAGAACATGTTCACATGGATGTATTTTTTATTATTTATTTTTATTTTTGGGCATTTCTGCCTTTATTAGATAGGAAAGCTGAGATATGAAAGGGGAGAGACGTGCAGGAAAACCATCGCAGGTCAGACTCGAACCCTGGACCTTCTGTGTCGAGGAATAAACCTCTGTGTATGTGCGCCCCCCGCTTTACCAACTGAGCTAACCGGCCACATACTAGAACATATTCACATTTAACAAGCTGCAATCACAGAAGTTTGACTTTTTCTTCACACAAAAAAAACGACTCAAACCAAATAATCGATAGTAGTAGTTGGCGATTGTTTTAAAAGTCGACAACTAATTGAATAATCTGCCGTTTCAGAACAATTACCCACGTTTCCACTGGAGAAATAAAGTTTCTAAACGCAAACTGTAAGACAGTTTAATGACCTCATTGTGAACTTGAGGCCTATAACTTTATAATTGCACTCTTGACATGAGTGAAAATTAACTTTTCGGGTTATAATAAGAAGAGGCAAATGTTGCAAAGTGACCAGTTGATTCATCTCTGCAGCTCTGCTCCATATAGACGTGGACGGAGCCGCAGGCGAAGGAAAAACCTTGCGTCTGTGTTGTCGGGACCTCCCTGGCGCTGCCTCCCCTCTTCACTCTCCTCTCTCCCTCTTTGCACTAATAGTTCCTTTGTGTACAAGAGCATGTTGAGAGGCCAATGAGCCTGGCCTTAATAGGCCATGTTGCCATAGAAACCACAGCACTCTGGATGTCTGACCTTTGACCCAGTTTTTTTTATTTTTAACCGGGCTGTGAATAAGAGTGCAGGGAGACCAACCGGGTCACAATGGAGGCCCCGGCTAACGGAGGGAGTGGCCCTGTCATAGTCACTTAACTTCATTCCTCTATGGACTAATGGACACTTCAAATGTGCTCGCCATTAGCAGGATGCTATCTCCGCTCAGGCTGCTCGGGGTTAATATAACGCAAAGAGACTCGGCTGTATGTGGAACTCAAGTGAAGAGCGGGAAAAATGGGCGAATGTAGCCGGGCTGCCACTTCTTAACGGTTAGTCGACCAATCGGTGGCCTCGGTCTTAGTCGACTGCAATTGCTTGAGTCGAGAATTCTTTTTTTTTTTTTTTTTTTTTTTTTTTTTTTTTAAATGCTTTTTAATGCTGAGTGATTTGTTTCCATTAAAGTTCTGACTTTAGATGTACACAAGTCCCAAAGTAGAGCATGGCAATATATGGATATTATATCGATATCGTGATCTGAGACTAGATATCGTCTTAGATTTTGGATATCGTAATATGACATAAGTGTCTTTTCCTGGTTTTAAAGGCTGCATTACAGTGAAGTGATGTAATTTTCTGAACTTACCAGACTGTTGTAACTGTTCTGTTATTTGCCTTTACTCACTTAGTCATTATATCCACATTACTGAAGATTATTTATCAAAGATCTCATTGTGTAAATATTTTGTGAAAGCACCGATAGTCAACACTACAATATCGTTGCAGTATCGATATCGAGTTATTTGGTCAACAATATCATGATATTTGATTTTCTCCATATCGCCCAGCGTGAGAGGAACCAAGGAGAGCGATTAGTCGACTTATCAGAAGATTTTGGTCTCAGTCGACTAAGATTTTAGTCAATTAGTCATTTTTTTTATCCTTTTTTTAATCCTGAATGACTTGTTTCCAAGAAACCTTTGAGCACATATCTGGTAAACACAAGATTTCAAGTGTTTTCTTCTTGTGGAGAAACTGAGTTTTTACAGATCTGTCGATTAAATCAACGTATGGATTAGTCGACAAAATCGTATGAGTGTTAACCCTCGTGTTGTCATTTTCTGAACTTTTTAGACGTACTAACTTAGTAGCGGACTGTCCTCACAGTTTTACTATTTGCCTTTACCCCACTTAGTCATTATATCCACATTATTGGTGATTATTTATCACAGATCTCATTTTGTAAATATTTTGTGAAAGCACCAGTAATATCCTACAATATCATCGCAATATCGATATCGAAGGTATTTGGTCAACAATGTCGAGGTGTTTGATTTTCTCCATTTCGCTCAGGTCTGTGATTTATTTCCAAGAAACTTCTGAGCACATTTTTTGGACAACACAAGATTTAAAGTGTCGCTTTTTGCATGATTCTTTGTGGAGGAACTCAGTTTTAGAGATTTGTCGATATGTGTTAAATCAACGTATCCACTGGTCGACAAAATCGGACTAAATATTTCTTTAGTAGACGAAGGCCCTGAAGTGTAGGTGCCCGACGTGACAGCATCTAAACACAGACAGACAGAAGAAAAACAGAAAACAAAGTCTGTACAAGTTACACCCTCCCTGAATATATATTTGTCCTTTTTTATCTCTTTGTACCTTCCTTTAAGATAGCTTTAATTAATAACTTCCTCCCTGACTAATCTACTTACTTCACAGTGAACCGGATAATGGGACATGGTCCCCATTCAGAAAAAATTTGCAGTGGCCCAGCAGTGCATTGTGGGTCTGAGCGGCTGAGCCGCTTGTTGTTTCCCCATCAATTACACACTAATTAGCACAATGGCCGCCGAGGTTTGCTTAAGAATTGTCACTGTAATTGCCTCTAATGTTGGCCAACAATGAGCCTTAATGCAAACTCTGTGGCCAGGCGGGGGCTACTTATCACAATGTCTTTGTCCCCCCAAAAAAGCTTTTAATTGTGTTCCGTGCATAGATCAGGTTGAGGTGTCAATGGCCCCCACGTGGGCAGGTGATATCAGCAGAGCAAACCAGGGAGGGACAGTCGAGCGGGGGGCCTGACGGGGCCCATTGTCTGAATGTTGCTGCTCATACGGGGCAGGGGACGGTAATTAACACCTCAGCCAAACAGCAAGCTGTGCGGCCCATTTGTTTTCTATTGGGGGGGGGGTGAAGGAAAACAATGGGGAGGGGCTCTCCACACAGTAGGTGATTGACATTATCTGCCGGAGCGATCCGCCGAGGCATTCCTGCCGCTCGGCTATTCAACGCGAGCCAGGAGAAGCTGTTTGACGAGCGTCTGAGCTGCCTCTCTATGGCCTACATAATCACTCCTTTATTACAGGCTCTTTGTCTTTGACTTTGTCTGCTCTTGACTTCTTGAGTTAATGCAATTCAGCACAAGACGCAATAACATTTAGATAATGTTCAAGATACGATTATATATATTTTTTAAGTTGATTAATCTGTGGGTTCATTTCTGGATGAATGGATGAGTTGTTTGGTCTCTAAAATGCCAGAAAATGGTGAAAAATGTGGATCAGTGTTTCCCAAAAAGCCCAAGATGACGTCCTCAAATGTCCGTTTTGTCCACAACCCAAAGATATTCAGTTTTACTGTCACAGAGGAGAGAAGAAACTAGTAGTTGTCGTCTATTAAATTTATTGCCAACTATTTTGATAATCGATTAATCGGTTTAAGTCATATTTTTTATGAAAAAAAAGTAAAAGATTCGTGGCCGGGTTGGCTCAGTAAGTAGAGCAGGCGCACATATACTGAGAGGTTAATGCCTCGATGCAGAGGTCCAGGGTTCAAATCCAACCTGTGATGATTTCCTGCATGTCTTCCCTCTCTTTCTCACCTAGCTGTCCTGTCAAATTAAAGGCAGAAAAGCCCAAAAAAGTAAAGTAGAAGATTCCAGCTTGTTAAATGTGAATATTGTTCTAGTTTCTTCTCTCCTCTGTGACAGTAAACTGAATATCTTTTGAGTTGTGGACAAAACGAGACATTTGACGACGTCATCTTTTTAGGAAAGGCTTTTTAGGAAACACCGATCAAACAACTAATCGATTAATTGAGAAAACAACCAACCGATTAATCGACAGTGAAAATTATCGTTAGTTGCAGCTCTAGTTGCTGCGCATATCTGCTGTTTTCTAGAATCAAGAAATATGTTATATTTCTTATCTACATTGTATTATCTACATTGATATTATTTCTGAGTTGACTTCGTAAGGGTCGTTCTCAACAGACAGCAGTTAGCAAAGTTTTGGATTTTTTTTTTCTTCTTCTCTCTGTCCCTTTGGCAGAGTTTCTGACTTAGTTTGACAGCAAAATGTCCAGACATCTGTCTCTCCTCGGCGCTCTGATGTTGGCCTGCAGTATGGCACCACACACACTTCAGAGATGACAAAGACTCTTGGCTGGGTTTTCCGTTCGCTCTGTGAGAGCGATGTAACAATTAGAACCCAGCTCTGGCAGGCCACAGGCCCCAGAGCATATGTTGCATTCTCTGTGTTCAAAAAACCAAAGGGCTCCAGTGTAGCCCTTTTTGGAAAAGTTCGGTGGCATCACTGCCACCTTTGTCGCATCTGGGTCCTGTAAAAGTAGCACATTCTACTGATGTCTATTCTGAGTGTTGGAGGCAGCAGGGAAAGCTGGAAGACAATTAGAGAGAGCTGTGAAAATGGATCAGCTAAACTTCCCTTTGGTTGCTCGTTTCTTTCAGTAGTCCGTCCGAGTCGGTTTACCCAAAGCTTCCAGCTCCCGTTGCTATGTGCCCCCGACCATATGTCTGTATTTGTTTCTAAATAAAATAAGGGCATGTGGAAAGCATCTCTTAATGTCCTGCAGTTACATTGAGTATGTTAACACGCACACTTATATTCTGAATTTGATACAGGTCATTTAAACTGCATATTCGGTTTGGATATTCAGAATAAGGCCTTTTTTTACCCCAAATATAGCATTTTCAGATTACATAATATGATATTCTGGTTTTAAAGGGGCATTCTTTGAACATGTATACAGCGCATTCAGAATCTGTCTCAATCAGGGGTTTTTACTGCAGTTTGTGACAGTTTACGGCCTCCTGCCTGTTTACGGCCTACGGTCAGCTCTGTGCGTTGCTACGGTTGTCGGAGACAAACCAACCAGCCGACAGTGTGAAGGGCGGCGCGGGCCGAAAGAAAAGAAGGACAAACGCGGCTACTTTTAAACGTCATGAAAGACTTGGGATATCAACAGGTTTTGGGATATGCTCACACATCGCTACACTGACCTTTTTTAAAGAAACAGGGTTGAAGTGATCAAAGAGGGATGCTGTGTTCGCACGCTCCAACAAGTCGGCCACCGCTGCAAAACTATGAAATAATCCTATTTAACACCGCTTCATATAAACGGGAATATTAGGGGAATATTCTTTTTTATCAGCCGTGTAAACCGCTTAGACGGAACATCGTCTTTTTTTGAAATAAGGGATAAAAAAACAGAATATTACATGCATCATTGTGTCATGGCCTCTCCTGCCGCAGTCAGCTGCTCAAGTTTAAAAAAGAAAAGAAAAGAAACAATCAGCCACTGTGCCCTGTCAGCAAAAAAACCAACTTTCAGACACACTTCTAGCAGATGTACTCAAAGTGACTCTTGATCTGCAGTTTCTGGAAAAAGGAGAGAAAAAGATCAGACGTAGTCAGCGTTATTTAACGTTATCTCCTGTTTCAGTCTTTTGCAAACGTTTTAATATCACTTCGTCATAACTGTTTGAATCATCCACTGTCAGTGCCGCCTCTGTCGTAGCTTTTCTTTTTCTTACACCTCCCTCGGGTCGGGTTGTCTTCCCTGCAACAGTGAGAAAGTTTTTCGCTCGGCAGCACGGCCCACAATTCCTCGCCTTTTGTTTCCTGAAACAACTCCTAGACCGAAACACCCTCCCTCCCTCTCTCTCTCCCTCTCCCTCTCCCTCTCTCTCTCTCCCTCTCTCTGTGTCTCCTGTGTTAGTGAGTGTGGTGTGTGCTGCTGCCGTAGTCTGGACTAGAGCTAATGTGACAGCGTGCAGCTGAATGTTCCGGCGAGTGTGCGAAACAGTTGCTCCATAGGGCAACGCTGGCAATTAAAAGAAAAGTAGGCACCAAAAAAAAAGTTGCCCAGGGGGCATGTTCCCCCCGGTCCTGGCAGAAGCTGTCAAAAATAAAGGATGGATTTGGGTGGGGGGGGGGTAGGTGGGAGGTGGGTGGAGAGCCGGTGGCGGGCACGGCCCGGGCAAAACCCAAACGCTCACAATAGCACTCGTTTCATTTGTGGAAGGACTCATGATTGACATAGATTAGACAGAGAGAGAGAGAGAGAGAAAAAAACCTGCATTGTTTTTGGATTTTTCTCTCTCTCCGGAGAGCAGCATTCATTAGGCGCCGTGCACACGGCAGAGTAAAGTTTCAACGTGGGAGCTAGCAGCCTCTAAAGGCAACCGGCTCCTGACAGTTGTATGGACCCGGGCCCATTAGCTGGGAACCTACGATTCAGCCTGGAGCAGTATAGTAGAAAATGAAGAGGGCTGATGTCAACTCCAAGAATTTCCCCCTCTTTTTTTTTTTTTTTTTTTTTTCGAAAGGGAAAAAGGGTCCCCACACCCCCTCCCCACACCCCCCCTCCCGCCTCGGCTCTCTGTTGGACCCCAGCTGTCAGGAAACAATACCCTCTGCCTGCTCCGACAAACTCGTTCCTGAAAATGTTATTTTTTTTTTTTTTTCTCCCTCCTCTCCCTTCTCCTCCCCCCCCCCCCCCCCCCCACCCCTTGCTATAATGTCTTTTCCATTTTTAACCCGCACAGCCATCCAAGCTTCCTTCCTCCTCACAACCACCCCCCGAGTGATGAATGAAGTTTTCTTTTTAAATGCGAACGTGAATGCACGACTCCTCCAGTTTTTGCTTGTTTGTCGTCATTTCTCTTTTAACTGCTTTTGGTCAGTCATAAAAAAAGACAAAAAAAACCCCGTCAGACGCTATTTCTTGTCTTTTTTTTTCTTCTTCTTCCTCTCCATCCATCTGATGTTTGCTAAGGGTGGACGTCAAACTGTTTGAGCATAGGAATTCGCGAGCGCAAAAGTTATGTAAATAATAAGGCCTGTGTACATTGTAGAATAATAACAGAGGATGCACGGTGAGATTGTGTAATCACCACTTAACAGACTGAATGTATTAGCCCATAATCCAATGCTCCTATGCCCAAAAGACAATCTTCAAATAACAAACTACGATAACTTTTAGGGGTCATTTTCACGGTGTATGTATCACCCTGTATGAGCAAAACAACATAACCCACCCTATCATATAAAAGCCCTTTTTAATTAATTTCATCAAATTGTACCAGAGAGAAAAAAATCCACATGCATGACAAGCTGCCGTGTCCGGTATGTAAACTGATTCACAAACCAGATGGTTGAGCCGTGCTCTCCGAGCTCGGGCTCCATGCTATCTCCATTGCTGGAGGAGAAAAAATTTCCAAAAAAAAGAAGAAGCTTGTTGCACGAGGCAATAAATCACAAAAAGACACAGCGGTGGCACAGCGGCAAAGGGATGGGCAGCGGCGAAACGGTCGTTGGAAATCTCTAGGTCTGTCCTCGACTAAAGAAATTCTTAGTCGACTAACACATATAGGATTTTGTCGACTAATCGATTAGTTGATTTAATTGACAGAGCTGTGCGCTTTGAGAGGTGGTTAAGACTAGAAAAGCACAATATAAATGTAGTTAATTAACCATCTGTAAAACTGAGTTTCTCCACAATTAATCCTGCAAAAGCACCACTTTAAATCTTGTGTTTACCAGAAATTTGCTCAGAAGTTTCTTGGAAATAAGTAATTAAGCAAGAATAAGCATAAAAAATGACTAATCGACTAAAGAAATCTTAGAAACGATTCAACGCCGAAAAAGGAGGAGGGGCCGTGTGTCCGAGGGTTCAAAAGGCCAAAGCGATGTTAGCTCCCCAACCTCTGTAAGCGCGGCTTCCTTCCGGCTGTCTCTTTCCACCTCCGGCTCAGCGATGGGGCGCCCACAGCCGGGCCCCTTGGTTGTTTTTTTTTTTTTTTTTTTTCTTGACAAATGGCAATTTCACAGTCCTCCAGCAGTCCGTTGTGTTCCCATGGCTCTCCGCCCCCTCCCACCGTGCCAGAACCTGGCTCTGTCTGACTCCAGCAGCTACAGGTGTCTGCCGGAGATCTCTGCGGGCCCCACACCCCGTCATAACACTTTTACACACTTCAATCCCTACGGTTTATATAATAATAATAATAATAATAATAATAATAATAATAATAATAATAATAATAAACTTTATTTCTATAGCACTTTTCTTAACAAGGTTACACAGTGCTTTCCAGAAACCCAGCAACTAAAACGAGAACAAAGCAGCCAACAACAATGAAGCACCATCTAATGTATGTGTGTGTATATATGTCTGTGTGTGTGTGTGTGTGTGTGTGTGTGTGTGTGTGTGTGTGTGTGTGTGTGTGTGTATACAGTACAGGCCAAAAGTTTGGAAACACCTTCTCATTCAATGTGTTTCCTTTATTTTCATGACTATTTACATTGTAGATTCTCACTGAAGGCATCAAAACTATGAATGAACACATATTATGTAATTATGTACTAAATTATGTACTAAACAAAAAAGTGTGAAATAACTGAAAACATGTCTTATATTTTAGATTTTTCAAAGTAGCCACCCTTTGCTTTTTTTGATAACTCTGCAAACCCTTGGTGTTCTCTCAATGAGCTTCATGAGGTAGTCACCTGAAATGGTTTTTACTTCACAGGTGTGCTTTGTCAGGGTTAATTAGTGGAATTATTTCCCTTATTAATAAAAAAGCAAAGGGTGGCTACTTTGAAGAATCTAAAATATAAGACATGTTTTCAGTTATTTCACACTTTTTTGTTAAGTACATAATTCCTGTATATATATAATAATGTACTGTGCGTGTGTGTATATATACATTTAATGGGCAAGGCCGGGCAGGAAGATAAAACCCAACAGCGTATTAAATTTTCATAAACACTTTTTAAGAAGGGATTTAAAGGTGCTGTAGGTAGGTTTGAGAAGATCCAAAACATTTCAACATCGACAACTTCTCAGTCCCTCCCCCCTCTTTCCGCTAAAGCCCAAAACGGTCTCCCACAAGGGAGAATTAATGCATGTGCATGAGCAGTGATTGACAAGCAGTTAGACACGCCCCCCCCTTGCCCTGATTGGTGCATCTGAACAGGGAGCGGTGGATTTTTGCAAATCACACTACAGGCTATAGGTGGAGCCAGTTTATTTATTTTTTAATGACCTGCTTCATGTAGTTCTACTGCAACATAAGGTCAGTTTCAGCAAATATGACAGAAAGTTAGAAGTCTTACCTACTGCACCTTTAAATTATGCTAATGATGCGGCGGTTTAGTAACAGTAAATACCTTTTCCCTGCAACACAGAGCCTTAGATTATGCTTTTTGGTTTCTATACTGTCTGATTTTGAATGCATTTCGTCAAATCTTGTATGTTTTTGTTTTTGATTACTAACGGTCATTTTCATCGTCTATTAATGTGTTGATTATTTTCTCAATTAATGGATTAGTTGTCCTCAAATGTCTTGTCTTGTCCACAACTCGGAGACGTTCAGCTCGCTGTCACAGAGGAGAGAAGACTCTAGAGGATATTCACATTCAGCAAGCTGACGTCAGAGCTTTCTCTCATAGAAAATGACTCAGACCGATACATCGGTTATCAAAATAGTTGGTGTTAAATCCATTAGTTTGCAACTAATGGATTCGTCTTTGCAGCTCTTCTGTGTATGTTTACGTGTTGTTTCATTCGGCTCCTTTTCTGTCTCCCCCACAGTACCTGCAGATGAAATGGCCTCTCTTGGACGTCCCTGGATCGGCAGGACTAAAAGACTCCCGTTCTCCAACACCGGGGCATTTAGTAAGTGGACACTCGAAAACAAAAATCCAATGGATTGAATTAATGACAAGATGAAGCTAAAAAAAAAATGTAAATAAATAAAATAAGATTCTGAAGTCAAACCAGAGAAAGGGTGTTTGACAAAAGAGCAACACGGCCGGTTGGAGGGAGGGAACCCATTCACAATTTCCACATCAACATTTCACACACAAATAACTAGAATAATAAGAACACAAGCACTGTCCCTCGCCTTATTTCTTGGCACTAATTAGCTATTTCCACCGGGACATTAACCTAATTATCAAACAAATCATGTTAACTTATTGGGGGGGGGAATCAATTCACAGCGAACCATACGCGAACAGCAAATGCTTTAATTACACAGTCACCGTAATGTGGTTTATTTTCACAATAATGGAGTTATAGTGCGCATGTAAATCTGCTGGTTCCCATCCATCCACCCCCTCCCCTTAGCGCCCGCAGGTCTGTCTGTCTTTACCACGATCGCTCCCGTCTCCACCATAAATCTCTCAACTTTCCAGCCTCTTTGCCATTCTTGAACCTTCCCACCCAGGTGTGAACTAGTCATCCCGGTGTCTCACTCGGGTTAGACAATGCGGGGCCTCGGCAGGCCTGTTTGCTCTGTGGCTTTTCGCTGAGGGATGGGTGTGTTTGGGAATTGAAAAACATTTTTAGATAACACGAGCATCTGTCTGGCATCTCACCTGCCTGATTGTATCAGGGCGTTTCCTAAGTTGATGTAAGTCCTCACATATCCTGGCTAGACGTGCCCACTAAGGCTGCATCTACACTTGGAAGTTTTTTTGGGACTTTAGCTTATGGCGTTTTTCCATCACATGGTACCTGCTCGACTCGCCTTGACTCTACTCGCCTTTTTTCCATTACGAAAAAAAGTCCCTAGTACCTGCTAACAGGTACTTTCTTTTTAGTACCAAAATATATGCATTTCTCTATTTACTCTGACCGCATTTCGTCCCTAAGGCCAAGAATCCGTCCAGCAGTGTGTTACTTTTCTATATTCTAAGTAGCTCTGTTGCAGAAAAGACTGCGGAGACAAAGCAACAACTAGTAGGGGTGGGAATCAGCAGAGGCCTCACGATACGATATCATCATGATACCTATGTCACGATACGATATTATTGCGATTTTAAACATATTGCAATATTCTGCGATATATTGCAATGTATTTACCTTTTTTCCAACTTCAAATTTTTCCCAATTTCAAATGATGTCCCCAAAGGAAAACTTTGTCAACATCTGTTTCATCTAAAAAGATACATTTCTCTGTTTGTTCATTTCAGTTAAATTTTATTGCTGCAAAATGGGATTGTCAAGCAGACAAACTGACCAACACATATATAATAAAAGATCGATACTGGGCGTCTGTGTATCGATACAGTATTGCCACGAAAAATATCGCGATACTATGATGTATCGATTTTTTTCCCCCCACCCCTAACAACTAGGTGTGAACGGTCATGTGATGGGGCTGTCGAGAACAAACGCCGGCGTTTCTAAAGGTCTCCATTTGTGCCCCTCCAGACTACAAAGCAACCCCAGAGTTTTCAAACCAAATCGAGGGCAGCAGTGTTTCCAAAAAGTCTCCGTTTTAGTGGCTCGGAAACGCCAGAGCAGTGTGGATTTTTAAGACCACAACGTAGCAGTGCAGACGTAGACTGAGTTTGGGGCGGATTCCCTGGATCCCGTGATGTCAGCGATGCACATGACAAAGTCCTCATTGAACGCATTGTCGAATGGGGAGTTGTTGTGTTTGCTGAGGACTGACTTTAGTCTCAATAGAAACCAATTCAATCCATTTTTAATAGAATAAACGCTGACCTGTCTGTGACCCCGTTGGCTCACAGCAGCTGCTGTGTGACGTTCGGTTGCAGCAAACTCGCTCAAATTAGTTTAGTTTAGTCAGACAATGTGTAACATTATGAAGTCTGTGACTCCACGACGCAGGGAGACGGAATTAAGAGAACAAGTCAAAACAGTGAGTGGGATAATAGCAGTTGGATTTAAAGGAAATGAAAGCACATTGACTGAGTTTGAGTTCCCTGTTTTTCGGATTGTTTCTGCTCTGTCCTTCGGCGGTTGCTGTTACTCTTCATGTGGCTCTGTGTTGGCGCGTTTTTTTTTTTTTTTTGTTTGGCCTTCGTCTCTTTGAGCGTCATTAAAGCTATTCAAAAAAAAACCTCAATGCAGAAAGAAACATTGTAGAAGACCGTGAATGTGAGGGATCCAACTGTTCGCTGGAAGAAATGTTACTCACATTGTCAGAATAATAAGTAGCCTTCACTTTTGTGTGCTTACACATTTACTTTTCTTCAAGTTAGTTTTTTGGGCTGGCTGCATGTAAATGTTATTCAATTGAATGTGTTTTATATCTGCACATAGGAACTTATAAATGCCTATACAGGCTCTGTATGTTAGCATGGGTAGAGGCTTCTTTGTATCTTGGCTTTATTCAATTAAAGACGATACTTTAATGCTTTTAAATATGATCATTTTAAGGCTGCAACTTAGATTATTCCATTTATATATATATATTTCATGATTTCATAATGCGTAAGTGCTTGAAAACCAAAAAAATATGCTCACCTCACATCAGCTAAATAGTCGTTTATTGTAATTAAACCTACATTTAATGGCCGGTGTTCAAGTCAGTTGTTTGGTCTCTAAAATGTTAGAAAATGGTGAAAAATGTGGATCAGTGTTTCCCAAAAAGCCCAAGATGACGTCCTCAAATGTCTCGTTTTGTCCACAACTAAAAGATATTCAATTTACTGTCACAGAGGAGAGAAGACACTAGAACAAGATTCACATTTAACAAGCTGACATCAGATACTTTTATCTTTTTATTTCATAAAAAATGACTCCAACAGATTCATTGATAATCAAAACAGTTGGCGATTAATTGAACTAACGTGATCGATTCATCTTTGCAGCTCTAGATCATTTAGCTATTTTTATTCCAGTTGAATAACACGACTCTAAGGAATGGGCCAACATCTCCTGTTCTCCTTTTCAATAAGTCAGAAATAAATCAGGAATTTGGGTTTCTTTCAACCAAATTTTAAAACGAAACGACGTGGATGGTTCCCTACTACGCTTTTCACAAGTTAAATAATTGATCAGTTTCATTGAATTTGGGTGTTTTATTCAACTTTATAGCGTTTAAAGAAAAATGTATAATAGAACGTTGAAAAACGCAGGAAAAAAATGTCAAAAAAGCACAGAAAAAGTGACATAAACGTTGGGAAAAGTGACAAAAACATCAGAAAAGTGCAAAAAAAAAAGGAAATATATTGACAAAAACTTCGAAAAACGTGACACAAGTGTCGAATATGACCAAAACATTGGGATTTTTTGCATTTACATTTTAACACAGAAAAACTAAAAGTTGCACAGTCGACAGGGAAGATAACACAAGGGTTAAATTGGCAGGCAACTAATACGAGGTAGCTTTCATTTTCAAAGCAGTGTCTAAGGTAGGAAAGTTCACTGAAGGATTAACAGCTCGTCAGCGTGTGAACTAAAGGAGGAAGTGGCTGAACCTGATCTGACGACCTGTGACCACAGTAGGGCTGGAAGTCACAAGTTGTATCACAGTACGACATCATATAGATTCTTTAGACACCAATACAATATTTACTGACATCTCTTACGACACAATTTCGATTTGATCCATTTCAGGAGCCTGCAATCGATGTGGGCCGATATCATTATCACTATTTAACACAATCAGTTCCATTTATAGCAACTCCAAAAAAACAACTAAGATAGGATTTTTATAACTGCGCTCTTCCAGGCATTTAAAGTAACCCTTGTGTTGTCTTCACGTCCCCCTTGCATGTTTTTCTGGGTCAAAATTAAAAATGAAAATGCTTATTTTTCTGTCGCTTTTTCCAAGTCTTTTGTAACTTATTCTGATGTTTGTGGATTTTTTTTTCTGCGCTTGTTTTTTGACGTTTTTGTTGTTGTTATTTCCCCGTTTTATCTTTTTACGTTCTTTTATAAATTTTTGTATGGAACCATCCACGTTATTTTTTTTGGGACAATTTGGTTAAAGTAAAACCCAAATTTCTGATGTAGAAACCTTTTGAAAATGGGTCAAATTTGACCCGAAGACAACAGGAGGGTTAAAAACAATCTATTTTTTAGTAAAAAGAATAAATACAACGCGGGAAATCTAAAATAAGGGGGCGTATACGTAGACATATTGTCTATATGTATCACTATTTTCACTTTGTCTCTTATAATCGTTTTGGATCGTGGTGGATCTTTGAATCGATACACCGATCCACAACCACGTGTCGTTTCCCCACCCACCCCCCACCAGACTACATTTTTAAAGTAAAGCTGGGCGATATGGAGAGAAATCTGATATCACGATATTATCCACCAAATATCTCAATGACGATATTGTCGGTTTAACAATTGGCTTTTTCACAAAATATTTCTTCCAATGAGATTTTAGATAAATAATCATCAATGAAACTGTTTTCACTTGAAACTGAAAACAGTTTCAAGTGAAAACATGTATATATATACTGTATATATATATATATATATATATATATATATATATATATATATATATATATATATATATATATATATATACAGATTTTCTGAGAAAATTGAGGCAGTCTGTGTTTGTTATCTTTTTAGACAATGTAATTGTATATAGGGCTGCACGATATGAGGAAAATATCTAATTTTGATTATTTTGACTGATATTGTGATTGCGATAGGATTCACAATATTGAAGGGAATGATAATTTTGTATCATTATTCTCATTTTCATTGAAAAATATATATTTTTTAAATGATTGAAGTGTGATTTTTTTTTTTTTTTTTTTGCAAGCATCTGTACCAAACAAATACTTCCAATTTGGATATTGCACTAGTTCATATTGCGATTTCGATAAAATTGTGATTAATTGTGCAGCTCTACTTGTATATCACAATATCGCCATATATGATTTCATCAGGATATGATTCCATTGGTAGTCTATAAATGATCATGTTGAATTATTGCCCAGCCCCCATTTCAAAGCAGAATCGGAGGTAGGGAAGTTCACTGAAAGTGTTACCGCTTTCAGTATGTGAACTAAAAGAGGAAGTGGCCAAGCCTGATCTGACGACCTGCGACTAGAGAGTCATTTGATCAGTTGTGGGGCGCTCTAATACGGGGGCGTGGTGTACCCAGGGCACGGAGGCTAGAAAGTGAACCCCCCCCTCACTCCCCCTTGGTCCTCCGCTCTGGGCCAGGAGCCCACATGCCCCTCTGGTGTGCTGCTGCTGACAGCGAGCCAGGCTGATTATCTGCTCATTACGGAGAGAGAGAGAGAGAGAGAGAGAGAGAGAGAGAGAGAGAGAGAGAGAGAGACTGGCTCCCCCAGGCCTGCAGGCTCCCCAGGCCCCCCAACACTGCACTAATGAGAGCAGGGGGAGCGGATGGGCACACACTGGGGGGCCAGGGATTACTGCCCAGAGAGAGAGAGAGAGAGAAAGAGAGACATCAGCAGGGACTCCTGAAGCAGACCTGGACTTCTGAAACCAACGGTTACTTTCACTGTCGGTTAATCTGTCCATTATTTTCTGGATTCATCGATTAGTTTGGTCTATAAAATGTCAGTTCAGTGTTTCCCCAAAAAGCCCCAAGGTGACGTCCTCAAATGTCTTATTTTGTCCACAACTCAAAGATCTTCAGTTTACTGTCACAGAGGAGAGAAGACACTAGAACAATATTCACATTTAACAAGCTGACATCAGAGATGTTTAGTCTTTTTTTTTCAGAAAAAGAGACTCAATGTGGAACAAGAATTAGGGGATGTGTAATAGAAATCAGAGCGTTCGGTAGATACCAAACTCCGGGCAAAGAGCATCCTGTGGCTGTGCAGATTGGGTCCATACGGCCTGTATGCTAATGGAGCCGGATCCGGCCTGAGAGCCTCAATTATTCAGCAGACAGGTTTGTTTAGCATTCAGGCGGTATTGCTTTTGGTAGGAATGGTGGTGGGAGGACTGGGAAGAAGGGAACAAGCTTTGCTGCGCACCCCAGCATCAATATATACACACACACACACACACACACACACACACACACACACACACACACACACACACACACACACACACACACACGATGTTCAGCACCCCAAAACCGCCAAAAAGACCCCTGTGTTCAGAGGGGTGCCTCTTCATGAATAAAACATCAAAGGGGCTGCAGGGCCAGGTGATGCAGTATGGGTAACATGTCAACCGTTAGGAGTGACTGAGGAGGAGAGGAGAGAGGAAACGAGAGGAGAGGAGGAAGGAAACGAGAGGAGAGGAGAGGAGGAGAGGAAATGAGAGGAGAGGTTTTTCAAAGTCTCTTTATTGGACCATTTCCAAAGAGAAATACAGCCAATGCACATTCAGTCCTAAAGGAAGGAAAAGAAAGGAAAGAAGAGAGGTGAGGAAAGGAGAGGAGATAAGATGATAGAGAAGAGGACAAAAGAGCAGAGGAAAGGAAAGGAAAGAAGAGGAGAGAAGAAGACATGAAAGAAAAGGAAAGGAGACAAGAGGACACGAAGAGATGAGAGGAGAGGGGAGGGGCAATTTAAATTTTTCGATAGGTGCACATCAGGGTCCGTGTCTCCACATACCTACGTGCGTAGCCACGGCGTAGATTTAACGCAGAAGCATGAATCAACCTAAACACTCAGCTGATAATGATGTGGAGACTGCGGACTTCCCTCTCTGAGCTCCCTCAGTCACTCGCACTACTTTACTGTTCTCCGGATTAGACGGAGCTGTGGCTCTCTAATGAGGTGGAACTGACTAGGGGTGTCTGTGCCTCCGTTACTTATTAGATCACAGCGCACTCAGCGCTCAAATATGGGCTGACCTCCACTCGACAGGCGCACAAGAATCGCCTCTTTGTTTTTAATATTGTATCAGCGTCCGGAGTAATCAAGGCATCAGGGGACTGCCAGCATGTCATAAGTCACTTAGTCACAGATTTTCTTTAAGTGAATTGAAGTGGTTAAGGTCTAGAGCAGCGTTCCAGAGATGCCGTTTGTCTCGCTGCACGTGTCCGGTGCAATCTTTATCTCTCAGTGTCAGACTATACGACACTTGAAGTTGTAGGGCTGGGACGATATGCTTTTGTCCCAATTCAATTCTAAAGCCGCTTTTCGACCGGAGGGATTTTTGCAGTTCCTAGAACCCTTTTTTTCTCGTGTTCAGACTGGACCAATTTGGGGATTATTAAGTTCCTCAGGCCACAGTTCCTGTAACTCTGTAACTCAGCTCCTACTTCAAGGCAGGCTGTTTTCCCTATTCCGCATAGTGGTGGTTAGATGGCTGTGTTACAATAACAAAAGGTCAGTTCCTGTGACCACTTGGTCAGTGTGAACGCAAATGGCAAAACCCGTTTTGGGGAAGAGTAGTTAGAAGAACTGTTCAGAAGTGGACTGTTCCTAGAACTAGGTTCCTGTAACTACTTGGTCGGAAAGAGGCTTTTAATGATAAATGGGAGTTGATTGGATTTGTATTGAGTATTGGGATTTTCTTTTCCTATTCAAAAAGCCATGTTACAAAATTTCATTTATTTATTCATATATTACACTACTTTTGTGAACCTAAGACTTCGGTAAACTCATTTCAAGCAACAAAAGAATTTGTCTACACGAGTAAAGGTTTGTTTTCATCTTCACGAGATTTGAGGACTTCCCAAAAAAAATTAACTTTTCATCTTTTAGGGTCAAATTATCTCTTTAGACATTGCTCTCGGACAACTTTGGGCCTCACTATACAGCAAGCAGGAGCAAGTCCACATTGAAATCAAATGCAGAAAGTGGGGATATTTTGGCCATACACTACATAGCAAGACAGGCTCTGGACTATCATCCCCAAGACAAGAGGAAGATAGGGAGACCTAAATCCAACTGGAGGCGGTCCACGCTTGATGAACTGACCAAGATGGGGGACCTCCTGGCAAGAAGTAAAGACCTTGGCGCAGAGGAGAGTGAGGTGGAGATCCATGGTGCACACCCTATGCTCCCAAGGGGGCCAAGAGGATTAAATGGAGAAAAAATAAAATACAGCCAGCTGAGTTTGTTCTGAACAAGTTGATATGCAGCACACAGGGATCAGGTTATATGGAAATAGCCTTTAAAAGGTGAATTTCAAATGTGTAAAACTACTTCTAAAAACAGTTTTCTAAGAAGAATGCACATCACGTCACTCAGTCAGTCTGACATTTATTTCATTTGTAAAGGACATAACGTGGATTTTCGCTCTGTTTTGCTAGAAACGGATATGATGCGGTCGCTGTCGACGGTACCACATAATCTCAAATATTTGGGTGAATCATTGGTAAAAAAATAAAAATAAAATAAAAAGTATCGATTCTGGGGAAAATAATCTAAGTTAAAGCTACATTGTGTAAGAATTTCTCCCATCTAGCGGTGAAATTGCATAGGACAACCAACTGAATATTACTTTCTAGCCCCTCCCATTCCGATCGCTACGGTGGCCGAACCCGAAATTACCTACCTCTTAGTATCTCCGTCGTTTCCACGCAGCTGTTCTAGCCACTCCAATATAAACTTTGGTCTTGTTGCTTTGCCTGTCGCGTTGTCGTTTTAATTCTCTTTTTCGCTTCCCGAGTAATGAGTACTGAGTAATCACCCCCTGGCATTTGTCACGTTGCCAATAGGTGTAGGAGGGCGAAAGGCGGAGGTATGTCCCTCTTTGGCTAATGTATTATAAAGATGGAGGTATGTCCCTCTTTGGCTAATGTATTATAAAGATGGAGGTATGTCCCTCTTTGGCTAATGTATTATAAAGATGGAGGTATGTCCCTCTTTGGCTAATGTATTATAAAGATGGAGGTATGTCCCTCTTTGGCTAATGTATTATAAAGATGGAGGTATGTCCTCTTTGGCTAATATATTATAAAGATGGAGGTATGTCCCTCTTTGGCTAATGTATTATAAAGATGGAGGTATGTCCCTCTTTGGCTAATGTATTTTAAAGATGGAGATATGTCCCTCTTTGTCTAATGTATTATAAAGATGGAGGTATGTCCCTCTTTGGCTAATGTATTATAAAGATGGAGGTATGTCCCTCTTTGGCTAATGTATTATAAAGATGGAGGTATGTCCCTCTTTGGCTAATGTATTATAAAGATGGAGGTATGTCCCTCTTTGGCTAATGTATTATAAAGATGGAGGTATGTCCCTCTTTGGCCAATGTATTTTAAAGATGGAGGTATGTCCCTCTTTGGCTAATGTATTATAAAGATGGAGGTATGTCCCTCTTTGGCTAATGTATTATAAAGATGGAGATATGTCCCTCTTTGGCTAATGTATTATAAAGATGGAGGTATGTCCCTCTTTGGCTAATGTATTTTAAAGATGGAGGTATGTCCCTCTTTGGCTAATGTATTTTAAAGATGGAGGTATGTCCCTCTTTGGCTAATGTATTATAAAGATGGAGGTATGTCCCTCTTTGGCTAATGTATTTTAAAGATGGAGGTACAGTATGTCCCTCTTTGGCTAATGGATTTTAAAGATGGAGGTGCTACATGGCAGCTGCCATTCGAGCGAGTCACTCGTATGTATTCTGAATGATTCTGAATTTCAGATTCTACACTTACGAGAATACTTTGATTAGTTGGTGGAAGTAATTACACATGAATGAGCACATATTTGTGAAAGAACAAAGGGTTTTTTGCTAAGAATCAACTCAAAACATTACACAATGTACGTTTAAAAATCGTGGCCAAAAAAAAAAAAATCTCGATACATATGCGAATCGATTTGTTTCCCACCCCTATTAGGTTGAGATATTAACTGAATATCTGCTGTTTTTTTTCTCCCGAAGAGATAAATATGCTTGCTTTTTGACCCATTTTCTTTCAACGGAGCTTTGAGTGGGCGTCCGGTGAGATTCTCTCGTTTTGCATTAGGCAGTGAACAACCGGGATCCATCATGAAATCAAAGGCTTTGGGAGGACTGAACTGAATACTGATCTGAGGTCTGCAGCCCTGCTGGGCCACTGCAGAGGCTGGATCCTCTTCAGAAAATAGGAAACAAGGAACCAGCACTTTGAGTCTGAAGTGAGGAGATTCAGGAGCGCAGAACGAGTTTGTGAGATTACACGAGATGTCGTTTATCAGAGGCAGATTTACCAGACAATCTGTCAGTTTACAAAGATGCATTTACACACGAGATCCCTCTGAAGTTCATCCATCTCTCGTGCTGATTTTGTAAAAAAAAAAAAACTCAATTTATTGAATGATTACTGGGGATATTGTAGAGCTGCAAAGATTCGATCCATCAATCGATTCATTGTCAACTATTAAATTAATCGCCAACTATTTTGATAATCGGTTTGGGTAAAACAAATGTCTCTGATGTCAGCTTGTTAAATGTGAATATTGTTCTAGTTTCTTCTCTCCCCTGTGACCGAAAACTCAATATCTTTGAGTATATTTGAGGACCTCATCTTGGGCTTTGGGAAACACTGATCCACATTTTTCACCATTTTCTGACATTTTATAGACCCAACAACTAGGGCTGCACAATTAATCGCAATTTTATCGAAATCGCAGTATGGACTAGTGCAATATCCAAATCGCAGGGGGGGCGAATATTTGTTAAAAGCAAAATATGTGTCAAACCATTTTGAATGAAGTAGTGTGGTGCTGCAGAGACGTTCCGGCCTACAGATCCTGTCCTACAGACTACAGAAAAACATCTTTGTTTGGTACAGATCCTCGCAAAAAATCACACTTCAATCATATACATATATTTATTTTTCAATGAAAATGAGAGTGATACAAAAATGATCATTCCCTCCAATATCGTGAATCATATCGCAGTCGCAATATCAGTCAAAATGATCACAATTAGATATTTTCCTCACATCGTCCAGCCCTACCAACAACTGATCTATTAATCCAGAAAATAATCAACAGTGAATGATCCCTGGTTGCAGCCCTAGGATATGACGCTGCTCTACGCTGCATTGTTTTAAACTAGAATATCACGCCCATTGACCCCTTTTTTCAGAGGCGATGACCAGATGCAAAGCACACTTTGTCTGTGATGGATGGATGGCTTGCATGGATTTTTTATTTTTTTAAGACATACGACACGGTCAGTCCCCTCTCACGTCCGCTTCCTGTTGGCGTTGACAAACACAAGGCTTGGATTTCTCAGCATGCCAGGCATTCTTTTCAGCCCCGTCTTTCCTTTTTTTGAGTTTTTTGAAAGGCCTCCGAAAGCCTCCCACCCAGAATCACCGAGCATAAAGACACACAAAGCTGCGGGGTTATTCAGTTTGTTCTAAGCTCTCTTCCCCATCGGCTGTTTGCCTAGTAATTCAATTCAGATGTGCAGGATCCAAAAACATGTTTGCTTGAATGAAATCCACCCCTCCACCCACACTGACCAAGGACTGTGCTTTTCTTAGCGCCGTTCCAAGTTGGACAGCAAGGCGAGGTATTGCCACCTCGGCTCTTTTTAAGCTTCAAACCCTCTCTGCACTGGCTCCGCAAACCTTTTGCTGTTCCTCCCCATCATCAAACATCCCAATTCATCAAACCAGTGTTTACACCTTTTACTTCTTTATCTATTTATTAGCCTACTGTAGCTGCTAACTTCTCAGGAATGTGCAATACCTTATCCTTATCTGTTATCTGTACTGTGCATTATCTACTTCTGGGACCTTTTCACTTGTTGCTCTACTTAAATCCCTTTTTCCCTCACCCCCTATTTTTAGTGGTTTTATATTTATAGTGTTTTATGTTTTCAAATTTGACCCATTTTCAAAAAGTTTCTATATCAGAAATTTGGGTTTCTTTCAACCAAATTGCCTAAAATGAACATGGATGGTTTTATAAAATGCTCCTCTCAAGTAAAATGAAGGATCAGTTCACTACTTTCATTGAATTTTGGGTGTTTTATTAAATTTTATTAAGCACATTTCTGCTTTTTAAACTCAAATTAGGTTTATTGACCCTGAATTCCAAGAATGAGTGTAAAACACGCAGAATAAGTTGGTAGTAGTGGGGTGGGGGTCAAACGTAAAAGTAACAAAAATGTCGAAAAAATTACAAGTGACAATCAGTCAAACAATGCGACACAAAAAATATTTTAAAAAAGCATCAAAAACCTTGTAAAAAGCAACAAAACTCAACAAAATTCAACAAAAAGTGCTGGAAGCTGGAAATAATTTTTTTTGAAAAAAGTGCTAACATTTCTTTAGCCAGGAGGCCAACACAAGGGTTACTACTCAGGGAGTATCAACATCATTTAGTTGTAATCAATCAGAATCTGAATACTTTATTGATCCCCCCCCTCGGGGAAATTGTTTAGTTGCAGTTGCTCACAGTCAACTTTAAGGAAAAATAAGAGCGAGTCATTAAGTGTATAAAGCAACATAAAGTAGCATAGCTACAGTAAGAAATAAAAAAGTAAAGTAAAAGTAAAGATAAATTAGGGTAAAAAAGATTATAGATTGTAGGCTATTGTAGTGCATTGTGAAAACACTGTCAAACAATACTGTCAGACGGTTGTGCAGTGACAGTACAGCTTCCTATGTCTTATGTCCAGTGCGCTCTAACCTAGGGCGTAACTTTGGGTTCAACATTGGGGGGGGAGGGCGACATCTCCACTTTTGAGCAAAATTGAAATTTTGAGCGTATCAAACACTAACTTCTCTGCATTCTGGTGCCTTTTTCTGCAACAGTTTATGCTTTTTTCTGCATCAAGTTATGGTGCAAATGTGTTTCTTTATGTAAAGGTAGTTATTAGGTATTTGGGCAGGGGGTGGGTTGCATTGGCCAGTTTTGATTATTGGCCGGTGCCCCCCCATCCCCCCTGTATATTACACCTATGTCTCTAACAGCAGTTCTGGGTGTTATATACTGGCTAGTGGAGAAGTATGCACCACTGCAGGCCTGTTTGCAACAAGCCCGTCTATGTAAAGAGCTCGGATTCCGTCTGTCGATGCAGATACCATCTGGTTCCAGGTCGCCCTTTATCCGTCCTATCGCGTAGGTTGTTGTTTATATTTAAAACACGGCTCGTGTTCCTCGCGGTTTCCTCATTACACTCTCGCTCGTTGGATGGTGAAAGCAGACGTATGGAGCTCTCACGGGCTGGAGGAATATTCCCTCCACACGTGAAGCGAGTGAAAGAAGGCATTGATGCGTCAGTGTTCGGTTTGAACTCCTGATTGAGCCATTAGTCTGGCTTTTCTTTTCTTTTTCTTAGTGATTCCACAAAACCACACGTGATGCTCTTCAGTTCTCTGCAGAGCGTTTTGAACGTTTGAATTCGATCAGAAAACAACGCTGATTTTTGATTGGCTTCACTCCGAAGTGTTCTGATTTTAAGGAGAGGGATCTGCGTGATGAAGTAGCCATGTCTCATTCCTAACGGGAGACACTCTGGCAGGTAGGACACAGGTCCGAATAGCTTTGCATATGTGCAACCTGCGTTCTCCATTCACTTCCCTCTCTCCACATTTTGGGTTCGAGGCTGCTGAACCGAAAAAGCCAGTTGAAACTAGTGCCTTCAAACTTAGAAAAAAATATGTGTAGAGCACACGATTGGTGTATTCCAGGATATGAATAATTAATAAGTGCCATTTCAAATTCTCACTGAAGTGCTTTCCAAAAAATGTGTTGGCACCCAGGTCTAGAGGTCTCAAACAGCCCTCACAATATAGGGGAGGGGGGGGAGAAAAAAAAATCCAGGCATATTGTACATTAAGTAGAACAACAAAGCACAACTCAAATATACATGACATGTGGGAGTTGGGATTTTCGAGCCAGCAGGTCAACACTATTTCTGCCGCAAACGCATCATCAAAGCCTGTTTCTCTGTGTTGTGTGAAACTGTGCGTCAGTCCTACACGTTGACCTTACGCGCTCTTTAAGTCTGGAGAAACTAAAAAAAATAAAAAATAAAGTCCTGAGCAAAGAGGTCTTAATATAGCCATGTTTAAACACCAGTAAATATTTTCCCTCACTCCGTCCGGCATTAGCCGAATCAAAGCGTGCTTTAGACAGCACGGGAGAAAAGAAAAAAACCCAATTTGCTACAGATTAAAAAAAAAAAAAAAAAAAAAAAAAAAGAAGGGAGGAAAAGGTTTCTTTTTTCTTTTTTTTTAAATAAATGGGCAGGAAAAAAAATTAAAAAAGCAAAAGATTTGGAACAATTCTTAGCAGCGTGAAGCAAGAGAGTGCACAGACGTCTCAATGCAAACCTTGTTCCCCGGCAGACCACGCTGGAGAGGTTGAGAAGGGGGTGTGAGGAGGAGGAGGAGGAGGAGGAGGAGGAGGTGGGGGTGGATATTGAAGAAAGGTTAGCCTGGAGGAACAAGACTCCTTTCTCCCCCCTCCCTCCCTCTCTCCCTCCCTCGCCTTGACCCTCCCATGTGACAAGTTGAGCCAACAAGTGTTCCATTGAGCCGGGCAGCCAGGGGGAAATGACTGCGAGACGGAGCGCTGCCTAATGAAAGTAGAGACGCGGGTTATTATTGTTGTCTTCGTCGTGTTGGTCGTAGCAGCGACGGCGGTCAGATCTCATCTCGGGGGGGTGGGGGGGTCTGCGCGTCGACATTTCGGGCCGCAACTAACTGATTATTTTCATTTCACCTATTAATCTGTGGGTTGTTTGCTGGATTAGTTAGTTTTTTGGTCTATAAAAATGTCAGAAAATGGTGAAAAATATGGATCAGTGTTTCCCAAAAAGCCCAAGATAACACCCTCAAATGTCTCGTTTTGTCCCCAACTCAAAGATATTCAGTTTACTGTCCCAGAGGAGAGAAGAAACTAGAACAATATTCACATTTAACAACGCTGACATCAGAGATGTTTTTAACAAAACCAAATTAATCAATTATCAAAATAGTTGGCGATTCATTTATTAGTTGACAACTTTTCGAATAATCTTTGCAGCTCTACATTTAAGGACGTCCTCTTGGGCTTTGGGAAACAAAGATGGACTTTTGTTGTACCAAATTTCTGACATTTTATAGACCAAACAACTAATCAATGACGCTTTGCATTCTATAAAATGTGGATCCGTGTTTCCTAAAGCCCAAGATGACGTCCTCAAATGTCTCGTTTTGTCCCCATTTCATATCACTTAATTCGCATTAAAACGTGTGGCTGGAAACATAGCTAGTGTCTACCACACTGCAACTAACGATTATTTTCATTGTTGATTAATCTGTCGATTATTTTCTCCATAAATGATTTATAGTTGTTTGGTCTCTAAAATGTCCGAAAATGGTGAAAAATGTGGATCAGTTTTTCCGAAAAAGCCCGAGATGACGTCCTCAAATGTCTCATTTTGTCCCCAACTCAAAGATATTCAGTTTACTGTCACAGAGGAGAGAAGACACTAGAACAATATTCACATTTAACAACGCTGGAATCAGAGACATTTCCACTTAAACCAATTTAGTTTTAGTTTAAGTTTACTATAATGAACCTGAGTGATTCTAACCGTCGGAGTCCAGGCTGCAAACACTAAAGTTAGAAGCTCGTTTTGACTCCTCATTCAACATTTCCTCTCTGACTCTGAGTATAAAATCTGACCTAAAGGAAGAAATGGGTTTAAATACATGAGGTCTAATAGTATATCTGCTATTAATGAGTGAAGAAACTAGAAAATATTCACATTTTAGCTGGAATCAGAGAATGGATTCTTTTTTTCTTCACCCAAACGATGAATCGATCATCAAAATAGTTGCCAAAAATGTATTTCAGATCAGTACCAATACCACACTGTTACAAGTAAAAGTCCTGCATTGAAAATACTACTTAAGTGAAAGTCTGTAAGTGTCATCAGGAAAATGTAGTTAAAGTATTAAAAGTAAAAATCCTCCCATTGTAGTGTGAGTAAAGGATCCAACCAGTTGTGTGTTTAATGGTCTCATCGTCACAGCTGGACTTGTAGTCCATTATATAGTCGGCTAGTTTACTTTAGAATATAACATCAGATTTTAGAAACTTCATGTGTTCTGTGTGCTGTAATCTTAATGTGTAAAGTAACTAGTAACTAAAGTAACTAGTAACTAAAGCTGTTCTAGATGAATGTAACGGAGTAACTATAGTAAATAGTAACTAAAGCTGGAACAGATGAATGTAGCGGAGTAACTAAAGTAACTAGTAACTAAAGCTGGAACAGATGAATGTAGTGGAGTAACTAAAGTAAATAGTAACTAAAGCTGGAACAGATGAATGTAGTGGAGTAACTAAAGTAACTAGTAACTAAAGCTGGAACAGATGAATGTAGCGGAGTAACTAAAGTAAATAGTAACTAAAGCTGGAACAGATGAATGTAGCGGAGTAACTAAACTAACTAGTAACTAAAGCTGTAACAGATGAATGTAGTGGAGTAACTAAAGTAACTAGTAACTAAAGCTGTAACAGATGAATGTAGTGGAGTAACTAAAGTAACTAGTAACTAAAGCTGTGACAGATGAATGTAGCGGAGTAACTAAAGTTACTAGTAACTAAAGCTGTAACAGATGAATGTAGTGGAGTAACTAAAGTAACTAGTAACTTAAGCTGGAACAGATGAGTGTAAAAAGTAAAATATTTCTCTCTGAGATGTAGCGGAGTAGAAGTAGAAAGTGGCATGAAAAGAAAAGACTACAAGTAAAGTACAAGTACCTCAACATATTAGGTGTTTCTTAAGTACAGTAGATGGGTGGATAGATAGATAGATAGATAGATAGATAGATAGATAGATAGATAGATAGATAGATAGATAGATAGACTTTATTGATCCCCAAGGGGAAATTCAAGGTCCCAGTAGCTTAAAGACAACATACACATACATCATAAACAGGATGATAAAATGCCAAATCCTCATGATTAATATGGACAATAAAAGAAAAGATACTAAAATAAAGAAATCCACATGACCGTACTACTTGAGTAAATGTACTAAGTTACATTCCACCAGTGCTCTGGACTCCCTGTTCTTCCCCACTTTATCTAATGTTACACCGTGTTTTTCTAACTATAATTAGTTAGGGTGGTCTGCAGTGTAACGTGGCGGTGTAATCCACCCACGGGCCTCTTCTTCTTCTTCTTCTTCTTCTTCTTCTTCTTCTTCTTCCCCATCCAGTCAGACACAGTGGAATGATGATGTCTCCACTTGTTTACGGGCCGTCCAGTTTACCTTTCGGCTGCTTGGGTTTGTCTGTGGCTCCGTGGTGTGACTTTTGGACTGCGTGGCTCCGTTGTTTTTCTTCTCAGATTGAACAAACAGTCCTCTGCTCGGCTTAAACAGCCGTAATGGTCTTGGCATGTGTCAGCAGGGCTTTTTAGTGTTCCTTGGTGCCGGTCCAGATTGCATCACAGGGCCGGTCACACGCACACAGCACACACAGTCTGATGGGATGTTTACCAGATTGGGCACTCACACATGATGCCCTCTTCTTACACCGTGTGTTTCTTCTGAACAATGGGCGACAGAAATGCGGTCTACACTGAGGGATAGTTATAAGCTTGTTTTTCTTTTTTAGCCACAGGCATGATAGCTTTCATTGTTTTTCCCCAAGGTTTATGGAAGACTTGAGGCTGTTTGATGATTCTGCGTCATCTCCACGCTAGGGCTGAGCGATATGGAGAAAATCAGATATCGCGATATTCTTGTACTAATAGCTCGATTTCGATATTGTAGCGATATTATAGGGTTGACAATTGGTGCTTTAACAAAATATCTTCACAATGAGATTTAAGATAAATAATCATCAGTAATGTGGACATAATGACTAAGTGGGTAAAGGTAAAAACAATAGAACAGCTAGAACAGTCTGGTAACACAGAAAACTACATCACTTTACTATAATGCAGCCTTTAAAACCAGGAAAAGACTGAAGTCTCTTTTATATAGACCTTAGTGGTCCCCTAATACTGTATCTGAAGTCTCTTTTATATAGACCTTAGTGGTCCCCTAATACTGTATCTGAAGTCTCTTTTATATAGACCTTAGTGGTCCCCTAATACTGTATCTGAAGTCTCTTTTATATAGACCTTAGTGGTCCCCTAATACTTTATCTATAGTCTCTTTTATATAGACCTTTAAAACCCTCACAAAGTGACATTTTCATGCCATAGGACCTTTAAACCTAATTTGGCCGCCCCCCTGCACTTACTCTGAGGACCCCCTAGGGGTCACAGACTTAATTTCATCATTGTTTTGGGTTTTTCCAACATGCGCTAGGTAAATCAAATCCAACTGTTGTCACTGCCATGTGTCAGACACGTGTTGCACGTTGCTCGCTTCCTGCTCCTAACTGCTGTGTGTCTGTGTCTCTCTGTGGTTTTGTCTTCACCAACAGTCCAATAAAGTCCCCGTGGTGCAGCACGCCCACCACGTCCACCCTCTGACGCCCCTCATCACCTACAGCAATGAACACTTCTCCCCCGGCACGCCTCCGTCACACCTCTCCCCGGAGATCCTCGACCCAAAGACAGGTAACGGCTCGGCTCCACTTCACTGCACGCTGTACGTCTTAGAACACTGGTTCTCAAATGGGGGTAGGTGTACCCCTAGGGGGTACTTTGGAGGACTGCAGGGGGTACGGGAGTGCTTTTTGCCACTATTTTCGACCTGTTCTTGCCTTCCTTCCTTCCTTTTTTCTACTCTTCTTTTTCTCTCCAAGTTTTTGTAGCTTTTTTTCAAAAAAGTATTCCGCCTTTTTCAAGGTTTTTGTCACTTTTTTCGAAGTTTTAGATACTGTTTTCCACCTTTTCTAGCCTTTACTTCCTTTGACCCCACTAATAATGCCCAAAATGATACCAAACTTCTACACTAGTACAAATAGGTTATGTACTCATAAAATGATGGATTGGAAAGTTTGTAAGTACACCAGAAGTTTATGAACACCTGCCTGCTGGCTTCTGCTCTCTGCTGCTGCTGCTGCTACCTGCAGTAAGACGAGTGCTTAGGGCCGTCTACAAATTACTACACCGAAAAGAGATACAACAAAAATATTTATTAATTTAATGATTAAATAAGGTAATGTCTCCAAACTTACCTCAGTTATTACTTGTCTCTTGCTAGTTATACTACAGCACTTACTTTAAAAAAATAAGTTAAATTAAAAAATATTTTTGTTGCATCTCTTTTCGGTGTTGTAATTTGTAGACAGCCCTAAGCACTCGTCTTACAGCAGCAGCAACAACAACAGAGAGCAGAAGCCAGCAGGCAAGTGTTCATAAACTTCTGGTGTACTTACAAACTTTCCAATCCATCGTTTTATGAGTACATAACCTATATGTACTACTGTAGACGTTTGGTATCATTTCGGGCATTATTAGTGGGGTCATTTACCAGATACAAACGTGGGTCCATTAGCCCCTGCGCTAAGCTATTCAGCTGATAACGCTGCTAC
Source organism: Perca flavescens (assembly GCF_004354835.1). Taxonomy (NCBI): domain Eukaryota; kingdom Metazoa; phylum Chordata; class Actinopteri; order Perciformes; family Percidae; genus Perca; species Perca flavescens. The sequence continues at coordinate 36,580,166 of NC_041335.1, forward strand.
GCTAACTCTCCCAATGTTAGACCCAGGTGAAAAAAGCTTCTGGGGGGGTGTTTGGCTCGAGGTCATGGTGCAAAGGACCCTAGGGTGAAATTACTCCGAACCATCACTTTAAAGAGTAAAATCCTTTTTATTTAACATGAAACAGCCCCGAAAATCCTCATCACCAAACTCCACCAGACTCCATTTAAATAATCAGTGATTTTATCATCATAAAACACACTTCATTTAAAGTGGACAGAAACAAAATAAAACGATCAAAAGCCATCTTGGTTCTTCTTTCCACTGTTCCAACAATCACCACTCTGGTTTGGTTGAAATAAACCCTTAATTCACCCATTTACATGTGATAATATGCTGGCTCTATACACGCTAAAAGTCCTGATTATTTACATGGAGTCTGGTGGGTTTGGCGTTCAGCCTGGTTTACAGGTGCCGCAGTTCTCGCTGGACCAATTTAAAAGATTTTTTCTTCACATTAGTCACTCAGACACCATAGTATTGGAAAATTACCTCTCAAGTTACCTTTTGAAGTGAAATTCCACATACAGGCTGTCAGTAATCTCGACTAGGTGGCTGTAAAAGCTACATTTTGTCAAAGCATCAGTTAAGATGAATTCACATAGTAACCAACGTGACCAAGCTGAACAGAAATATTGAAACATCCACAGAAAGCAGGAGGCAGACACCGTGGCGTGCACAGGGTCACGCTCGACAGGGTCACGAAGTCTGAAAAGGAAACAGTTTCTGTTTGAAACGTACTGAGCAAGTTTCTGTGGACATTTTGTTACTTTTTTCACCTTGAAAACTCACTATTGTAATCCCCAGAGTGAAAGGATGCAACTACAAACTTTATACAGCAACCCTTTCAAAGCTAGAGTGCGGAGTACCAAGAGCACGGAGATTGTTGTCTTTTGAGTTTCTGAAATGTATTCTTTCCTATTTCATGTTCCTCTTTTTTTTGTAATAAATGTCAATTTTGGGCATGAGAAATGTAAAGAGCAATCGGGAAGCAGGCCGATCAGTGATTTGGGGACACTGAAGGGGGTGGGATTAAATAAGTTTAACCCTTGGGTTGGCTTCCATTCGACCGTGCATCATCCTCCAAAACTCAAAACTGAACATCAACTCTATTTTTGGCCTCTTTTTGGCCTCACTCTTTTTTCTTTTTTTTTTACATTTTAGGCGTTTTTTTTCATTGTTTTTGGTGATTTTTTATACATATATTTTTACATAACACTTATTTTCACTACCATGTATGAACACCATCACCAACTTATATAGTTTTACACTTATTTTTGGAATTCATGGTCAATAATGCTCCATTTTTAGGAAACTGTACAGAATTGTTTAGTTAAAAAAGCAGGAATTATGAATTATTTAGACTAATATTAAAGGAAGGATTATCAAAGAAGAAAGAAATAAAGAAGAAAAACACCCCGAATTGTGAATGAAAATAGAGATCCGATCTTTTGTTGTACTTGCGAAACGCGTTGTATGGAATGATCAGTGTTATTTATGATCAAAATTAGGTAGTTAAAAAGAAATCCATATTTTCTGATATAGAAATTTAGAAAAGACAAACACAAGGGTTAAATCCTTCTTCTCACTTCTTTCTCAATATGTACACGAATCGACAAGTGTTCACCATTACTTTTGTTGTAATGACAATTATTAAGGTATTATGTTATTTATTTATGCATTTTGCTTTATTTCTTGTCTGCTGTTTCTGTTCTTTACGTATTTGAAATAAAAAAACTCCTCAATCAATCAAAGGTGATAGCAGATATTGTTTTAAATAAGTCAGTAAGAAGCTGCATGGTTTTTTAAAGCTGCTTTCTTCTGTCTTTGCCCCCCCCCCCAGGTATTCCTCGGACGCCTCACCCCTCGGAGCTCTCTCCGTACTACCCGCTGTCTCCCGGCGCCGTCGGATCCATCGCACACCCTCTGGGCTGGTTCATGCAGCAGTAAGTCCCGTTTATATTCAGCCGTCCACTCAGCCACATGTTTCTATCAACGCCGTTGGCCTCCATTGACTTACGTTACCGTGCGATGGGGTGGGAATTTAGGCTGTAGCGAGTAGTATGAAAGGGCGAAAATCCACATAGGGAGGTTGGTCGGGACAGGACTTTCACCCAGGAGACCGGGGATCGTGTCCCGCGTGTCACGTTTCCTAAACCCAACCTTCCCGTTGTCCCGCGTCTTGTTATTGTTTACCTAAACCCAACTGTCCCGTTCTTCTTTACCTAAACCCAACTGTCCCGTTCTTCTTTATCTAAACCCAACTGTCCCGTTCTTCTTTACCTAAACCCAACCGTCCCGTTCTTCTTTACCTAAACCCAACTGTCCCGTTCTTCTTTATCTAAACCCAACTGTCCCGTTCTTCTTTACGTAAACCCAACTGTCCCGTTCTTCTTTATCTAAACCCAACTGTCCCGTTCTTCTTTATCTAAACCCAACTGTCCCGTTCTTCTTTACCTAAACCCAACTGTCCCGTTCTTCTTTACCTAAACCCAACTGTCCCGTTCTTCTTTATCTAAACCCAACTGTCCTGTTCTTCTTTATCTAAACCCAACTGTCCCGTTCTTCTTTATCTAAACCCAACTGTCCCGTTCTTCTTTACCTAAACCCAACTGTCCCGTTCTTCTTTACCTAAACCCAACCGTCCCGTTCTTCTTTACGTAAACCCAAACGTCCCGTTCTTCTTTACCTGACCCCAACCCATCCACTGTATACGGCGTAGACATACACGCAGTAGCTCAAAATGTGTACGGATATGTTTACGCAAAGTCACAATGTCACGTTGTTTGTTCTGAGGCTACATCCGTAGTACCTTTTGGTTTCAAAACAAATTTCTTCTGCTACGTTTACGCCTCACGTCCACATTACTGCGGCGTTTCCGAGCCCCGAAAACGGAGTCTTTTGGAAACACTGCTGCCCCCGTTTTGGTTAGAAAACTCCGAGGTTGTTTTGTCGTCTGGACGGACACAAACGGAGACATTTGGAAACGACGACGCACATCAGTCAGTCTTATCAGTTAGGTAGCTTACAGACCTTTCAGTAACAGTTCCACCTCATCATCGCTCCAAGATAATACATCCCTGCTCTTACTTTTCACTGTTGTTCTTTCTCCAAAAGTATTTTCTGTATTTTTTAACTTCTACATCCATGATCTTCAACCGCGGAGTAACTTCAGACAGTCTGCTTCCTGTTTACACCGGCACGCACATGCCCAGTGTGTGTGTGAACGGTCATGTGATACGTGATGTCAGACGTGTTAATATGGACGGAGATTAGTTCTGCTACTGGAGCTAAAACTCTTGTGTGGACGGAGATCATTTTTGTCTCAAAACGGCGCTTAAAAATGAAAAGGTAGCAGCGTTGACGTGGCCTTAGTTTTAAATCACACCACAGTTTAAGTGGTGATGTTAGCCGATTCACATTGTGGCTAACTCCACGTGATGAGTCAAGATTTAGGAAAGCATCACAAACAGTTTGATAAAGTCCAAGTCAAGAAGCTAGTAAATGTATATACATTTTTTAGTTGTATGTTTTATGAACTGTTGTCTAAGTGCAGGTGCACCGTGTCAGAACAAAAATAAATGTGAACATTTGAGTTCAGCGGGAGGAATTTATGAACATTTATGGCTTTTGGTACGGCTCTCGTAATCAATTACAACGGTGCCGTTCCACAGGGAGAGGACTGGAGCTGATGAGTAGAGGATTAGTGCTGCTGGGTTAGCTGTCAGCTGGGTCTGATCCACCGCACACTGGAGCTTTCGCTCCCTCTGTCTCCGTCTGTCTCCATCTGTTTCTCTCTGTCTCTCTCTTGTCTCTCTCCGCCTCTATCTATCTCTATCTGTCTCCATGTGTCTCTCTCTGTCTCCATCTGTCTCTCTCTGTCTCTCTCCATCTCTATCTGTCTCTCTCCCTCTTCCTCTGTCTGTCTCCCTGTCAATTTAGTTCAATTTTTTCAATTTTCAATTTCAATTAGCTTTATTGGCATGACAAAATCAATACATCCGTGTTGCCAAAGCATATGAACAAGCAAACAAACAACAACGAGGAGTAAATACATCTGATATAATAATGATAAAAGTCAACCGGATAAACACTCTCTCTCTTGTCTCCCCCCGTCTCTCAGGCAGGGCCAGCCCATGTACTCCATCCCTCCGGGGGGATTCCGTCACCCCTACCCAGCGCTGGCGATGAATGCATCCATGTCCAGGTGAGCGGCTCATGTTCGGCCATACCCCCCCCAAAGGGAGACATGTAATATATGCTGCTGCTATGAGGAAAATAACAAAGCATCAGCCACGTTTAAAGTGCTTATATTATGCTTTCTGCGTTTTCCCTTACCTTTTATCGTGTTATATATCTTTTTTGTGCATGTTATAGGATTACAAAGTGAAAAAGCCCAAAGTCCCCCCCAAAGGGACTTACCATCTCCAACAGAAAACACTGTTCACCAACTGCTCCAAACAGCTCTATTGTAGTCCAGCCTTTACTTCAGAGACCAACGTGGTCACTTTGTAACACACGTTATAATGCTCACCTAGCTGCTAGCATGGCACGCCCTCATACTCTGCTTCTGACTGGCTAGTAGTCCTTACCTAGGTACTGTCAGGGCACGCCCTCATACTCTGCTTCTGACTGGCTAGTAGTCCTTACCTAGGTACTGTCAAGGCACGCCCTCATACTCTGCTTCTGACTGGCTAGTAGTCCTTACCTAGCTACTGTCAGGGCACTCCCTCATACTCTGCTTCTGACTGGCTAGTAGTCCATACCTAGGTACTGAGCATGTGCGACTCCCAACAAAGATGGAACAGAAGTGAGATGTCTCACTCTGTAGCTAAAACAGAGAGCTCAACACACAGGGTGAAAAGAGGAGCTGCAGCAATGTGCAGTACAACAAAATATTTTTTTTTTTTTTTTTTTTTATTAAACCATGTAAACCTATTCTGGTATAACATCTAAATACAATTATGAACCTGAAAATGAGCATAATATGAGCACTTTAAGTCCAATGTCTGAACCCATAGTCGATCTATAGTTGTGTCATTTTAATTTACATACTGAAGACCTTCACTTAAGCTTTTCACAGTCATTTTGTATTCATATTTAGACCGATACCGTGATGGATCATTATAGGATTGTCAGGCAACATATTGTTTATTGCGGACTTGCTGCATCGTGATATTATCGTTATCGTGAGCTGTGTATCGTACCGTGAGTTCCTCTGTGATTTCCACCCCCTATTGTTAAAATGTTTTGGCAAAATATTTTTATAGAATAAGCTTCTTTTTTCTTTCTTTTTTTTGAATAACACACTTTCAACTTCTGACAAAATTGTCGGATCATGAACAGGCAGCAGCGTCGGGAGCACAAAGGGATCTGAGGTTTAAGTCCATCGCAGCACAAGTTGAGCTTGTTAAATAGTGGGCGAAGGCGTTATTGGCATTCAGCGCTCCTCTCCTGTCTTTTCTCCCGGAGCGAAACTTCTGTGGTCGGGGCCAATGTTCTGGAAATACACACACACACACACACACACACGGCAGAGATGAAAGGGCTGAGAATCGATAATGACAAATCAAAGCTCATCTGAACCTGCACGTCCAATCAGACTAAACTCTCTGACCCTCTTCTTTTTTTTAAATTGGGCAGATTTGTAGCGAGCCTTCCGGTGATGGTACGAGATGAAATATTCAGGAGCGTCTCTGTGATCAATAGGATGTGCAGCACCGTCCTGAGACGGACTCGCAACAATCACCGCACACCTCACACCGCACACCTCACAGAAGTTTGTTTTTTTCCAAACTATTTAAGCGTCAGATTTGGTGCAAGCTAAATGCCGCGACCAACTTCAACATGAAGCGGTCTGCTCTTAACTTTGTCTGCATTTGTTCATCTAAAAGATGTCACTTTAAAAGCGTGATTATTACAAACTAAACAATGAAGCCAGAAAGCATTAAAGTAGGTATAAAAAAACCTAATTTCAACGTTATTATGAAGTCGAAATGGTTCATTGTTTACATTACTTGTATCTAGAAGATGTAACGTTCAAGTTGTTAATAGATAATGAGGTATAAAATGAAGCGAGAAAGAACTAAAGAATGAATACAATCTTATTTCAGTTCATTTTGATTTATAGTGGCTAATCCTAACAGAAGTAATCTCGGGACACTTTACAGATAGAGTAGGGCTGTGTCTCATTCCTCATACTTCCATCAGTATACTGCTAACGTGCACTGACCACTTCCTGCCGTAGCGCCCACTTTGGATGGTTAGTATCGTCCCAAACGGAACACTTATGTTCAAACGCTTACCGGAAATGAAGAGCGGGATGAGCGTGACGAACGCAGTGCATGGCAGCTGATTGGACGAATGCGTCACGTGGGTCTGGCTGGAATAGTAGTTCACCGAAACGTGTTTCTGAAAACATTTTAAGCGAGAAATAGGCCGTGCAGTTGCGGAATACGTCCCTGGTCCCTCCCTTTTTCCTGCTTTGCAGTCAAGATGGCGCCCGTTTGGTGCGAGCAGGGTCCATCGTTCCACACTGAACTTTTTGATCGTTTTTAGGGGGTCATCTGGGTACTTTCAGTGCGTTGACTTTTTGTGTTATCTACACTATATACTTAAAACTAAGTGTTTGAAGTGTGCAAGTAGGCGGTCTGAGACGCAGCCTAGGTCTAGACCACACTATAATTTACCCAGACTGCATTGGGAGCATTATTTTGACTGCGTGCCATCACTTGGAGCAGCAGTCATGAGGGACCGAGTGGGATGTTTACAGATTTAGTCGGTGAAGGTTTAGCACCCAGGGAACCATGTGGCCCCTCCTTCTTCATACAGCATGAATTATTGAGTGGTTCAAGGCAAAAGGAGGAAAATAAAGCCAAATATCAGTTCCTAGTAACAGATATTTGTATTACACCTCATGAATTAAAACACATTTCTTCCGTTAGGTCAGCTTTTATACTCTGTCAGAGAGTAAATGTTGAACGAGGAGTCAAAACGAGCTTCTAACTGTCTTTGTGTGTGAGTGTTTGCAGCGTTCTACCCAACGGTTAGAGTCAGGGTTATTAAAGGGTCAGGAAATCAGTTTGAGTCATTTTTTTTAAAGAAAGAAACCATGGAAACTTATAATTATTCCAGACCTGCAAAGATGAATCGATTAGTTGTCCACTATAAAATAAATCCCCAACTATATTGATAATCGATTAATCGCTTTGAGTCATTCTTAATGGAAAAAAAAGTCAAAACATTCTCTGATTCCAGCTTAAATTGTTAATGTGAATATCTTCTAGTGTCTTCTCTCCTCTGTGACAGTATAACTGAATATCTTTGAGTTGTTTTATCTTTTTGGGAAACACTGATCCACATTTCCTGACATTTTATCAACCAAACAACTTATCCATGAATCCAGAAAATAATCGACAGATAAATCATTGTTAGTTGCAGCTCTAATGCATTTATAATAGAAAAAAGAACATCAAAATGTGCACTCAAGTGTGGAAGGGCTCTGTGAGGGCAACAGGAGGCGACGTTTGATCGGTCTGGTTTACCAGCGAACCTCTGTGAACCGGACGAGAGGAAGTAGGTCAGCTGACCTGGCACACGAGCGCCCCGCGTCACCCTCCGGGCCCACTGCGTCCGTCCGGACTGAACTCATACGCACAATGAGCTACATGCCTGCCTTTTCGTCCAAATAAAGAGTTCTTCAAAAGCCCCTTTTTTATTATAGCAATGGCTGCGGAAAAAAAGTGGAGTGTGTTGTTGCCATGGCGAAAGCATGGCCGTGACACCTGAAACCACTTTCCTTACCAGGTTCCAGAGAGAGCGCTCCGACAGCCCCCGTGCACACACAGAACACCTTTCACTAATAGTCTCGCTTCTATTTCCAATTGTTAGCACAATGGAGCATTGTAATGAACAGCACTGGCACACACTCTAGTTAATGGGCAGTCGGAAAATGACTCCATTTTAATTCTTTTAACATGTCACACATGCAACCTATATATACACATACACGCACACACACACCTTATGACATGTTAAGAATGCAACCTATATACACACACACACACACACACACACACACACACATACACATACACACACACACACACACACACACCTTATGACATGTTCAGTATGCAACCTAAACACAAACACGCACACATTAACCTTATGACATGTTCAGTATGCAACCTGCACACACACACACACACACACACACACACACACGCACACACTTACCTTATGACATGTTCAGTATGCTACCTGCACACACACACACACACACACACACACACACGCACACACTTACCTTATGACATGTTCAGTATGCAACCTACACACACACGCACACACGCACACACTTACCTTATGACAGGTTCAGTATGCAACCTGCACACACACACACACACACACACACACACACACACACACATGCACACACTTACCTTATGACAGGTTCAGTATGCAACCTGCACACACACACACACACACACACACACACGCACACACTTACCTTATGACATGTTCAGTATGCTACCTGCACACACACACACACACACACACACACACACACACACTTACCTTATGACATGTTCAGTATGCAACCTGCACACACACACACACACACACACGCACACACGCACACACTTACCTTATGACAGGTTCAGTATGCAACCTGCACACACACACACACACACACACACACACACACACACACACACGCACACACTTACCTTATGACAGGTTCAGTATGCAACCTGCACACACACACACACACACACACACACACACGCACACACACACACTTACCTTATGACAGGTTCAGTATGCAACCTGCACACACACACACACACACACACACACACACACGCACACACGCACACACTTACCTTATGACAGGTTCAGTATGCAACCTACAGTCACACACGTAAAGATATTGAGTTTACTGTCAAGGGAGTGAAGAAACTTGAAAATATTCACGTTACAGTGAGCTGGAATCAGAGAATATTTGACTTTTTTTTTTTCATAAAGAAAATGACTCAGACCGATTAAACAGATTATGAAAATAGTTGCCGATTCATGTAACAGTTGACAACTAACAGCTGATTCATCTCTGCAGCTGTGAAATGCATGCCATCTGAATATGGTTCCCACCGACTGATCAACCCTTGTCTCCATCACAGCTTGGTGTCCAGCCGTTTCTCCCCCCACATGGTGACTCCGCCCCCGCACGGCCTCCACCAGACGGGCATCCCCCACCCGGCCATCGTGTCCCCGGCCATCAAACAGGAGCCCGGCGACATGAGCCCCTCCATGCACGCGTAAGAACCCTTTAAAACACGTCTTTTATCTGGTTCAAACCCTGCTGTTATTGATATTGTGTCGTCGTGGTATCATCGCAGTGTTAATCACAACAAAATATCATCAGAAAACTGCACGTTGAAATTTTTCATTTCATTTGTCATTCTTTTTTTAGTGGAGCCTTTTATGTTCAATTCAGTAAAATAATGTTAGATATTATTTCCTTTCATTTAATTTAAATTCAACAGGCAGTTTGTTGTATTTCAGCAGAATGTTGAAAGCAGCAGAACTGACATAAACATGTTTATTTCTCGCTAGTAATGTAGTTATCGCGATATTAACCGGAAAAAAACATTCTAAAACTGACATCAAATCATCATTAGATCAACATAAGACATCGTAGGACATGAAGGAAGGGCTTTATCACTTTTTAAACCTATAGCATGCACAAACAAATATACTGTATATAACACGATAAAGCATAATATGAGCACTTTAAGTCTGTTTGTTTTACATCTCGGCACACAGAAGCCCCTCCCTCGTATCGTGCGGCCCTACCGCACAATGTCTCGCCCTTGTTTTGGCGTTAACTCACCAGCACCTCTCCCACCGCTCGGGGTTTATTAACGCCATGTTTTTTGGATGTTTGGGATTAGCAGGAAGTCGCCCATTCCTCCCAAGAAAGAAGAGGACAAGAGGCCTCACATCAAGAAGCCCCTGAATGCCTTCATGCTGTACATGAAGGAGATGAGAGCCAAAGTGGTGGCCGAGTGCACGCTGAAGGAGAGCGCCGCCATCAACCAGATCCTCGGCAGACGGGTGAGCAGCACGGACGGGCGTGGGTTGGTCTGTGTGTGTGTGTGTGTGTGTGCGGGGGGGGTAAATTATGTCTCCCTCTGATATTTAGAAGAGGGAGATTTGTCCCCCATCAAAAAAATGTGAAAGACAACCCACTCCCCAAAAGAGGTCAAAAGAACTGTGTGTGTGTGTGTCTCTGCATGTGTGTGTGTGTGTGTGTGTGTCTGCGTGTGTGTGTCTCTGCGTGTGTGTGTGTGTGTCTTTGCACTCTGTGTGTGTGTGTGTGTGTGTGTGTCTCTGTGTGTGTGTCTTTGCGCTCTGTGTGTGTGTGTGTGTCTGGATCTCTGTGTGTCTCTGCATCTCTGCATCTGGGAAGTCATTTTCAGCAGGGGGTGCGGGGTGCTGGCGCCGGGGGGGGCGAAGAACAACTCAACCTCTGCCTCCCCCCCCCTCCATGAAGTCCGCTACATACAGTGCGAACTAAATGGGCACTAAATCACATGCCAATCACTACTGGTCAAAAGATTCCTTTGCAGCGGCCCGGGTTTAAATCCGACCTGTGGCCCTTTGCTGCGTGTCATTCCCTCTCTCTCTCCCCCTTTCCTGTCTATCCACTGTCACTATCGAATAAAAAATAATTAAAAAAAAGATGAATGACTAGTCCAGCTGAGCAGGCATCAAGTATGCCTTTCCAGTTCAATAAACCAAGTACTGCCATCTGACTCACACATCACAAGACAATGTTACAATAAATTAAATCATACCAAAGCGTTGTATGGCTCAAGACTATGGCGATATAATATTCACTAAAAATCACCCAAGCAGAAAGCACAATAGTAATTCTGAAACGTGATTGACTGAAGATACAACAATGCCATCACACAACACAGCTGAGTGCAGGTTGTAAAATAACAGTCACTTAGTCAGCTGGCTACTTCACAAACTGCAAAAGCCAACATAGAGGCTACTGCACTTGACCACTACGTCTCACACAGGCCTATAGCAGCATCACAAAATTATGATGCCATTCGTCTGATATGCATGGCATTTCAATAAACTAAACAAAATATGTACATTATCTGGTCACACGGTCACAACAGATTATATTAACCTACTCAATTTACAGATAGCATAATAGCTCTTACCTTTAGAAGTTCTAATTTCTTGTCTTTTTCTTTGCAAAGTCGCAGATCAAATCCTCAAAGTCCAGCTCCCTCAGCAGCTCGCTAACCCCTACTACACAAGCGCTGCTGTGTGTTGGGAGCACTTTACAGGCAACGCAACAAATGTCTCCGCTGGACAGTGAATATAGAATCCACTCCCGTGGTACCGTTTCACCGTTGTGAAGGTGTCGGGTCAGTGCCCTAGTGAGAGAGCGGGTCTTTCTGCCGCCAGCCTCGTCCCCCCCTCCGAGATGCTGGACATTTAGCCGCCGATTCTGAAAGGCTAATATCCCTCTGGGTATAACTTCCTCCCGGACGGTCTCTGTAATCGGTCCCCGTAGTGCAGGGTCTTCAGAGATGATGGTACCTGAGGGGCCATTACCTTGTTCTGTAATGCTGATGACCGGCCTCATCTCTGTCTTTTTCCACAACAACTTCGCTAAAGTTAACGTTAGCCACCGTTAGCTGTGGCTGAGTGTAGCTGGTAGAAGGCAGCGATTCTTCCAAGCTAACGTTGGCTAGCTCCTCGACATCCTCCTCTTCGTCATTCCCAGCTCTTTTTAAAAAAGCTATTTATTCGCGGGACATTTTTTATAGCAGCCGCTTTTTTCTCTCTCTTTTCCACACTTTCACTCGCTGATGCAACCCAATCTGACCGGGGATCAGTTACTAATTAATTCCACTCTTTCAATCTCAACGCGTTCTTAGAAAGCTGATCTTGGATCAGTGCGATGTAAACAACCTGCTCTATGCCCACCCACCTTTATCTTTAGCCAATCTACACAGTGCATGCGGTCTTCTCCCAATCATTACATTAAACAACTTGTATTTTATTCTGATTGGATAATTATCACCATAATGATTAATGCCCATTGGGTAATACGGGCTTGATCGCAGTTTGCCAACAACGGGTGCTGCCACCAACAGGGGGTGCTGCAGCACCCCTACTTCCCGCGCCTATGCATCTGTGTGTGTGTGTTACTGCGTGTGTGTGTGTCTCTGCGTGTGTGTGTGTCTCTGCTTGTGTGTGTGTCTCTCTGCGTGTGTGTGTCTTTGCGCTCTGTGTGTGTGTGTGTGTCTGCATCTCTGTGTGTCTCTGCATCTGTGTGTGTGTTACTGCGTGTGTGTGCGTGTCTCTGCGTGTGTTTGTCTCTGTGTGTGTGTGTGTGTGTCTCTGCGTGTATGTGTGTGTGTCTCTGTATGTGTGTGTGTGTGTCTCTTTGCGTGTGTGTCTTTGTGCTTGTGTGTGTCTTTGCGCACATGTGTTTGTGTCTTTGCGCGCGCGTGTGTGTGTGTGTCTGCGTGTGTGTCTCTGCATCTGTGTGTGTGTTTCTCCGTGTGTGTGTCTCTGCATGTGTGTGTGTGTGTGTGTGTGTGTGTCTCTGCGTGTGTCTCTGCTTGTGTGTGTGTGTGTCTCTGCGTGTGTGTGTGTCTTTGTGTGCGTGTGTCTCTGCGTATGTGTCTCTGCGTGTGTGTGTGTTTGTGAGTCTCTCTGCGTGTGTGTCTCTGTGTCTCTGTGTGTGTGTGTCTCTGCGTGTGTGTCTCTGCGTCTGTGTGTCTTTGCGCACGCGTGTGTCTCTGCATGTGTGTGTGTCTCTGCGTGTGTGTCTGTGTGTGTGTCTCTGCATGTGTGTGTGTCTCTGCGTGTGTGTCTGTGTGTGTGTCTCTGCATGTGTGCGTGTGTGCGCGTGCGTGCGTGTATAGTTTGCATGTGTGTGTGTGTGTGTGTCCAGCAGCCCTTTGATAATACCTGCTGTCTCTGTCCACAGTGGCATTCCCTGTCCCGAGAGGAACAGGCCAAATACTACGAGCTGGCCAGAAAGGAGAGGCAACTGCACTCGCAGCTCTACCCGGGCTGGTCCGCACGAGACAACTATGTGAGTAGCTTCCATCGTCGGCTTTCATCTCACACAAAGGAGTACAGGAAGTTAGTTTCAGTCAGACACCGCTCTGTTAGTTCATTCTAGAAAGAAATAACTTCCGGGTAGACAGCGGGCCTTCCGTTTGAATCGTGGAGATATGTGAAATAGGCAAAAACTTGTTTCATTTCTGTTGTCCTATTCAGCCGTGACTGTAACGTTTAAAGATATCCAGTTAAGCACGAGGGTGTGACCTATCTGTGGTCTCTGCCGTTGCCGTGCTTGCGTCCCTCCCTTACCCCTCCTACCACTTCCTGTGGCCACTTGGTCAGTGTGAACGCAAATGGCAAAACCAGTTTTGGGGGAGAGTAGTTAGTAGAACTGTTTAGAAGAGGACTGTTCCTATAACTACGTTCCTGTAACTACTTGGTCGGAAAGAGGCTTAACTGGATGTCACAGACAGGTTTGGGAATTGGCAGACTGTTCCCACGAAGCATTCCTGCATATGCACGGGACGGACGTTATCGCTAATGAACGCTGTGATTGGGTCTATACGTCGAAGTGGTTGAAGTGGTTTCCTTTCACTATGAAAACTGTTTTTAACAGCGTTGTTTTATCCGTGCAGGGAAAGCGGAAAAAGAGGAAGAGAGACAATAAACCCGACTCCAAACCAGAAGGTAAGGGGCCTTTTCTTCTTTCTTTATATGGATTTTATTCTTCACAAACTGGAATCAGAGATAATACAGGGTACCCGCGGTGTCTTAAAAGTCTTAAAAAGGTCTTTTAGGCTCCAACATTTTTTGTCACATACAGCAAACATCTCCTCACTATCTGCTACATGCCTGTCCCCTGAACACACTGTAAAAAAACATATCCTCACTATCTGCTAGCTGCCTGTCCCCTGAACACACTGTAAAAAACATCTCCTCACTATCTGCTAGCTGCCTGTCCCCTGAACACACTGTAAAAAACATCTCCTCACTATCTGCTAGCTGCCTGTCCCCTGAACACACTGTAAAAAACATCTCCTCACTATCTGCTAGCTGCTGTTTTGTTTGAAAATACTTTGAACGTCAACAAGAATTGACGTCACCCAACATCACTTAGAGCACCTTTAATTATAATATTCGAAAGACAAGGCCTTAAGAGTCTTTCTTTAGAAAGTCTTCAATCTCATTTACAAAGGTCTAACATTTGTATTGTCCTTTCATAAGATTAAATAACTTAGGCTATGTTCACACTTTGCGTCTTTTGAAGCTGCCAGCGTCTGTTTTACATTAGGGTCCTGTTGATTAAAATGCTCCACCACTTTGTTTTATCTAACGTTATGACCTCTCTCTTTCTCTCTCTCTCTGTTCTTTCTCTAGCTCGCTCCACCACTTTGTTTAATCTAACGTTATGACCTCTCTCTCTCTCTCTGTTCTTTCTCTAGCTTGCTCCACCACTTTGTTTTATCTAACGTTAGCACCTCTCTCTCTCTCTCTCTCTCTCTGTTCTTTCTATAGCTCGCTCCACCACTTTGTTTAATCTAACGTTATGACCACTCTCTCTCCTTTCTCTAGCTCGCTCCACCACTTTGTTTAATCTAACGTTATGACCACTCTCTCTCTCTCCTTTCTCTAGCTCGCTCCACCTCTTTGTTTTATCTAACGTTTGCTCCACATAGCGCTCTAGGATACTGTAGCAGTAGCTGTTGTTATAGCAACGAAAGACGTTTTTTTTTTTTTTTTTTTTTTTTACTACAAAAGTGCCCTATAGTCAACCTTTTCTTATCAAAAAAGATGCCACGTGTGAACATAGCCTTAATGGTATTAAAAAGGTCTTAACAAATCTTAAATTGACCTGGTGGAAACCTGGGGGTACCTGGTAATAACCGTAGCGAGGGCTTTATATTTCTGCGATGCTGAACCTTTCTTCTTTAGTTTTTTTTTTTTCTCTACCTTTCCTGCATGGATTCTTCTCCTTCACTAACACTCCCTAACTTCTTTCCCTGCTCCTGTACGTTGACGAGCAGCTTATGAGGTTCAGTGCTAATAGCGGCAGGTATGTCTGCTGTAATGTGTGCAAAATAAGACAGCCTTCCACCCTTCAGTGCACATTCACATGTCATGGTTCTTTTTTCTCCATCATACATGCACTAGGGCTGCATAACGATGATTAATCTGTCGATTATTTTCTGGATTATTTGAGTAGTTGTTTGGTCAGAAAACGGTGAAAAATGTGGATCAGTGTTTCCCAAAAAGCCCAAGACGACGTCCTCAAATGTCTCGTTTTGTCCCCAACTCAAAGAGATTCAGTTTACTGTCCCAGAGGAGAGAAAAGACTACAACAATATTCACATTTAAGAAAGCTGCAAGCAGATTATCAAAATAGTTGGGTGATTCCTTTAATAGTTGACTATTTATCGATTCATCTTTGCAGCTCTAAAATGCACACCATCTTGTAACAATGCATTATGTAATAATCTGCCACATTTTGTAATAAAAACCTGAACCCGATATGTCACATGGTGCATTATGTAACAGCCAACCAAAATGGATGTCTTCATTCCATTTTTTTTAGAATATTGTCAGGTTTATTTTATGAATTGTAGCGTGAATCATGGCAAAAATAAACTATTTGTCCAGTAGGTTAGTATTACCTTTCATCACTGAATGTATTACACATTTGGTTCAGGGTTTACAAAATGCGTCAGATTATTACATAATGGAAGTATACATTTATCACATTTTGACATTTTATTACGTAATGCATCGTTGCAAGCATGTTTAACCCTTGTGTTGTCTTCCTGTCCACCATGCAGCGTTTTGTTGCTCTGGGTAAAAAGGAAAAAAAAAAAAAGTCAAATTTGAAATTTTTTGTCAGCGTTTTGGTCATCATTTTGTCGCTTTTGCCGATGTTTTTGTTAATTTCTTAGACATTTTTGTCATTTTTCCGAACGTTTTTGACAATTTTATTTTTTTACAGTTTTGTTGGGTTTTTTTTTCCAACTTTTTTGTCACTTTCTTCAACATTCTTTAAAAAAAAAATACAAAATTCAAATACTATGAATTGTACGGAAGAGGTGAAAAATGTATTTGAGTTCAGAATTCTGACTTTATTCTTCTGAGAATAAAGTCAGAATTCTGAACTCAAATACTCAAATCAAATCTCAAATACATTTTTCACCATTGGCCCTAAACCTCTTCTGTAGAATTGAAAACCAAACACCCAAATTCATTGACAGTGTCATGTCACTCAAGTAAAGTGTAACCCGTGTTTGTGGGGGTGGCCGGAGCTCAAGTCGTAGGGAGTTGGGTTAGGATCACCTCCTGGGCACTGCCAAGGTGCGCTTGAGCAAGGCACCGAACCCCCCAAAAGTGCTCACTCTGACATCTCTCCATTAGCGTGATAGCATGTATACAGTATAGGCCAAAAGTTTGGACACACCTTCTTATTCAATGTGTTGCCTTTATTTTCATGACTATTTACATTGTAGATTCTCACTGAAGGCATAAAAACTATGAATGAACACATATGGAATTATGTACTTAACAAAAAAGTGTGAAATAACTGAAAACATGTCTTATATTTTAGATTCTTCAAAGTAGCCACCCTTTGCTTTTTTTTGATAACTCAGCAAACCCTTGGTGTTCTCTCAATGAGCTTCATGAGGTAGTCACCTGAAATGGTTTTACCTTCACAGGTGTGCTTTGTCAGGGTTAATTAGTGGAATTGTTTCCCTTATTAATAAAAAAGCAAAGGGTGGCTACTTTGAAGAATTTAAAATATAATAATAATAATAATAATAATTACACTTTTTTTGTTAAGTACATATTTCCATATGTGTTCATTCATAGTTTTGATGCCTTCAGTGAGAATCTACAATGTAAATAGTCATGAAAATAAAAGGGAAACGCACTGAATGAGAAGGTGTGCCCAAACTTTTGGCCTGTACTGTTATGGAGGACTAAAAGTGCCACAATTAAATAAATAAATACACCATTAAATAATTACTTAAATGTGTCATTAATTAATTAAAATTAGAATTAAATACATAAATGTGTTACTAAATGTGTCATTAATTAATTCAAATACCGATTAATTTTATGTAAAATACGTATATAATTATTTGTCACAATTAAATAAATAAATACACCATTAAATAATTACTTAAATGTGTCATTAATTAATTAAAATTAGAATTAAATACATTATTGTGTAATTAAATGTGTCATTAATTAATTCAAATACCGATTTATTTTATGTAAAATACATATGTAATTATTTCACTATTTACATTTACATTTCATGATCCTGCGTTGCAGTGCTTCATGAATTACTTAAAACTGTCAAACTGACCCATCAAAGTCCGGAGCTAACATAAATCTAGTCTGATCCATTGCTTTGGTCTGAAGTAGAGTACTTGGATAGAGACAATGGAGGATCTCCGTGAACTTTCCAGAGAGTTGGTTAGAGACATTTAAACTTAGCAGAGGATGTAGAAGCAGGACCTGTTGACCCAGAGCATGTAGCTAGTAAAGCAGAGGAACTTATTGAAGTTGTTGGAGTCATTTCCGCACTTTCCGGCGAAGATATCGACCACAGAGTGATTGCAAATCTAGAAGAAGTTGTCCACCGCTTCTCTGGTACCAGGGGCATCAGGCCCAACACACACAGGGACCGGGCGTTTGGCGTTTGACATACCGAGTGCAGTTCTGGAGCATCAACTTCTTTGTGGAGTTCCCGAAAGTTCAAATTGCAGCGATGTTCGGAGTGTCAAAGAGGACCATCAGGAGGCGCATGCAACAATACAGTTTAAGGTATTTACACTTAATTCATGAGTTTTATGTTTATGAATTGCTGCTCTCATACACTCGGAAAGAATATGACGTGTAAGGTAACATTACTTGATGTTGTGTTTTTATTGTTTGTACAGAAAGACAGATCTCTATTCAGCTGTGAATGATGAGGAGTTAGACCGTATTGTAAGTGAAATTCACAGAAGTCATCCAAACACGGCTACAAGCTAATGCGTGGTCACCTGAATGCAAGAGGTGTGCATGTTCCAAGTGAGTATAATAATATGGGCATTATTTAAATGTATTTTTAATTTGGAGCTCTGCCCCTTTGAAAGTTGAAGGAAGCCCGCTTATGGAAAGACATCGCCTCTGAGATGTAGAATGTGTATAATAGAAGAGAAACACACATTTCAGGACAGCTGACTTGTCATCAGGATAGACATGTCCTGTGATTTTTAGCCTCCTGTTTAATAGAGGTGGAACAATATCTGACAGTAATATTCTCAGCTATCCGGATGTGCCCCCGCCCCTGCTGTAAAGGGTATAATATAATCATAGAAAAGGATATAATCATAGGAGGCAAAAAATCTCAGGTCATGTCTGTTCGAGCATGTGGAATCTATATATATATATATATATATATATATATATATATATATATATATATATATATATATATATATATAAAAATTAATAGGGACAATATCTGACAGTACAGTACATTTTTGAGGCTGTGGTGGTTCTGTAATAGTTGACTGTTTCACACACATTATGTATTTTATTATGACACCACTATATCCTCAAAATAAGTAGCCAGTGAGTGTGTGGTTATTCATTTTAATTTCCTCCCCTCAGTCTCAAGACTGCAAGAGTCTTTACGCAGAGTCGATGCAGAGGGAGTCTACATGAGACGTCTGAGGCTGCGTGTATTAAGGCGACGGCAGTATTTTGTTCCTGGCCCAAACTCTTTGTGGCATATAGATGGCCACCATAAGCTTATCAGGTCAGTGATATTAGCAGATAAACAATGCATCTTTCTAGATGTTTCATTCAATTGTTTTACAATAAAGTTGTATATTTTCATGTGTTTGCAACAGGTGGAGATTTGTTGTCCACGGTGGGGTGGATGGATTCAGTCGTTTAGTGGTCTACCTTACTGTGGCCGGCAATAACAGAGCTCATACGGTTTTACAGAGCTTTATCGCCGCTGTTGAGCAGTATGGGCTGCCATCAAGGGTACGGTCTGATAAAGGGGGGGAGAATGCAGATGTAGCAGAATTCATGATCAGAAGCAGAGGTACCGACAGGAATTCACACATCACAGGCAGAAGTGTCCACAATCAGCGGTAAAGAAATATGTTTGGCAACTAGGCTCCCACAACTAACATACTAGTTGAATGTACTTTAGTATAGGTCACATAAATTAACAATTTGTCAATTTTATCCTAAACACAGAATAGAGAGGATGTGGAGAGATGTTTATGAACATGCCCTGGACCTCTTCTATCAGATCTTCACTTCATTGGAAGATCAGGGAACATTGAATCCAGACAATGAAGTCCATCTTTTTCGCTCTGCACCGGATCTTCCTTCCACTGATTCAGCAAAGCCTCGACTCTTTTCGAGATGCTTGGAACTTTCACGGTCTTAGAACTGAAAGGAATCAGTCACCACAACATCTCTGGAGAAGTTACAGAGAGCAAGGCCCTGAGGAGGATCCTACTGAGGTTAACAATCAACTTTAAACACTTTTTTTTTTTTAAAATTGTTTCCCCAAAGGAATTATGGGAGAAAAAAAAAATTGTGCTAAATGTGATACTTTAAATGAAACATTTACTATAGATTGTCTCTTTAAAATCTCCCGAGCTTTTAAAGATCAACATGTGAGCTGTAGTTTCTACAGTGCATACTATGCACAGCTGTATTATTTTACAAAACTGAATTTAATAAGTAACATTTCATCTCTCACTGACCAAAAATAATCTTGTGTAAGGACATGTCAAACTAGTTTTAAGTACAAGATTGATTATGCTTGTTATCCATTCAGGTTCCTGAAGAATATGGGATCGATTGAACGGACCTCACTGCCTTCATGGAGGCACTGTGTCAGTCCCCGAGGTTCAGCTGGCCCGTGAGCTCTCAGATGAAGAGGTTGCAATTTTGCCAGCTCCAGGAGTTTCTGTTACTGATGCACTTAGACTATATGTAGAGACTGTGGAAGTGTTATCAAGAATCTTAGACTGATGTCCAACCCATGTTTTTATTTGTTGTGTTACAACAAGCAAGGAAAAAATTAAAGTTTACTTTCCTTTTTAAAAAGGAAAAATAAAAAGCTGGTTCTTTGAAGCTTCCTGTCTCATTATGGTCCACAGAATGACTAACATGAATGCTGTACTGTTAGCACTGAAGGTGCAGAACAGTTTGATTTCAGTAAATGGAAAAAATATGTAGAATAAAAAAAATATGGTCAACAGTGTGTTAATGTTTTTAAAGACCCTGAACTTGTGTAAATTCATCTGAACTGTGTATGCAGTGACATTAGGGCTGGGCAATATGGTGAAAATCAAATATCACGAAATTTTTTGACCAAACACCTCGATGTCGATATTGCAACGATATTGTAAGGTTGACAATTAGTGCATTCACAAAATATCTTCCACATTTAGATTTCGGATAAATAACCATCATAATGTGGATATAATGACTAAGTGGTTAAAGGCAAATAATAGAACAGCTAGAACAGTCTGGTAAATTCAGAAAATTACATCACTTTACTGTAATGCAGCCTTTGAAACCAGGAAAAGACCAAACTTACCATGTAACGATATTACACTTCTTCAAAATCTAAGACGATATCTAGTGTTATATCACGATAGATACATTAAAATATTGCCCAGCCCTAATTGACATCTGTCTGAAAACTTAAACAAGCCCAAATCCAGTACTTTTTATGGCAGCAACAAGTGCTTTCTCAAAGTCCATGTAGATTTTGAAATGAGCTGGCAGCTTTAGGGTTTCAAAGCATGTGGAGGACGTAGGAAGGGTTCCCCCAGAAATCTCTACTCTCAGTTCAGGAGGAAGCATCTCCCAGCCAACCCAGAAGGTCAGCAGCTGGGCCAGGGTACCTGATGAAGCTAAAAGTCATAAAATGGATTAAAGACATTTAGTTCAACTTTAATTGATCATATCTATCCATGCGACATAGAAGCATTTGTAAAGAGAGAAAATAAGGTTTATACCCGTTTCAATGAACATCCTTAGAAAGCCAGTGATGCGGCAGGTGGTGTCTAAGTCAAAGTCTTCATCATCACTGTCCTCAACTGGCCATGTGATTTTTTCTAGGAGCATCTTAAAGAACAAATTGTAATTTTAAAAAGGGAGAACTTATTTTGGTGAAGGACTATGCATATCACATTCTTGGAAAATGGAAAATAACCAGCTCAGTTATTGAAAATACACGTAAATTCATCAAGTTAAGTCACAAATATAACTAAATTACTGACTTACCTGGGGTGTGAACTGCATGTCAGCCATTTTGGGGAAAAGAAGTGGTACAACATCTGGCCTAGATGTCAGCAGGGGCCATACCATCACATCTTTCAGTCCCTTTCTCAACTGTTTAATTTGGCGCATGGTCCTCCCAACGACCTAGGAGACAGACCGACCCATATTACAGCCCAAATCCTTAACCCAAATTTGACAAAAGTTGGCACAGTAGGGAAAATGTTAATAAAAGCACAATAAAGTGCTTTATAAAAATCCATTAAAACTCTAGTACTTAAACTCTTGTGTTAACATAACAAGCCAGAGTTCACAACACATTCTATAATTTCAACAAGTACAGCAATGAATTCTGTCACTTGGAACTCACTGCATGGAGTAGAAGTTTGTTATGTAGCCATCTCCGATTTGTTTTGGTGACTGCGGAAGATCCCAAGACATGGAAAGATCTGAAACTGTGTCCTTCTGTTCCGTGTAAGTTCTTCATGTTCAAGCTAGAATTAAGACCATACAAGTTATTATATCTGCCCAAGCAATATTTTTTACATGGCAAAGTTTCTTTTAGGTTACATACCAGTTCTATGATGCTCCTGATGTGCAGATCAGGACAGTCTTCTGTAACAACAGTTGCCATTTCAGGGTCCCCATTGAACAGTACATGAATTACAGCAGGACTTAGTCCTGTGACATGGGGACCGTCATGCAGAAAGGTGTGGGCCAACATCCTTCCTGCAACACGGAAGAGGTTGCTTTCAGTAAGTGCCTCTGATGCTGCTGGAACAAGATGGTCAGGTTCACCCTCAAATAGCAGTGTTCGGCCCATTCCTCCTGTAAAGTACCAAGAAAGCAGGGAATAATGTCACAATTAACCTCTTAAAATACATTAAAAAAATAAAATAAAAAACCTGGCCTGTGGTATTGCTGCTTGTAGAATTCCCTTAAACCAAATTGTAGCCTACTCCAAAATGACTTACAGAAGGACCCCAAACCACTTCAAATGCAACTCCCCCGTATACCCTACTACCAACTTACTGATTTACCTGACACAAAACATTGCCCACCGGCCCTCCGCTCAACAGCACATATCTGCGTTCAACCACCAGAACGTACGTGTGTGTGCGCGCATAGAGAGAGGCGGTGTAGAGCGAGTCAAGACACAAACAGGTGCTCAGTCAGCGTTGCATGCAGTGTGAGAATGGCAAGCGGCAAGAGCAGCAAAAGCCAATGTGTGCTTCTTTTACCTATATATGTAACGCTATCTTTTGCGTTTATCCAAACAACATCAAACTTGGCACTGCACTTACTCATAGCAAGACACCTGTCAAGTTTGAAATCCATCGGACTAACTGTTTGAGAGACATGCGCTACAGACAGACATTCCTGCAATTTATAGATGGATTAACCTTCAAAAAATTAGTAAAATACTTACCAAGATCTAGACTGAATCCAAACTGGAGTTTGGATATGATTGTTGTCATAAAGTACCGCATCACACCCTCTCCGATAGCAACATCACCTGAAATAAAATACTGATAATAACACAGTGGAAAAAAGTGGCGGACTAATACAGGTAACTGGATTAGGTAACATTTAACAAGCAAGGGAGAAAAACAGTCAAAATTCTATTGGCTGTAATTCTAGAACAGCATCCTTAATATTGATTATTCCAGATAAGAGTATATTGTGCACAATATTCACATACATACATATAACATTTTATCAATTATATAATTTTGTGCATTCCATTCTCCCATTTAACAATTCCATATAAGGAACTTGAGCGGTATAAACTGTACAGATGTATTTATATTATAAACTTTATATTACTTACCAACCAGAGTACAATGAAGTGGACATGCCCATTCTTGCTGCTGTTTATAGAATAAGAGAAGCTCCCGTTCCCTGTCCTCTTCAGAGTCCCTTACATCCATCTTCATTCTAAGTGGTTTCCCAGTTGCATGTTCCTTAGCAGATTCTCTTTGAAAACTTTGGCAGCTTGAGTGGGTTCTTTAAGAAGCTTCCATTCTAAACAAACAACAATAAAGTTATCTATTCCAGAGATACATCTTGTGAGTTAGCATGTTACCTGCATATACAGATATCCTCGCACTCTACAGAACAGGAGGA
Source organism: Perca flavescens (assembly GCF_004354835.1). Taxonomy (NCBI): domain Eukaryota; kingdom Metazoa; phylum Chordata; class Actinopteri; order Perciformes; family Percidae; genus Perca; species Perca flavescens. Next base: position 36,603,713 of record NC_041335.1, read on the forward strand.
AAATTTTGTTAATTTCACTGACAAAACGTGAGACCCAACATCTTCAGAACCTGTCACAACGCTGAGTTGACATAAAAACAGCACTCTGAACAAAAATTAAATATTAGAAAAATAGAAAAACCCAGTTGCATGTTATTAATTGTCTGTAACTGTATTATCTAATTATATCCTACAGGTGTCATCTTTCTATTAACTTTTCAGTTACACACAATCTTATAGCAACACTATTGTGATGACACAAACCACTGTCTGTTTCTTTGCGATCCAACTCCTCGTTGACAATCACTGCCGGTACTACTGCACTCTCAGCTGATGTTTCAGGCCTCACTGGAACACTGTCACTGACTAGGGCTGTCTCACTATCATCTTCTTCACTTTGGCCTCCCTCTTGTTCTCTTTCTGATCCCTGCATGGGTGTCCTTGAAGTTAACACAATTGAAATGATGGTCATAGTCGCTATTTGTGTGCACAACACTCTAAGAGAGACATATTCCCAAAGAAAATGAATATGCTACCCTTGCATTGCTTTTTAAGAAGTACATACCCATTGCAGCTCAATCTGTGCAGCTTCATCTCTGAAAAGGGAACTTCCTTATGACAACTGATGCAGGGGATGACTGGACCAGAGGCAGGACGTGAGCTCTCCTAACAACAACAAATGGCTTTTAATTAAGGATTAAAAGTCACCAGTAATCTTTGTTTTGATTATGTATTAAACTAAGTCTCTGTAAATTTATGTACACAATCTAAGGGTAGATCCTGTTGAAGTGGACGTATGTAGATTGTAGCCTGTCCAATCATCGTCGATGGATCTTTCAGATAGGAAAGGGTGTATCCAGTGCTGGGACACTGAAGCAATGCAAGATTTCGATCATGTAGTAGATCCTACAAGTTTTAGAAATTCAAAGCCTCCCCCTTGTTGGAGCTTCGGAAACACTTCCATTAGTTTATTTGTTATAACCATGGGATCGTGGTCATTCCCTGGAGAAAAAAACAAAACAAAATCATAACTCACCTCACCTTAAATTAAGCAAATAAGCCTGTGATAATTATTCACATTATGAACATCAATTAAGTTTGAGTCACTATAAAAAGAAATGCAAATAATTTCAACAAGCCACAGACAGTACAAACTTTTTTTAGTTTTGGTAAATGCCTAGTTTCGCACTGACCTGAAAAGGTTACTTTTTGCTCTCCAAGTCCTGAAGTAAGAAGTTCAGCTTTAAACAGTACGCTTGGAATTTTATCCGCATTGTGGTCAGCCAAACAACAGACAGTGTGTGTGTAGCTTCTTCGGCTAACTTGGACTTGTGCTGGTCGTCTTGTCATATTCCTTCTGGCTCCAATGTTATATGGCGCAAAGAGCCTTGCTACCTCCGCTGCAACACAGAAAAACGTCACAGCTCAATGGTCACCAGTCAGCTAAAACAGCCTGTACTTCTATCTTGGGATGCTCAAGCCAGCTAACACCATTTAGCCGATTAGCGAACTAGTTTTATGCTCCCCCCATTAACAATAAACGTGTCACGCACGAAGCATCATAATACCGCATACAAATACATGTTCGAGTCGATCTAATTTAACCTACACGTGTGTCCCGAATCATTAATTAGTAGCACACCTAGCTAACATGAAATTACTTAGCTTACCTTGGACAGGTGTACGTGATTGAGCGGCCGGTATCTGCGGTGACTGAGCTGCCGGAGCCGCCGTAGCCACCGGTGCCGCGGGAGCCGTTGGATTTCTGCTCAGAGCTTCCTCAATCAAATTCGCTGCTTCTCTTAGCAGCTCCGGGCAACTTTTAGACATTTTGTCCTGCACCTCACACGGCTTCTCAACATTGGGGCTAGCAGGACCGAGTCTTCTCCTTGCTTTTTAGCCGTTGCAATGAAAGTTCTGTTTAACCGAGTATCTAAACCAACGTAGAGGTGAATAGCGCCACCCAGTGTATTGGAATGTGTTCAGTAGCTCTGCATCAATCCATTATCTGGAATTGATTTATCTTGGCTTGATGCACAGGGTAACCAATCAGGCGTTAGGTTCCGCCTACCAACTTTTTGATGGGTCAGTTTGACAGTTTTAAGTAATTCATGAAGCACTGCAACGCAGGATCATGAAATGTAAATGTAAATAGTGAAATAATTATATATGTATTTTACATAAAATGAATCGGTATTTGAATTAATTAATGACACATTTAATTACACAATAATGTATTTAATTCTAATTTTAATTAATTAATGACACATTTTAGTAATTATTTAATGGTGTATTTATTTATTTAATTGTGACAAATAATTATATACGTATTTTACATAAAATGAATCGGTATTTGAATTAATTAATGACACATTTAGTAACACATTTATGTATTTAATTCTAATTTTAATTAATTAATGACACATTTAAGTAATTATTTAATGGTGTGTTTATTTATTTAATTGTGGCACTTTTAGTCCTCCATACACTGTAGGTGCTGAGCATGTGTGTGATTCAGGCCTGTGTTTAATGTGTGTGCAACTTGACTAACTGGATAAATAAAGGCATTCTTCTTCTTCACCTTGATTTAAACATTGTCCCACTCACTGCCATCGTCTTCACTGATGTGGTAGCGGCTCGCTGGCGTCTGTCGGGACGTGAACCAGATTTTTGCAGCACAGCAGCCGATCCATAATTCAGAGTCTCTCTCTCTCTCTCTCTCTCTCTCTCTCTCTCTCTCTCTCTCTCTCTCTCTCTCTCTCTCTCTCTCTCTTTCTTTCTCTCTCTCTCTCCTCGCAGACTTCTCCATCCGAAGCAAGAAGCAGTGCGTGCAGTACTTGCCCTCGGAGAAGATGTGCGACAGCCCGGCTTCGTCCCACGGCAGCATGCTGGACTCACCGGCCACGCCCTCGGCAGCCCTGGCCTCGCCCGCCGCGCCCGCCGCCACGCACTCGGAGCAGGCCCAGCCGCTGTCGCTCACCACCAAGCCGGAGGGGCGCATGCACCACCACCACTTCTCCCTGGCCGGCAAGGCTTCTGGATCCACATCTTCTTCTTCTTCTTCTTCTTCTTCTTCCTCTTCTTCCTCCTCCTCCCATCTCTCCATCCCGATTGGTTCTTCAGGTAGCCATTCGACCACGCCCATCCTTAGCCGGCCAATCCCCTTCAGCTCTCTGCACCCCTCCATGCTCTCCCCACCTTCCCCTTTCCATCAGGCGGCCCTTCACTCCCATCACGCCCTGTTCCAGTCGCAGCCCCTCTCCTTGGTTACCAAACAATCCGACTGAGTGAATCTGGAGAGGAAAAAAAAAAAAAAGAAAAAAAACGCAATTTTTGTCCCGCGTGTTGTGCTGTATATTGCTTTTCTTTACAAAAAAAAAAAATAGGTATTAGAACTGCTTTTTTTCAACAACAAAAATTTTAAAAAAAATAACGAAAAGGAAGAAAAATATTATTGGTCAATATTTGACCGTCTCCTTTTCTCCATCTCTCAATGAAAACAAAATGTATTTTTTTGTAAAGTTTTACCGCAGAACTGGTTTCTTTTCTTTTTCGTTTTGATGATGATGCATTTATCCAAATGAACCTCTTGTATAAAAGAACCATTGTACATAACGTTTCTTTATATAAAAAAAAAAAAAAAAAAAAGAAATTAAGGAACAAAAAACACGTTTTCTTTTTAGCCAAAAGCCTGATTAATGTTAGTGTTAAGTTGAAGTCATAGTACTGGCCAATAATTGCAGCCGGCCCTCCCCTTTTTTTCAATTCATGAGTGTGTGCCCCACCCCCACCCCCACCCTTCTTTGACATGTTAAAATAAACATTTGAAAATTGTTTCTTAAAAGCAAATGTCTCGTCTTGGTTTTTTCACGTCTCTACCAGCCCGTGTGTTTGTCCTTTCTTTTTCCAACGAGGTCACATGGTCTGGATTCATATTTTCACGCTAGTGAACGCAGCGCTAACCACCTCCATGGCTGCCCCTCGTAGGTCTTACATATGAACGTTTAATGAGCTGTATCATTTTATTACAGACACATTCAGTGGTTGGAATGTAACTAAGTACATTTACCTCAGTACTGTACTTCAGTATAAAAGTTGAGGTACTTGTACTTTACTTGAGTCTTTTCTTTTCATGCCACTTTCTACTTCTACTCTGCTACATCTCAGAGAGAAATATTGGACTTTTTACTCCACTACATTCATCTGTTACAGCTTTAGTTACTAGTTACTTTAGTTACTCCGCTACATTCATCTGTTACAGCTTTAGTTACTAGTTACTTTAGTTACTCCGCTACATTCATCTGTTACAGCTTTAGTTACTAGTTACTTTAGTTACTCCGCTACATTCATCTGTTCCAGCTTTAGTTACTAGTTACTTTAGTTACTCCGCTACATTCATCTGTTCCAGCTTTAGTTACTAGTTACTTTAGTTACTCCGCTACATTCATCTGTTCCAGCTTTAGTTACTACTTACTTTAGTTACTCCGCTACATTCATCTGTTCCAGCTTTAGTTACTAGTTACTTTAGTTACTCCGCTACATTCATCTGTTACAGCTTTAGTTACTAGTTACTTTAGTTACTCCTCTACATTCATCTGTTACAGCTTTAGTTACTAGTTACCTTAGTTACTCCGCTACATTCATCTGTTACAGCTTTAGTTACTAGTTACTTTACACATTAAGAGTTTTGCACTCAGTACACATGTTGTTTATAAAAGAGATGTTCCAATACCGATACCAGATCAGAAAGGCCTCCGATACGGCCTAAAATGCCAGTATCGGTAGCGGCGAGTACAGGAGTTAATGCAACGATCTGATACCACGTTATTTAGCCCCGAGGAAAATCTACTTTAAAGTAGTTTATTCATGTTGTTTTTCCATTATGACTGACTGTCAAACTGGAGAATAAAAGAAAGTTCTTTGGCGTTCATTGTCTGTGTTTGTTCATGTTCCACAAAGAGTTTAACCTGAGCCAGACCGACAACAAAGATAGAAATCATATCACATCCATACAGGGATAGTAGTATACAGCTGTTATACATCATATCACATCCATACAGGGATAGTAGTATACAGCTGTTATACATCATATCACATCCATACAGAGATAGTAGTATACAGCTGTTATACATCATATCACATCCATACAGGGATAGTAGTATACAGCTGTTATACATCATATCACATCCATACAGGGATAGTAGTATACAGCTGTTATACATCATATCACATCCATACAGGGATAGTAGTATACAGCTGTTATACATCATATCACATCCATACAGAGATAGTAGTATACAGCTGTTATACATCATATCACATCCATACAGGGATAGTAGTATACAGCTGTTATATATCATATCACATCCATACAGGGATAGTAGTATACAGCTGTTATAGATCATATCACATCCATACAGGGATAGTAGTATACAGCTGTTATACATCATATCACATCCATACAGGGATAGTAGTATACAGCTGTTATACATCATATCACATCCATACAGGGATAGTAGTATACAGCTGTTATATATCATATCACATCCATACAGGGATAGTAGTATACAGCTGTTATACATCATATCACATCCATACAGAGATAGTAGTATACAGCTGTTATAGATCATATCACATCCATACAGAGATAGTAGTATACAGCTGTTATAGATCATATCACATCCATACAGAGATAGTAGTATACAGCTGTTATATATCATATCACATCCATACAGAGATAGTAGTATACAGCTGTTATACATCATATCACATCCATACAGAGATAGTAGTATACAGCTGTTATACATCATATCACATCCATACAGAGATAGTAGTATACAGCTGTTATATATAATATCACATCCATACAGAGATAGTAGTATACAGCTGTTATATATAATATCACATCCATACAGGGAGAGGAGTATACAGCTGTTAAAACATAATAATATATGACGCGCTGGTATCGGAGCAGTGCTCGGCCGATACGCAAGTTCAGGTATCGGAATCGGGAAGCAAAAAATGGTAGCCTATCGGACCATCTCTAGTTTCTAAAATCAGATGTTATATTATAAAGTTAACTAGCCAACAATATAACGGACTACAAGTCCAGCTGAGATGATGAGACTGTTAAACACACAACTGGTTGGATCCTTTACTCTTTCTACAATGGGAGGAGAGTTCTGCATCAAGTACTTTTACTTTTTATACTTTAACTACATTTTCCTTATGATACTTCCAGACTTTCACATAAGTAACAATTTAAATGCAGGACTTTTACTTGTAACTTGTAACTTTGTACGTGTGTGTGTGTGATATTAATAATACGTTTATTTGATATAGCACCTTTTACAGACAAAGTCACAAAGTACTTCACATGATAACCATTTGTAAAAACACGGTAAGATCCAACAGAAAAATAAGCAAGGAAAAAAATCACTGAAAGAGATCTTCAACAGGGGCCAAATTTAACAATAAAACATGATTTATAAAATCATGCCAACCGTTTTTATGTTTATTTTAATGGCTTTGTATTCTTTGCAGTAAAAAGGTATATGTAAAGTCTTTAGGCCACCCACATGTTATTGTAGGCCCAGTTTAATATGCAACTTAATTGTATACAACATATGCAGTAGGGGGTCCCTCTCAGGTCAGGGGTCTTTGGCTTAAAAGACGTTGAAGACCCCTGATTTAAAAGATTAAAACCTAAAACCCAAAGTTACAAACATGAGTCAAGAGCGAATTTAGACGAGCTTTGAAAAGCTTCAACAGAGAACAGCAGAACGTAAGACAGTAGGAAGGGCGTTCCACAGGTTTGGAGGAATGGTCACTTTTAGTTTTAGTACTTTTACGAAAGTAGGAACGGATCTGAATACTTCCTCCACCAGTGGTCACGCTGGAGATGGAATAAAAGCCCCTAACATACCTGCTGTGTGTTTCTGCTTCAGCTCTAAACGCACGGCAGTCAGTTTCATGTTTAATAAAGCAGAGTTACGCTCTAACCACACTGGAAAATAACAGCCTGAATGAAAATTTAAAAGCCCCCGAAATAAAGACAAATAAAAAAATAATAGACATCTGCTCCGTCTCGGAGTATAACGTCCCACAACAATGACAAAAAAAAAAAAGGAAAGCAGGTCAGCGCCATCCCAGCAGAACGCCGAACCCTGTTCCTTTTTTTTTTTTTTTTTTTTTTGCACTTTCGCTGCATCTTTATTCACCGTTTGGCACACTGCTTAGGCTTTAATTAACTCCGAGGTAATGGGATGGAGCCCCTGGGACCTCATTAGGCATTTCAATTAGGGAAAAATACACAAGGTAGGTTATAGTTTTTGGTGGCTTTGGAGAGATGAGGGGTAGTGCCAGGGATGGACCAATTATGTCGGAGCAGGAGGGGGAGTGGGGGGCGGTGGGTGGTGTGGGGGGACGCACACACACACACACACACACACACACACACACTGTTGCCTTACCAACAGGGTTAGGGTTAGTGGGGATGCTGGGAAATATTACCTCTCAACAGTATTTGAGCTGATTGGAAGATTCAGTTTGTGTATTTTATCGGTCTCCAGAGAGTAGACAGCACCATCAGTAGCGCTGCCAACGATTGTTTTCATTGTCGATTAATCTGAGGATGTGTCAGCCCCTCCCCTCCCCACCCCCTCATCATAGAGACACCACAACTGTCAAGTCCCACCCGCTCTGTTTTAAGCCATCATTAGCCATAATAAATCGTTTGCTTATTTGCCGTTGCATCTTACATCACCCCAGGCCCAAAGCGCTCAGTCGGCCCGCTCGGAGCCACCTCACCGATCCGTCAGGTAAATTACAGGTAACGAGTTGTCAAAAACAGCCAGAAATCTGTCTCCTCAAGGCTATACATCCACAGCAAGGTTCAGTCCTCCTAAGACAGAAGCCTTATTATGAAACTCAGCCCCCCCTCCCCCCCAATGGACGACTTGTTCCTCTGTTAAATACATCCCTCTGCTTGAACATGCTTATTCATTTACATTCATCTCATATTAGTTTGATCCTAGCGAAGGAAATACCATGAAATCTGTTTTATACACTTCACTTAAAGTGATGGTTCGGAGTAATTTCACCCTACGGACCTTTGCACCATGACCTCGAGCCAAACACACCCCCAGAAGCTTTTTTCAGCTGTGTCTAGCATTGGGAGAGTTAGCGTAGCAGCGTTATCAGCTGAATAGCTTAGCGCAGGGGCTAATGGACCCACGTTTGTATCTCGTAAATGACCCCACTAATAATGCCCAAAATGATACCAAACTTCTACACTAGTACAAATAGGTTATGTACTCATAAAACGATGGATTGGAAAGTTTGTAAGTACACCAGAAGTTTATGAACACTTGCCTGCTCTCTTCTGCTAGCTGCTGCTACCTGCAGTAAGACGAGTGCTTAAGGACGTCTACAAATTACTACACCGAAAAGAGATACACCAAAAATATTTATTAATTTAATGATTAAATAAGGTAATGTCTCCAAACTTACCTCAGTTATTACTTGTCTCCTGCTAGTTATACTACAGCACTTAGTTAAAAAAAAAAAGTTAAATTAAAAAATATTTTTGTTGCATCTCTTTTCGGTGTTGTAATTTGTAGACAGCTCTAAGCACTCGTCTTACTGCCAGCAGGCAAGTGTTCATAAACTTCTGGTGTACTTACAAACTTTCCAATCCATCGTTTTATGAGTACATAACCTATATGTACTACTGTAGACGTTTGGTATCATTTCGGGCAATATTAGTGGGGTCATTTACCAGATACAAACGTGGGTCCAACTAACTCTCCCAATGCTAGACCCAGCTGAAAAAAGCTTCTGGTGGGGTGTTTGACTCGAGGTCATGGTGCAAAGGACCCTAGGGTGAAATAACTCCGAACCATCACTTTAAGAACTGTTTACATCTCTCTCTATATACATAAGTACATATTTACTTGTCATTATTAGGGGTGGGAACAAATATCAATACGGCCGATAAGGGTTGCCCCATGGCCCAGGGCGAGTAACTATAACAGCCCAGTGGCCCGTTCGGTTATCATCGTATCATAATCGTTTGATTTGAGTGCACCGCTGGCCAATCAAGAATTGTGTTGCTGTTTGAGGCTTTTGACATTGACATTTTTGGCGTTTTTTTTTTACCAAAGTTTGCCTTTTTCCCAAAGTTTTTCCTCAAGAATTCAAAAACTGATATATATTTTGCATTTAGATATAGGCAATGATAAAATAACACAATATAATACAAAAGAATATAGGGAGAAGGAGGCATTAAATGCAATAATTAAGATCAGTGTATATGATGGAATAGTGGCATTAGAATGTGCCAGAGGCCACCAAATTTGGGCTTTTACTGCCAAATGTTTCTCACACGCATGCACACACACACACACACACACACACACACATATTTACTGCACCCCCTCTGACAAAATAGTTCCAATATCCCTGTGACTAATTTATTCAGATGTTTTTGCATATTGATGACCTTAGTACACGTGTGTCAAGCTCGGCTTCTCGCAGATTTTGATCCGGCCCACATATCAATTTAGGTTTCTAATAAATTTTGTTGCTTTTCCAACGTGTTTGTCAATTTTGCCGAAGCTTTTTAAAAAAGTTTTTCCAACGCTTTTTCTGATGTTTTTAGCACTCTTTTTTTAAAACCTTTTTTGTAGCTTATTTCTTTGATGGCTAACATACTTTTTTGGGAGGCTTTATGTCGACCACACTAAGTGAGAAGAGTATATGAGAAACGCAATAACACGGTCCAAGATGTTTGACTTTTTCGATGAAATAAAAGCACGTCAATAAACTCTCCATGTGAAGTTGACTTTGACAGCGCTGCCTTGGTAACACATATTTGGTCCGCTGGCATGCTCCGCCTCCATGTGGCAAATTAAAATGTTAGCAGGGCTCCCATTGGGCGAGATGCGGCAGTTAAACAGTATGGAACAGTTGATGGAAATATCAGTGTTTCCATCAATCATAAATGAAATGTACATGGAATCTGTGATTTTTGGAGAGCCAAATGGGAGAGGATCTTTTCAATTGAACAGTCTCTACCCTATCCACTTCTGAAATAACAGCTACGCCCCTGAACATGGCAATATCTCGTTGTCCTTCTTGTGATACAAGAATCGATACGCTGGCGCCAACTATCAATATTTTAATGAATAAAACAAGGCGCTCTGATTAGGTTTTCTTCACGGCTCCTCGAGGCGGCGCTCAACACACGAACGAGGGAAACTTGGACAGAAGTTAACGAGCCGAAGAGGAAGAGGTTTCCAACGGGATGGCAGACAGCAGTCTGAGGAAAATAACAGACGCCCCAATTCTTAACGACAACATGAATATTTGTAATAATGCAGCAGGTTAGAGGGTTTCCTCGTATAATTTACAGCATTAGATCTCTGAGAATCTTTGGTATTGCATAACGGAAATATCCCTGATTGAATCAAATCGAATCGGGACCTTGTGAATGGGAATCAAATCGATTCAGGAAATCAGTGGCGATACCCAGTAGCCTTAGCCCCGCCCACAACATTTGAGGTTGGGAAGTTCGGTGTGGTCTTGATCCGTTGTGGAGCAGCTACGCTCCAACCAGAGCTGTTTGGACCAATCAAATTGTCTGGGCGGGCTTTATACGATGATGGACAGACGATCAACAGTAACGTAGTCAAAGAGCGCTTGTGTTGAATTTGTTAACAACAAAGACGGCTGCCGCTGGAGAATTGAGATGTGTAGATTCCTCCATCGCGTCTGTTATAGAAGATATTGACAGCGCGTTCATTTTAAAAAGAGGAACAGAGAACCGCGATCAAGGCATTTGTCGATCGCAAAGATGTTTTTGCCGTCCTTCCTACGCGATTCGGCAAACGTTTAATTTATCAGCTGGCCTCGATGGTCGCTAAGATGATGGGGCGTTGCTCTGATTGGTTGTAGGTCTATCCGTTGCTCTGATTGGTTGTAGGTCTATCCGTTGCTCTGATTGGTTGTAGGTCTATCCGTTGCTCTGATTGGTTGTAGGTCTATCCGTTGCTCTGATTGGTTGTAGGTCTATCTGTTGCTCTGATTGGTTGTAGGTCTATCCGTTACTCTGATTGGTTGTAGGTCTATCTGTCGCTCTGATTGGTTGTAGGTCAATCCTTTGCACCGATTGGTTGTAGGTCTATCTGTTGCTCTGACTGGTTGTAGGTCTATCTGTCGCTCTGATTGGTTGTAGGTCTATCTGTTGCTCTGACTGGTTGTAGGTCTATCTGTCGCTCTGATTGGTTGTAGGTCTATCTGTTGCTCTGATTGGTTGTAGGTCTATCTGTTGCTCTGACTGGTTGTAGGTCTATCTGTCGCTCTGATTGGTTGTAGGTCTATCCGTTGCTCTGATTGGTTGTAGGTCTATCTGTTGCTCTGACTGGTTGTAGGTCTATCTGTCGCTCTGATTGGTTGTAGGTCTTTCCGTTGCTCTGATTGGTTGTAGGTCTATCCAATTGAGTGCAGAAGCATTTTCTTTCTTGGCTCGGTTGAAACACGCCCCATAATCCCAGCCCAGTGGAGCAGTATCAGACTCATATTCTGACTAGAATCTGAGTAGGACCACGTCAGGCTAGACAGCCAGTCCTATATGACATTGATCGTGACGTAATACACACGAGCAAGTAGGAACGTCCTAAAAGTAGGATTTCACAGCGTTTTGCTCAGTTTGAAACACACTATCTACACTGCAAAAAAAACATCCTTAAAAAATATCAACGTAATCAATCACACAAAATGTTGACTCAATGTAAAAAAAAAACAACTGTATTCACGATAATTTATATGTTTTAACTTCATGCAAACTATTTTCTTAATGTGGAGCAAACCAATTATTTAAAAAAACAACAGCTGTGTTTATAGATTTAACGTGAATAATCCATTAACCTGAATTGTTGAACTCCATGCAACAATTATTTTGAAGGTTGGATCCATCTGATTATTTTAGGTTTTCCCAAATAAAACATTTTATTTTATATTAATTAGTATTTTTTTTAAATTAAAGCAACTCAAATTGAAAAGTTGCTTTCATTTTGATCAATGACTACTCAGAACACTTTCCTTTAGGACACAATTATATTAAATGTTCCATAATAACAAGGGAATATCCCCAGTGTGGGATTAATAAAGACGAATTTATCTTTAATTATTGTTTCAAACATCTGCAGAGACGAGACTACTGGTGTCGTCCTCAGACCAAACGGCGGAGCTGTATCTGAAATGGAATAAAAGGTAAGCTATGTGGACGTTCCCATGCTCCCCGCCGCTGTTTATCTCTGATAACGTGTGTGCTCGCTGCTCCGCTCAACATCTGCCATGTAAGCACCGGGTCAGATTTAATACATGTTAATTTTTGCTCATTAAATTCTTCCAATCTCTTGCCAAGGTTTCTAATTTGGGCTTTCCTTTGATCTTGAAATTATTCCAGGTTTAGCCCTTTGATAGTTCACATACATACGTAGAAATATGGCACGGAGCACTGTCGTTTCATAAATCACTAAAATAACATTTAAACAGGCTTTTTGGTTGACTTGTCAGCACTTGTACTTGTTTTGTATGTAGGTACTTTGTACGTACTGTTTTATTTTGAATCATTTTGTATGTTTTATGCATAGGTGTAATTTAAAGGGGGGGGTTTAACAACAAAAGCATATTCTCCCAGCCCTAATAAATGACATTATCTTCTATTGACTCTTGACCTTATATTGCGGTTACTAACCGGATGCTGTGTTTGCTTCCCGACGTGATATTAAATTGACCGCTTCTGTAACATTCAGTGAGCTCAGCAACACTCAGCTGGTGTCTTTGTGGCGACAGGTATCGCTGGCTGTGAGCTTAACAGCCTCCTTAATGTATTATTCAAACCCATTTGACCTTAAAGACGGAAATGCAAATGGCTGTGAAGAATGAAGAGGGATCATCGGACTTTTCAAATGTCAAATAGCCCGCATGCCACAATTAAGACACATTCATTACAGGGAACCCCCCCAGGAATCCCCCCCCCCCCCCCACCTCCCCACAGACACATACACACACACACACACACACACACACACACACACACACACACACACCCAGCTGAGATGTAAAACACACCCAATTAACATTTGGATGATTATCTCATCTCTTAAGCTACTGCATACATTCAATTCAGGTTAAATGGAATAACATATACATAGGCATTGAGGAAGGTATGGCTCTATCCAAAATGGGGGGCACATTATAACTGGTGGGTCTGGGTGTCCTCCCCCAGAAAACTTTGTGCTGTACACTTCATTTCCTGCATTCTGCTGAATTTTTCTGCCACAATGTGTGCCTTTAATGCATCAAGTTGCGGTGCAAATGTCTTTCTTTATGTCAAGGAAATTATTATTATTATTATTCTCCTGTATTGTTCAAAACTTTCTGCATATTCAAAACCTCAGGCGCGTTTTCGTGTTATTTGTGTTGTGTTTTTCTCACGCCATCAACCTGCCAGCTGTCATGACCTGTAACGGTGGTTGTGTTATTTTACTCCATGTCCATGCTTGTGTCTTCTTGTTCTATGCTTATGTGTTGCATTGCTGTAGCCTGTCTAGTGTTTAAAGCCAGCGGTTCTCAACCTTTTTGAGTCACGACCCCCACAGAATAATGAGGTATGTGTTCGTGACCCCCCCCCCACCCCCTCGACAACGAGAGAAAGAGAGCTGCAAACCGGTGCAAACAGCTGTTTCACGCCTCCCCCTGCTGATTTTTGTATATGCTCTGATTAATACATGTAAACAAATAATGCTTTGCTTTAATGACAGTTTAAATTTACTTTTAGCAGCTAGTACCTAGCCTTGTCCAAACACCCCAGGCTCTGTGGATTTTTGATATGTTTATGACCCCCCAGGACCTACTGATTTACAAATGAAGCTCTAAATATACAATACATGAAATGTACCAAACTCACACAGTAATGTAAAAAACATTCCCCAGTCTAAAATGTTATTCAATTTTTTTCTCCCCAGCCATCTGGTGACCCCCAGAAATGATCTCATGACCCCCTCAGGGGTCCCAACCCCCAAGGTTTAGAACCACTGTTTTAAGCCATAAACCTGCACTCAATCAATTCTAATCCCTATAGTAGCGTATAGATAGATATTAGTTATGGTGTTCTGCTGTAAAGTTACGTGACTTTTGTTCATTATTTTACTCAATGCTATTTTCCTCTTTGGAATAACTACAATTATATGTGCTTCAAATATAATAACTTGGGGGGCTGGTACTTTTTGCATACCCACACATTTTCACAACTACATAAAGCAATCTGGGGCCATGATGTGCTTCTTTTGTATTTTTTTAAAATCGCACTGCATATCAACACTGCCATCTGCTGATAAGGTCAAACACTGACACAACAAGCGCCTCAGAGGAAATCTCTCCAATTACCAAATTAGACAGGCTAACAATCTATCTTCATCTTCCTCTGTAGAACATTTCGGGGAGTTATTTTTTGGAATGAAAAACTACATTTAATGGATTTCCTCTGTTGTTGTTTTCTATGTATAAAATAGTCTTAGAAATACCCTTCTGTCTAAAGAATTAGATTTGGAAAAAGAATGATCACTCTTTTAGAAACGGTTGTTTATACTGTCAATACTTCTGTGTCTCTGCACGTATTTCTCTTTTTTAACACTTGTTTTATATGAACCTTTTGACCACTGATACTCAATGATTTTTTGTGAGGACTCTTGTTGTGTTTATTGTTGTTAATTATTTTTCCTCTATTTATCTATTAATGTTTAAGGTACCAGCAGGTTTTGGAAATACACCTAAATATGAATGCTCTACATAATTCTGTGTGGATTAATTATACAGAAATCAACATCCATCTACTTTAGTGGTGCTTTTGTGCACCAATCAACAACTTCCACATGAAATCAGGCATTAATACATAACATTCATTCACATACTAGATAGAGCTTAAACTTCAATACAGCCCCTCTATACTATGAAAGTAGTAGTATAATATATATATATATATATATATATATATATATATATATATATATATATATATGAATATATATATAAGCTCTATCTATAGTACTCTATGTGAATGAATGTTATGTATTAATGCCTGATTTCATGTGGAAGTTGTTGATTGGTGCACAAAAGCAGTCACCTCCTACAACAGACGGCTTCTCAGGATGTAACACCATTTGCCTGAAGATGGTCTAGTACCAAAATTTTGCCTATTATTAAACTTTATATATTTTTTGCAAGTCAGACAGTGTGCGGGAGTTTTCTTTTTACAAATTTTGAGCTGCTTGCCCCCCCTCCGATGCATGTGTCTCACGTTGTAGATGTGCAAAGTATTTTTCTGTACCACTGATACTTAAAATGTACTGGATTATTTTGTATGTCTACATTTTACATGTTGTTCATACATGTTTCATATTACATAGCCATATTTATTCTGCTCTTATAACACTGCAATATATTTCTTGCATTTTTCTGCTTTTTTGCACTTCTGGTTAGACGCAAACTGCATTTCATTGCCTTTGTACTTGTACTCTGCACAATGACAACAAAGCTGAATCTAATCTTATCTTATCTGAATGCA
Organism: Perca flavescens; assembly: GCF_004354835.1. Lineage (NCBI taxonomy): Eukaryota > Metazoa > Chordata > Actinopteri > Perciformes > Percidae > Perca > Perca flavescens. Next base: position 36,619,323 of record NC_041335.1, read on the forward strand.
TGTATAGTGAAATGCATTAAAAAAAATTACATTTAAAAATATATATAACCAATATATGTGTATAAATATGAATATATCCAAGGCGCATGCAATGATCATGTCATGCAACTTCTGAATTCAAGCAATGATTTGAATGTCTTCTGATTGTGATAGAAAATGACATTGAATGCTTTTGAATCTGACTGAAATGTAAAAATTTTACTTTTATTTCTTAGTCTGGTATGCATGTATGTCAATATTAACATTGGAAGTTTAAAAGATAAATATATGTTCTATTTAACCAACCAAATTATAAAAGTTTCCTTTTAGCGTATATGTTTTGTTTCCAAGTATGAGCAGCGGTGCATTTACCTGCTGACCCCACTGTTGTCAGTGAAACATCCCACGTTTACACAACAGAAAGGCGTGATCAATCAGTCCTACCTTAAGCAAGCCAACAGATGAGCCTGAATGAATGCATGCATTGAAAGGTGATAGCCTGTGTGTGTTGTAGCCTACATGGAAAGATTGTAGAGTGGCTCAACTCGTTTGAAAAAAAAAATAGAAATTATGATTTGATCAAAAGTATTTATCCACATGTAACTGTAACACCTAAACACTACATGTTGATTAATGTTAGAGTGTTAAAAACTGACTAAACAGTTCAAATAGTTAACTAGCTAAAATACTCACTAAACAGTTGAAATAGTTAGCTAAAACTACTGACAAAATAGTTAAAATAGCTAGCTAAAATACTCACTAAACAGTTGAAATAGTTAGCTAAAACTACTGACTAAAAAGTTCAAATATATAGCTAAAACTACTGACTACACAGTTAAAATAGTTAGCTAAAACTACTGACTACACAGTTAAAATAGTTAGCTAAAACTACTCACTACACAGTTAAAATAGTTAGCTAAAACTACTCACTACACAGTTAAAATAGTTAGCTAAAACCACTGACTAAAAAGTTCAAATATATAACAAAAACTACTGACTAAACAGTTGAAACAGTTAGCTTAAACAAGGGATCTTTAACATTTTTTAAGCCAAGGGCCCCTAAACTTAAGGAGAGATGGATCAGGGACCCCCGACTAAATATATTGTATACATTGAGTTGCATATTAGACTGGGCCTACAATAATGTGTAGGGCAGCCTAAAGCCTTTATACATAACTTTTATTACATAGAATATTAAGCTACTAAAATAACCTAATACGTAATTGTTGGCGTGATTTTATAATTAATGTTTTAATGTTAAAACATACATGTGACGATTCACTGTGTCCGTGGATGGTCTTAGTGACTACATTACCTATAGGCCAGCCTATTATCAGTGGGGATTTATATTTTTTAATAATATATTCATGTTTTATTCATAAATTTTTGAAATAACTTCAAAAATGAACAATAATTCGGAGGCCCCCCTGCATTGACTCTGAGGACCCCCTAGGGGCCCCGGACCCCCTGTTGAAGCTCCCTGGCTTAAAATACTGACTAAAGAGTTCAAATATGTGTAGCACACATCACCCACTGCCATGGAAACCATATACCTGCAATGTCAGCACACATCCTGTAGGCGACAGTAAACCGCAACGCTGCTTGTTCTTCTGCTGAAGAAAAGAAGAGCGGGATTGTTTTTACACGGAAGCAGGAACAGTTGTTGTCCAACACCTCCACCGCCATAGTCCAGCCCACACACACAGCCAACCTGTCGACCTGTCAACGCGTATTGTGGCGTGAGCTCAGAGAACAGACAGGTTAAATTAATTTGGTTTGTGTTTTTCTATCTCTGCGCGGACACGATGAGGACGGCTTTCCTGACACTCACATTATGTGTGTGTTTCTGCCTTGTCAGAGGTGAGTAGAGTTTAGTTTCATTTGGCTATTTACGTCTTCAGGATGCTATTCAGAGAAATGTTTGCGCCACTATAATCCTTGCTAGCCAATTAAGCTAACAATAGTTGACGCTGTTGCTGTATCACTGATGGTGCGTTCCTTTTGTTCTTGAAAGTTCTAAAATGGAACGCACTAAAAGCTTTTTTTGAGGAAGAAGATGAGCTAATGTCACTTTATGTATTAGTCTACCGGATATTGCTTGGCACCAAGAAATGTTTCCTATGAAGTTTAATGATTTGAAATGGCATCTATAGGTCTTGTGGATGGAATTAAGCTTGGCTGCTAAAAGTGGGCAATTTCAGTAATTAGCATAATAAGCTAATTAAGGGTAACGTTACACTACAAGTGAATAGGGAAAATATTTTAACTAAGAGATATGGACAAGCAACTTCGCCAGTTGATTACTGACTTTAGGACAATTGTTGTTTTGTATTACAGGTTTTTTGAAATTGTATGTTTGGATATGCAAATTATACATTATCTTGTTAAATGTGTGCTAATTTGCATACATTTTCAGTACGGTAATGTGAGCATTGGATTAAAGCCAGGTTAAAAACTCTTGTTTTAAGTTGTTGACATATTAGAGTCAAAAGTTAGAAAAAGCTCCAGGATTTCTATATACCCACTTAAAAATGCCCAATGAGACCTAACAACATACTTTTCATTATATTTTTGATACATTTTGAATCGTCATCCTTGCTTTTTTCTTAACATCTATAGGCTGAATAAAGCTATTTTTTTTTTTATTGTAAATTGGTGCATAAAAGTGTATCAGAATGCAGGAAATTAAAGTCGTTGATGCTTAAAACTTTGACCGGGGTTCTTAAACAGAGACCCTTGTTTGTTCCAAAACAATAATCAATCAATCAATCAATCAATCAACATTTATTTATATAGCACTTCACAACAACCAGCAGGTATCCAAAGTGCTTAACCTCAGAAACACACATCATACAATAGAAAGAATTAACATAGAAAACAGTAAAATCAGAAAAGGTTACAAAGAAACAAAATAATTAAATTGTCACGCCACTGCTACGTATTAAAGGCCAGACGAAACAGATAAGTTTTGAGTTTAGACCTTAAAAGAGCTACATCTGTGATAGTGCGAATATCAGGAGGGGGTAACTTGTTCCAGAGTCTCGGGCAGCAACTGCAAAAGCCTGATCACCCCACTGTTTATATCTTGACCTTGGCACTTCTAAAACTCGCTGATTTGAAGAACACAATGACCGGTTGTGCTCCCGCAATAATAATAATAAAGAATCATGTTAAACAATAACATAATAATAATACTTAGATCTGACAGGTTTTGTCAAAATGTAACTCAAAACTATCCAAGGCACAGAGTTGAGAAAGAGGGGTGAGAGAGATTAGCCTCCCTAACAATTAATTAGGCTACTTAACAAAGCCTCATAAAAAATAACTAGTAACTCACACACACAACTTCTGCACCAGTCTACTGATTTTTGTTGAACGATAAGCATGTTGATGATCTGTGGTCAGACGCGACCGCATCCTGGGTTTCGGCATGTCAGTTGATCATTTGATAAGCTGATATTTGAAATTGTGTAGAGGATATTATCAACTAAAGTGGTTCCTGCATTATAAGCTTATCCTGTGATATGTCTTGCAAAGACAAATCCTAGTTTTAAAAGCTTTATTAATTCAGTTTATATTTCTCTCAAACATATTCTTAACTAAAGCGGTGTTCACTCAAATTGGTATATAAACTGAATGATTCATTAAAAATAAACTGAGACCAGTTATAAAGTACTGGTTGTCTGGGTGTGTAATGAAGCTGCTGTGTTTAGCCTGTTGTGTGCTCTGTACTAAAGGAGAACTTAGCGACAGGATGCGTAAAATACTGTTTACACACCAGCCAGTGCAAATATCAGAGCTTTTGTCTTACACTATATCTATCTATCTATCTATCTATCTATATCTCTCTCATACACCTACATACACACACACACGCTGATGAAAATACACATTACAGATCAATGTGCATGTGACAAATCTCTTATTTGTGGCCACTTCATTAAGTAAACCTTTACACAAGGGCGTAGGGTTTGTTTCAACATCGGAGGGGACACATTGTAACCGGAAGGGGGGGTCCTCCTCCCCCTTCAAATTTTTGTTTCCAAGTCGGTTTCCTGTGCTGCGGAGGCTGCTTCCTCGGCCTAAATGTTCTGGCTTTTAGGGTATCACGATATTGACAAAATGTGATATTGTGATATCGATATTAATTTCGGTATTTTTAAACGTACAGAAGTTATGGGAAAAAGCATCATAATAGATTCATAACAAATTAAACAAGTTTTCTTACCACACAAGGTTTATTTTAACTGACGTTCATATTGGACTGGTCCAACATGAATATATAAATAAGGACCACGTCTACAGAACAGGACATGTTTTACTGGTTGCACAGTATCAAATATATAAACAAAGGACACAACTTTTCTTTCACTTCTCGTTCTGTTTAGTTGTCTCTATTTCTTCACTGTCTGTCACTCTGTTGAAATATGCAAACACGTGGTACGCTCCATAGGGTTTGTCTCATAGTGGTCCAGTGCGCTGACGTGCACTAATGTGCACGTGGCACGGTAACTGGCCGATGAAACACGATCATTACAGCGTTTCAAGCTCTAAATCAAACACAACTAAGCCACACAGCCAAGGACGGGACACAGTGCTCCAATATAAACTAAATATTACATACTTATTGCAACACTTTCAATATAATTGATTCATTGATTCAATATATTGAGTCGATATATCATGCACCCCTACTGGCTTTTATTTTCTAATAACTAATATAATCTAATCATGTAATGAAATCTTCTAGGCAAATTTAATCAAATGGAGGGAAGCTGAAGAGAAGAATACAGACGACATTACTAACAAAGTGGGACAGAACAATCAATGGTGATTTGTCTGTCGATTATTTCCTGGATTAATGGATTAGTTGTTTGGTCTCTAAAAATGGTTTCTAAAATGTCAGAAAATGGTGAAAAATGTGGATCAGAGTTTCCCAAAAAGCCCAAGATGACATCCTCAAATGTCTTGTTTTGTCCCCAACTCAAAGATATTCAGTTTACTGTCACAGAGGAGAGAAGAAACTAGAACAATATTCACATTTAACAAGCTGGAATCAGAGAAAGTTTTACTTTTCTTTCAGAAAAGAACGACTCAACATAGTTTGAGATTCATTTAATAGTTGACAACTAATCGAATAATCTTTGCAGCTCTAATTTATTCTCTTTTTTTTTTTTAAGTGAGTAAATGATTGTTAGCTTCAAAATGTTAAAATCTTTATCAATCTTTGCAGCTTTAGTGGTAACTGATATTCAAAGGTTTGCAGTGGAAACAAAGAAGGAACAGTAACGAATACAAGCAAGCAGCTGTGTCTAGATTCTTGGCATTTATTATAAGTAGGGCTGGGAACTGAATTCGAGGCACCGACCAAATTGCCTCCTTTGTTTCGAGTATCGCAAAATCCCTCGTCATTCAATAGCTAAGGAGTAAATCTGATCAGCGTCAGTGAGCCAATAAGCATGCAGCATGCTTCTACCAAGATCTAATAATGTCTGTGATTGGCTGTCTTACGTTACACGTAGTAGAGACTAGGCCTGGCAATCTCGATTCCTTTTTAAGGATTAACGTTATTCCGATTCACTCACTAAACTGATCCTGGTTGTGCACTTGAGTCACTTGAGTCAGTATTGATCTATAGGCGAGCTTGCAATGTTTTGGACGGTCTGCTCGACCTAATTGCATTGTAATATACTACATTTATACACCAAACCTACCGTAGGCCTAGCTAGCCTTCGTGCAGAACATTGTAAGTTATTTCAGAAGTGAAAGAATGGCTTTCGTTGTTGATTTGCTTTACCCTGAGCTCGAGGAGAGACTTCACTCGCTCGTCTGAATCAGATCCACTCCTGACAACGTAGCCGGCTGATTCGCGGGATTGACTGTCACGAGTCATCGATAACTCACGAGTTATCTGAGAGGCGAGCTTGCTAGGTTTCCGGCTCTGAGTCTGCGGGTCGGAAAGTTCCTTCAACCTGTCTCGGACAGTGTCTCTGCTCACTCGGGCGGTTGAGTTGACTTGTGGAGTTGTGGTTGCCTACGAAATTGTAAGTTATTAGGCAGCTAAGATGGCTAGGACTAGTAGTAGCTAATGTTGCAAGAGGTTTGTGTGTGGCGCTGTTATCATTTTACATTGAATTGCAGTAGGACTCAACTGATCCGGGTTAATGATACTAGAGACTTGCGACTTGTGAGTCAATTTAAAGAGTCGGGTTAAAGATCACAGTGAATCACGACTCAAACAGGTTTAGTAGAGACACGCAGGAAAAACTCTACGTTACACAGAGACGGGACTCGTGAACGAATGATGTTGATTTTTTTAATTATGGTCTCGTTGATTTTAAAATCGGCGATAAAGCAGGGGGTGTTTTAGGGCGTGGCTATGATGTGATTGCCAGTGAATGTGTGTAACAGAGTGTAAGGGCTCCTCCCTCTCGTCTTAAATCGTCACATCCCCAACCAGGATGGCTGCGCCCGTAACGGCTAATTCGACGACAGATGGGTGACGTCACACACATCAAGTAAAAAGACTGTTAGAATAATCTACCGTTATCAAAGTCACAGTATCGGTATTAGGGCTGCACAATTAATCATAATTTTATCCAAATCACAATACGGACTACTTGCAATATCCAAATCGCAGGGGGGAAATATCGCAAGGGATGGGCGCAATGTTTGTTAAAGGCATAACGTGTCAAACACTACTCTATTAAGTATTGTGGTGCTCCAGCCTACAAATTGTATCCTACAGACTAAAGAAAAAAATCATGGTTTTGTACAGATCCTTGAAAAGAAATCTATCTATCTCGATTAGGGCTGCATGATGCTAAGAAAAGATCCCAGCCCTAATTATAAGATGGCATTATATTCTCTGATTGTGTGTTATTGTCACTATGCCCTGTGTTCTGCTGGTTACATTTTATTTTGTCTTTATTTACAGGGGCTCCAGCTACTAATGAAACGGAAGGTAAACCTAATAAAGAAATGGAGAAAACTGCCAAACCGCCAACTCCTGAAGTCAAGAAAGGTCCGGGCGAAACTGGCAAACCAGAACCAAAAAAGATAACCGACAAACCAGAGCTGGAAGTCAGTAAGCAAAGGCTAACAAAGACACCAAGTCTGAAAAGTCCTGGGGAAGATAGGGGCAAAAAATCAAAAAATGTGAATAATCCGGTTTTGCCGGGCGATCGAAAAAGTCACTCTGACAAAGAGACGAAGGATGGGCCAATCAACGGTAAGGAGCCTGTAACACTGCCAGCCGGCGCAGGGGATGCAAAAGCAAAACCTCCAGCTCCCGCGGATAACAATACAATGAGGCCCGCAGAGTCGGGAGGGAAAGACAAAGAGCCAGAAAGAGACAACGCCAAGAAGGAGACAGGAGACAAAGGCAATGAGGGCAAGACTGAAGGAGACAAAGGCATTGAGGACAAGACGGCAGGAGACAAAGGCGTTGAGGACAAGACTGAAGGAGACAAAGGCGTTGAGGACAAGACGGTAGGAGACAAAGGCGTTGAGGACAAGATTGAAGGAGACAAAGGCAATGAGGACAAGACTGAAGGAGACAAAGGCAATGAGGACAAGACTGAAGGTGACAAAGGAAATGAGGACAAGACTGAAGCAGACAATGAGGACAAGACCGAAGCAGACAATGAGGACAAGACTGAAGGTGACAAAGGCAATGAGGACAAGACTGAAGGTGACAAAGGAAATGAGGACAAGACTGAAGCAGACAATGAGGACAAGACCGAAGCAGACAATGAGGACAAGACTGAAGGTGACAAAGGCAATGAGGACAAGACTGAAGGTGACAAAGGCAATGAGGGCAAGACTGAAGGAGACAAAGGCAATGAGGGCAAGACTGAAGGAGACAAAGGAAATGAGGACAAGACTGAAGCAGACAATGAGGACAAGACTGAAGCAGACAATGAGGACAAGACTGAAGGAGACAATGAGGACAAGACAGGAGACAATGCCAAGAAGGACGAGACGGAAGGAGACAAAGGCGACGAGAACAAGACGGAAGGAGACAACACCAAGGAGTACAACCTCAAAGAAGAGGAGCCCAGAAATGGAGAAGCAAGAGGGAGAAACCCGTATGGCCCTTTAGAGGACGAGGCAGAAAGCAGTCACTTCTTTGCCTATCTGGTCTGTACGGCGGTGCTGGTAGCAGTGCTTTACATCACTTACCACAACAAGCGCAAGGTACTGAAGCGTACTTCTGTGTTTCAACTAGAGCTGGGCAATATATCGATAATATTGTGTTACGAGACTAGATATCGTCTTAGATATAGATTTTGGATATGGTAATATCGTAATATGGCATAAGTGGTGTCTTTTCCTGGTTTTAAAGGTTGCATTACAGTAAAGTGGTGTCATTTTCTGAACTTAACAGACTATTCCAGCTGTTCTATTTGCCTTTACTCAGTCATTATATCCACATTACTGATGATTATTTATCAAAGACAGGGTTTCCTTTACCAGTTTGAAAATATACAGCTGCAACACATGTAAATGAAAGTTATCTGAAATAAATAGCCTAGGATATCTTAAAAAAATATCTATCTATCCATCAAAGATCCTTCACTTGTTTTCAACAACAATAACTGACTGATTTAAAAGAGAGAACACCGGATAGCTCAGTTGGTAAATATAGAGGTCCGACCAGCGGCCCTTTCCTACATGTCTACAAGCTTTCCTATCAAAATAAAGGCCTAAATCTTAAAATAAATAACAAAAACGGACCAAAAGACAGAGGGAGACATCGGGAGAGAGGGGGAGTATGATGGACTGAAGCGTATGCTACTCGCAGAGTGACGGCTGACTCATCATGAACGTGTCCAGCACGGGTCGAATGCACTTTGGCGAGTCAGCAGCGTTACACACGTCTTGTGTAGGCTATGAGATGTCTGTATCGTCACTGCGCTGCAGTAGTAATTTTTTTTGCTGAGCTAGATCTGTTGCAGCCTTTTGTTTTATATTCAGTCAGATAGACTCTGGGCCCTAACAAGCACATGCCAACGGAGAGGAACTATCTCAGACTAGCTGGACATTTTTAGGAAAAGTGCTGATTTCTTTTTCTTACTGAGAGAGATTAATCCTCTGTGCTGTCTCTAGTTTAATTAAAGCCCACACCGTCTGACGAAAAGTTTTTCTTTTAATAACTTTTCATCGTTAAGGTGTTGGGATGGTACAGACCAAGCTTGAAGTCCATCGGATGAAATCTCTAGGGGTTTGTTAAAGTATAGCACCTTGACTTTTAGGCCTACTTCCTGTTGCTACTAGGGGGAGCTATGACTTTAAGTAAATATCGGCCTTTATTTGTCCTCAGGGTTGGACTCTTATGAATCCTGATAAGTTTCGAGGTAATCGGACAACGTACACTCGAGTTACACCCACTTCCTGTTTCGGCGGCGAAACGCACAAAATGGCCGCCCTGCCACGGCCACGCCCTATGACGAAAAGTTTTTCTTTTAACAACTTTTCATCTTTAACGTCTTAAGATGGTACAGACCGAGTTTGAAGTTGATCGGATGAAATCTTTAGGAGGAGTTCGTTAAAGTACGACATGTGGAAATGGCCAAAATCGCACTAATTTCAAACTTTGAAATCAAAATGGCGGACTTCCTGTTGGGTTTAGGGTATGGCTCTAATGAAGTTTTTTGTACATCTTGACATGTTACATATGTGTACCAAGTTTCGTGAGTCTACGTTAAACGCACTGCAGGGGCTCAATTTTCCTAACTTTCTAGGTGGCGCTAGCGAGCCATTTTTGTGCGCCTATTCCCGAACACCTTTTAAAATACGTACATTTTCACCATACTTGATGCGGCCGCCAAATTTGGTGAGTTTTTGAATATGTTAAGCCCCTCAAAAAGCCAATTCATTTGACGGGAAAATAATAGAAAGAAAGAAACAATAATTCCTTCAGTTTCAATAGGGCCTTCGCCGCTGTCGGCGCTCGGGCCCTAATTATAACCAGATTTGTTTTGAAATCAGGCTTCATACGTGTGCGTGTCTCTCTCTCTGTCTCTCTGTCTCTCTGTCTGTGTGTGTGTGTCTTTGTGTGTGTGTGTGAGAGTGTCTCTGTGTTTTTATGAATAAAATAAAAAAATGTATCTTCCCCCCCCCCCCACCCCCAGATACTTGCTTTGCTTTTGGAGGGGAAGAAATCCAAATCTACGCGTCGACCTAAATCCACAGGATACCAGAAGCTGGAGCAGCATGTAAGCTGTTGGAATGAGGAACCACCCCCCCCCGTTTTATGAAATTAAAATACATTATTATTAAATATTTTGTGAGTTTTGAATGATCTCTTTTTCTTTCAGATGTAATCTCGACTCTCTCTCTCTCTCTCGAAGCCATTGAGCCTCGCGCTGCTGACCACACTGAGAGCTTGTGTGAGAAGAGAGTGAACGGATTCTGGCGTTAGATATTTCGGCGTTGATTTCACCCTTTTGCTAAACGGACATTCTTCTCTTTTCTTTTTTTTTTCTTTGTAAATATGTTTATTGCAGAACAACATTGGGTTCAGACTGCATTTGTCCATACAAGCAACATTTTTATTATTTTTTTTTTTAACATTTACAATAACAACAATAACAATAAGCAGCAACCAAGAACAATTGTAATTATTTGGCGGGTTCTGAAAACAATCATGTTGAAGCACCATAGCAAATATCAAGACTAAGAGACCAGAAAGTAATACCGGGAGTCGAGAGATTTAAAAAAAAAAAAAATCGCTAATGCCACATTATCAATATATGGGACCCTTCATCATTCCGTTACCTCCCTCAGACCCCTTAAGTGTTCCATGACCGGTCCCCACGCATTCTCCCTCCCTGCAATCATGAATCTGATTTTCTCTAAATGGAGGGAAATCATCTGACTTCCAAAATCTCAATACAAGTTTTTTAGCCAGTACCGTATTCTTCTCTTTTCTACCCGTAGATGCTTATCATATGACTATGCAGATGACACTGTTGCCTTATTGAGGGAACTAGTGAAATTCAGTGAAGGTAGAAAATAAGCATGCTGTTTTTGGCACTTGTCGTAATTCCACTTTTAAGGCAATCTTGTAATTAGACCTGACTAAGGTCCGGACTCAGGATATTTCAGTAGCAGATGAAAATAATATAAGCGTTGTTTGTACAGTACGTTTAGTGATTGCACTGCGCACTAAATAAGCCATCTGAATCTTTGTGTACAATTACTTTGAGGTTGTTTTAAAGATGAAATATATATCAAGGGTTTAGACGTACTAAAGTATCCCAGTGGGATATATAACCATATGGTGTTTGCCAGATGAATGTAACATTTTTCCAAATAAGATGCGAGCACAGTGCTCAACCACTTTAACGTGATGAATAAACCTCTGTGCTTGAAGCAATAGTTTTGGAAAAACTAGCTTACTTGCTGAGAGTTAGACGACAAGATCAAAACCACACTCAAAATTGGGCTGCAACTAACTGTTATTTTTCTCTATTTATCGTTCCGTCTATAAAATGTCGATCCCAGTTTCTCAAAGTCCAAGGTGATGTTTTTAAATGTCTTTTGTCCAAAACCCAAAGCTATTTAGTTTAATATGATATAAAATGGATACAAAAAATCTGGAAATCTCCATATTTGAGAGGCCTAAATAAAAAAAAATAAAAAAATGTTGGGCCATTTTTGCATGAAGAATTGCCTTAACAATTTATCGATTATCAAAATGGTTGCTGATTGTTTTTCTATCAATCGACTAACCGATTAGTCGACTAATCGTTGCTCCAGCCAGATGCAGGTTAACTTGACATAAGGGCTGGAGACAGGAAACCAGCTAGCCTGGCTCTGTGCAGAGATGATAAAACCGGCCTTTCAGCACCTTTCAAAGCTCACTAATTTAAACTCTTGTCTTTTAACTCTTAGGGAGAATGTTGAACTAGCCCCTCAAAGAGTAACTACACTTTTTTTCAACCTGGACCCTATTTTCCTACGTTTTTGTGTCTAAGTGACTGATGGGAACAACAATCTCATTGGTCCAGTATTAAGCGAGATCGCTGCAGTCGGCAGCGGCGAAACAAGCTACAATGTAAGTTAATAAGACAATTGTCCAGCTTGTAGTCTGACAACATTATGGAAAGGATCCCTACAGAGATAGACCTTTAAAATCTCTTTGAGACCTTTCTGTTTAACCAGAAACAGCTCTGAAGTTGCTAGCACTGAACCCACCACACTTAAAAAGCAATACTTTTAGCGTGTATAGAGCCAACATATTTTCACGTGTAAATCGGTAAACTATGTGTTTGTTTCAACCAAAACTAGAGTTGTGATGGTTAGAAAAGTGGAAAGACAACCCAAAACGGTTTTTCATAGTTTTATTTAGTTACTGTCGACTTTGAAGTGTGTTGTATGATGCTAAAATTACTGTTATTTCACATGGAGTCTGGGGGGTTTAGTGAACGTTACTTAGACACAAAAACATAGTAAAAAATAGGGTCCAGGTTGAAAAAACCCCGGTAGTTACCCTTTAAGAAACAACTGAGTGATGTTTAAACTGCCATCAGGGTGTTGGACACATGCAAACTCCTCGTCTGCAAATGTCTTCTTTTGTCCAAAGCCAAAAGATATTCAGTTGAATATGATAGGCCTACAATAAATAAAACAAAAAAGCAGGAAATCTCCAACTTTGAGCGGCTGAAAACAACATTCTCTGACATTTTTATATCAAAGAATTACCTCAATGATTATCAGAATAGTTGCAGATTATTTTCTATCGATCTACTATTCGTTGCAGCTCTCCTCTTAAATATTTCCGGTAAATATAACATTAGCCTACAGCCAGATGCTGGTAAACTTGGCATGAGGTCTGGACAACGGGAACCAGCTAGCCAGGTTCTGTCTAAAGGTGACTCTAATTAAAACTCTTCTCATCTAACTCTTAGGGCAAATGTTGAACTATAGCCCCTTTTTAATATAAACCTAAATGATGTAACTGCTGCCAGGGTGTTGGGACACACATTTATTGTAATTATCCAGACTGAATGGCATGACAAGCATTCTGAGTTAGGACTGGTGTTAAAATGTAGATTTTTCTGGAAACTTGTCAGTCTGGTACCTGTAGCTTCCTATTTTAAGATGAACATCTCTGACTTATCCACTTGTTGCTTTGCATTGAAACCTCAGTCTGAAATGTTACCCTAAAAACAGTTTTGTTATCGAAAGCTGCAGGGAAAAAAAAGTCTTTCTGGGGAGATGTTGACCACTAATACGTCAGATTTAATCTCTGACTTTAGATTAGATTTGTGCCAAATTGTGAAAGATTTTACTGTGATTCAATGTGCGATTCTTGTATTGTGCCTGTTTCTTTAACTAACATAGTAGTTTTACTGTGTGGTAATTGGAATATAATATAATGGAAAGCCATTTCTGTAAAAACGAAAAATAAATAGAACCCAGTTGTTTCTTGGACGAAATTAAAGTCCATATAAAAAACGCAGCATTTTTATAATTAATTTGTTCCGTTCATAAGTGAAACAAGTCATCCTTTGTAGTCAGCATGCAATCTGCATGTTTTATACACTCATACGTATTTATTTCAGTTTTTTAGGAATGGCTATCCATATAAAAAAAAAAAAAAAAAAAAAAAACTGCTGTCCTTCATGTGTCTCATTGCACAAACATGCATCTTCTGAATCGACTGAGGTGAATATTGATTTTAAAATAAAAGCTTTTTGTTTTGTACTTTCTATCAAATTAGTTTTTCGATTGCCTTCAGTGTCACAGCTGCTTTAGTTCCAGGGCCAGTCGTATACAACAGGGTTTCCGCGGGGACTTAAAAAGTCTAAAATTTCAAAAATCTAAATGTTAGGCCTTAAAAAGACTTACATTCGCAATAATTGTGTTCTAGGTCTTAAAGCTATAGCGCGTAGTTTCATGAGGAATTCTAAGTAATGACAACAACACTGTCGGCGTGTCCACATGATAAAAGCCTTCCGTGATTGCACACATACCCCCCCCCACCCCTCCTCCACGCAGCTGCTAGTAGCCAAGGAGGACACGGAGGATTAAAATAACACGATTGACTCTTCAGAAGAGGTCATTATCTTCACTGGAGCTTCTGCGCGGGAAAGTCGCCGGACGCCACAATCTTCTGAACATGGTCCTACTGAGAGATCCAGAGAGAGTTGTGTGGAGCTGATAGTCTTAATCAGATTTGTAGCAACTCATTTGGCAACGGCTTGAATGTAACCGACGTTCATTAATATCAAAAAGTTACGCACTAAAGCTTTAAATCACTTTAAACGGGTCTAAACTTTTTCATTGAAATGCTCCCGCGGCACTGTACAATGTTTATTTTCAGTTCCGTGGTGTTGTAGTTCTTTCCGTCGCTAGTCCAAATATAATTCGTGGTTATTGGTCCCCTAATACTGTATCTGAAGTCTCTTTTATATAGACCTTAGTGGTCCCCTAATACTGTATCTGAAGTCTCTTTTATATTGACCTTAGTGGTCTCCTAATACTGTATCTGAAGTCTCTTTATATAGACCTTAGTGGTCCCTAATACTGTATCTGAAGTCTCTTTTATATAGACCTTAGTGGTCCCCTAATACTGTATCTGAAGTCTCTTTTATATAGACCTTAGTGGTCCCCTAATACTGTATCTGAAGTATCTTTTACAAAGACCTTAGTGGTCCCCTAATACTGTATCTGAAGTCTCTTTTATATAGACCTTAGTGGTCCCCTAATACTGTATCTGAAGTCTCTTTTATATAGACCTTAGTGGTCCCCTAATACTGTATCTGAAGTCTCTTTTATATAGACCTTAGTGGTCCCCTAATACTGTATCTGAAGTCTCTTTCCTGAAATTCAGCCTTGGTGCAGAATTCCATCCACTAGAGCCAGTCCCATTATGAGCTTTCCTTAGGATGTGCCATTTCTGTGTCTGTAGCTGTTTAGGAGCAGAGAGGGGGGTGCAAGGTGGAGGATGGGGGTGTGGTCTTGACCAACTGCCACTTTTCTCGTTTGAAAGCCATGATGTCTCTCTCTTTCTCTCTCATGGGTTGGCCAAATTCTCTGGGTGGGCAAAGCAGAGAAAGGGGAGGTAACCTTGCTTGTTATGACCTCATAAGGAGAAGATTCCAGATCGGCCAATCTGAGCTTTCATTTCCTCAAAGGCAGAGCAGGATACCCAGGGCTCGGTTTACACCTATCACCATTTCTAGCCACTGGGGGACCATAGGCAGGCTGGGGGAACTCATATTAATGTTAAAAAACCTCATAAAGTGAAATTTTCATGCCATGGGACCTTTATGAATGAAACTTAAGACCTATACCACAACATAAAAGTGCAATGAAATTCAGAGACACAAAAGTACTTGCAAAGTATATAAATGTATTCAAATTGTACATACACAGCAAATTCTATTTGGACTATCGAAGGGAAGAACTACAACACCAGAGAATTTAAAAAAACATTTCAATGAGCATTGGAAGCGTTACATGGACCTAGGAAAATGAAGACCCCTTAAAATTATTTAAGACCTAGAACACAATACTTAAGCAAATTTAGGACTTTTTAAGCCCCCCGGAAACAATGATTACACATCCATGATCTACACAAGCAAATTCACGGCCCTCTGCCAAGTAAACCCCCGCCGCTTTACAGTTTTAGAATACTAATATTGCCCCTCCTGCTATTATATTGAGACCAAAAAGATTGATTTGCACACGTTTGATCACCGCATTCTCCTCTGTTTATTATACAGTCATGTTGATTATACTATATTATACCAAAAGAAAATACACACTATAATGATTTAAATGATTACGTGGAAATAATTTTTTTTCTTTTATCATTTTTAGTTCAAAGTCTTTACAGTCAAAAAACATCTATGATCCAGTCAAGGGCGTAACTTTGAGTTCAACATTGGGGGCGGGGGGTTGAGATCTCCAACTAGGGAGGTCCCGGGACATGTATGCATGTATTGAAACAAAAGTGACAAAAATATCGAAAAAATTAGGAAAGAAAAAAAAAAAAAAAAAAAAAAAAAGAAAATAAGGGGCAACAACTTTGGAGGGAAAAAAACGTTGAAAAATTGTCCCTAAAAAATTTCAAAAAAGCAACAAAATGTCAGAAAAAGCAACCAAAAATTTAAAACGCGAAAAAAACATAAAAAGGAGCAAAAACTTCAGAGAAAACCCAGTTTAGTTCACCGCCAAGCACATCCTTACTGCTGATGTTAAACACACCCGATTGAATAAAAAACCATCAGTTGAAAGCGGAAGAGTTCTTACTTCCACCGTCGGAGTTTAGTCAGTGTGACACCCAGCGGAAGTAAACAACAGCAGCGCCCGTACCGTCATGCCGTACCGTACCGTAGCGTTAGCTGCATGTTGCTGTTGATTAAGCTGGGGTCTTTCAGCTGGAACTAAGCAACGATGTCTTCGGTTGAGAGTTTGAGAGAGTTTGTCACCGAGAGACTGACTGCTGCTGCTAAAGAAATATTCACAGCTGTTGGAAAAACTATCGTCGAGTACGAGGAAGAGCTCGCTCGGCAGCGCAGACTGTTGGATGTCGTTTGGAAACCAGAAATCAAGTTACACAGGATAGGTGAGTTTACACGCTAATTATTTTAATGACGGTTATTAACCACAGGTGTGTACGGAGTCCCTGTTGTGCCAACAGGTGATTAGTGTCTGCAGGAGCGCCCTGATTGTAACCATCCTCCTACATTGGAAATTACTTGTTGACTTAGGGTCAAATTGACCCGTTTTCAAATTCTGTCTTATATCAGAAAATATGGGACGTAGAAATAAGTGCTGAAAATGTGTAGAAGAAAAATTTAACAATTTAAAAAAGGCGTCGAAAAATAGATAAGTGAAGTGATATCCCACCCAGAACCTTTTAACTGTTGATAATATACCTTTTTAAACGAGCAATACAACCCATAAAATGCACTTTTCCACTTGTCAAAAGGTGATTGCAGCTCCTACCTTGTGTTTGAAAGGTTGTTCTGTCTCACAATGAGCTGATTTATGAATATATATATATATATATATATATTATATTATATTATATTACCCTCCTGGCTACAAGCCTTTGTTGTGTAGAACACTGAATCCCAACCAAGGGTTAGTTACGCTGTTACCAGGGGGTTTGTGGAAAGATCATAGAGCAGGTTAACTCATTTGATTTAAAAAAAATAAATACAAAATTAGTTATGATTTTGATTGAAGATTCCAGCTGTAACATGTAAATAATAGAGGTTGCAGTTATGTAGGAGTGAATGAAGACTAGTAAGCAAGCGAGCACAGAAGTTTAGCTAAAAATAATGAATAAATGGTGGAAATAAATAGCTGGTGATAAGTAGTACCAAATAGTTCTAATGAGTAGCTAAAAGAAATGGAGAAAGGGTTATAATAGTAACCTGAAAATCGACTCTCTCCCACATCTACTCCAACAGAGTGGCAAAGAGGCCCGATCCATTGCAGCTGACCCTAGGCGCGCCCCCCCCCCTTGTCCTGCCAGTTTGTTACTCCCCTCAGGCTGTAGGTACTCCATGCCCAGATGCAGGTCCAATAGACTCAGAAACTCTTTGATCCTCCATTTTACACAATTTGCCAGAACTGTTTTAAATGTATGGGTTTTATTTGCTATTGTGGTTTAGATACTGTGAGTATTTCATGTTTTGCTGTATTGTTGTGTGTCTTGTCTTTATGCCTGTCTGCTGGCTATACAAACAATTGCCCCCTCGGGGACAATACAGTTACTTTGACCTGAAAGTACTGCATAAGCATCTTAAATGTTTAGCTGAAAGAATGGATTAATGGCTAAAACATTCAGCCTCACTTTAGGTAGATATAGTAGTAGGACAAAGTTTGACAAAATAGCAATATCCACTTTTATATAATGAATAATTACACATTGGGATGGATAGATAGATAGATAGATAGATAGATAGATAGATAGCCCTTTTATTGTCAACAGCATCCTCAGTGTATACTTTGGGAATTGATGAAGGGGTACGTGAGCTCATCTGACAGGACTGTGGGGGGGGACCTCAGACCTAAAAGGTTGGGAAACGGTGGTGAAGAGTTTTAAACACGTAATCCTTTTGTTCATTAACCCTGACGACAGTGGTTCCCAAACTGGAGGGCCCCAAGTTATAACCCATCAACAACTGGTCCTTATGTTTAATAAATACATATCCATTCAGTTATAGGTCTTAGGTCCAACTAATCGTTGACCGTAAAAACATCGGGGTAGACAGAACCTGTTGTGCGTTTTCATGATTGGTTCAGGAGATGTGATGCAAAATACATCATTTGGTCACAGCGAAAAAGATAAATGGCCGCCACAAAGCATTTTAGCGATGGCGCCATTTCTGAAAATGTTCAGGGCCCCAAACTGTACAAGTGTACCATATCAATACTTTTATGAAAAAGTGAACATATCACCTGGACTATTCACTTTATCCCTGTACTGTGTGGGACAAAGCTGTTTAACATATCAGATTAAAATTTTTGATTTTATAATATTTATAATTTTACAATAATTAAAGCCTCTGTCCTGTTTGACAGGTCCTGAAACATCCCCTGCTTAATCTTTTATTTTACATAAAATAAATGGGACCAAACTAGCGATTAAGACCATAAAGTAATTATGATAATGTTTACTGAGTAATACATTAAGTGAGAAGTAGGGTCATTTTCTCATAGACTTCTATAAAACAGACTTGTTTTTGGAGCCTGCTGGAAGTTGGAGAGAATGCAGCTTTAAGGAGCTTCAGCATTGGCTTCATTTTTCTGACCTGGAAGCTCTGTCCATTATTTTTTACAGTCTATGGTCTTAGGAACAAGTCTTGTGGTCTTTTCTACAATAACCGTAGTATCCTATTTCTTTTGTTGTCTGTCCCTGCAGAGCTCCCACAGCAACAGGTCTGTAAGGAGGAGGAGGTTCTTTCTGACCAGCAGCTCAACATGCCAGTTATAACCTCTGTGGTATCAGAAGCAAACGGTGACCACCAGTTCCTCTCTCGCAACTCTCATGAAGCGGAGAGCCGAGATCAGAAAGGAGGCGAGCATGGAGACTCAGGATCAACCAGAAATGCAGAGCCAGAACCAAAGAAGAGACGACGCAAGAGCAGAAGTCACAGCAACAACGTGGACAACAGTAACGTGTCAGAGATTCACCCTAATACTCAAACAGGTAAAAAGTCGTCCATATGTAACACATGTGGGAAAGACTTACAAGTATAATTCAGGTTTGAAGAAACACCTGAGAATCCACACCGGTGAGAAGTCATATTCTTGCAAAATATGTGTAAAAGATTTCAGCCAAAATAGTGGCTTGTTGGTCCAATTGAGAACCCACACAGGTGAGAAGCTGTACATTTACAAGAACTTTTATACTTTGATATTCTGTGCTATACACTTCTCTACACTGTTCTGGTAATTGCTCAGAAACCCCCTGTATATTGTAAATATATCAAGGAAAGCCTTCTAAATCTTCTGAATGCCCCAGGTCTCTGGTTTGTTTTACCTGTGGGTAAATGCGGACCTCCGGGGAACTGCTGTTCATCAGCATGTACGAAAGTACATAGATAGAAAATCTGCAAACTTCTCCTTAAATTAACATTACCAGCTAATGCTAGCACTGGCTAGTTTGGTTGGCACGGTGCTACCGATTTCTGAACAAGACATACTTTTTCGGAGACAAAAATGTTTCCAATTAACTTTTGATGAAGTGAAAACCCAGTGAGAGGGTCAAAGTTTAAGTTGAAAACACGGACAGCACCCAAAAACAAGGTCCGGTCTATTTTAATGTACACAGTGCCATGGTTAGCATCGCTAAGCGTGCATTCAGATTACCTGTGCCCGCCGTCATACGGTGCAGCCAAAACACGGGTCTTTCCAATAACTTTTAATGATGATGCGGTGGGGGCCGCAGTGGGGAAGACGGGGGAAAAAACGCGGCGGGGTTTGGTGGAAAGTTGAGACCAACTCAACTTTTAGAGAAATGCGACCCCCGCGTCACGCCGCGGTGGCATATCATGTAAGCGGAGATCAGACTTGTCAGTCCGTTTTTGAGGCAGTGTGAGAACAGGAAACAACACTGCCTCTATCGCTGCCACAAGAAAGTTTTGAAACACTATGAGGGTCAAAAAACCCAAATCCAAGCACTGAACTGCCGAGGAGTTTGTGCGGCAGCTGACTGTTTGCCATACAACGAAGCACAGCCCGTCCTTCTCTTTCTTTCTCTGTGAAATGAAGCTGCATTGTGCGGTCTAGTCTAAACAGGTGGCTGCGTAGCCAGGCCCCAAATCATCCCCTGCTTTATTGTCTATTTCTAAATAAATAGGACCCCTAATTTACTAAATGAACCTCATGCTGCTGTATTGACGAATACTTGAAACTAGCGATTAACACCATAAACTCATTATGAAAAGGTTGTAAATTAAGTGTGAGGTAGGGTCATTTTCTCTTATGCTCTTCTAGATCAGACTTCTTTTTGGAGCCAGTGGAGTCGCCCCCTGCTGGAAGTAGGATAGAATGCAGCTTTAATGAGCTTCAGCATTGGCTTCACTTTTTAGCCGCCCGAAATTCCGTTCATCATTTCTACAGTCTATGGTCTCATAGGCTATGTTCTGTTCTTTTCTCCAATAACCGTAGTATCCTATTTCTTTTTGTTGTCTGTCCCTCCAGAGCTCCCACAGCAACCTGTCTGTAAGGAGGAGGAGGAGGTTCTCTCTGACCAGCAGCTCTGTATTCAGGAGAGGAACTCCCGTCTGGACCAAGAGGACCCAGAGCCCCCACAGATTAAAGAGGAACAGGAGGAACTGTGCACCAGTCAGGAGGGAGAGCAGCTTGTACTGAAGCAGGAGACGGATACCTTTATGTTGACTCCTACTCATGAAGAAAGGAACCACAGTGAAGGTCAGACTCTGAACTTCAATCCTGATGATGGCACTCTAAGTACAGCGGAGAAAGAGTCTGTAGCCAACATGCCAGTTATAACCTCTGTGGAATCTGAAGTAAACGGTGACCACCAGCTCCTCTCTCATGAAGCAGAGAGCCGAGATCAGAAAGGAGACAAGCGTGGAGACTCAGGATCAACTAGAAATGCAGAGCCAGAACCAAAGAAGAGACGACGCAAGAGCAGAAGTCACAGCAACAACGTAGACAACGGTAACGTGTCAGAGATTCACCCTAATACTCAAACAGGTAAAAAGTCGTCCATATGTGACCCATGTGGGAAAGACTTAAAGTTTAAATCCGCATTGCAGAGACACCGGAGAGTCCACACCGGTGAGAAGCCTTATTCTTGTAAAACGTGTGGGAAAGATTTCGGAAAAAATAGCGAGTTGTTGGTCCACGTGAGAAGAGCCCACACAGGTGAGAAGCCGTACGTTTGCAAGACCTGCGGGAAAAGATTCTGTGACGCTTCGGACTTATTAAAGCATACGAGAACTCACACAGGTGAGAAGCTATATTCTTGCAAAACCTGCGGAAAAGAGTTTGGATATAATAGTAACTTGTTGGCTCACACGAGAAGAGCCCACACAGGTGAGAAGCCGTACGTTTGCAAGACCTGCAGGAAAAGATTCTGCGTCGCTTCGGACTTATTAAAGCATATGAGAACCCACACAGGTGAGAAGCCGTATGTTTGCAAAACATGTGGAAAAGAGTTTGGGCAAAATAGTAACTTGTCGGTCCACATAAGAAGAGCCCACACAGGTGAGAAGCCGTACGTTTGCAAGACCTGCAGGAAAAGATTCTGTGACGGTTCAGACTTATTAAGGCATATGAGAACCCACAGAGGATAGAATCTAAATCTAAAATCGATCACTGTTTTTGACAATAAAGTTCTAGTGGTTCATTGTCAAAACTGACCAGAACCCTCAGACGTGAGGAGCAACATTTTTGCAGCAGTTGTGGGAAAAGTTACCTGAAGCTCAACATAGACAGGAGAAACCATGGAGCTGAAACTGTGGCAGAGACGTGTTTAACTGAATGAAATACTTTTGCAGTAGTGACGCGGGGGCGCGGCGCTGCAGCCACCTGGGCTCGTGCTACTATTGCTTTTGTTAAGTGTTTTCGTTCTAAGTGTTTCCTTTTCTCTCACAAATGCGCTTTGTTTTGTTTGTTAGCAATACAAACGTGTGCTTGTGACGGCATTGCAAACTGAGACAACTCATCTGCCAGCTATTGCGGGCAAACAATAGCCTCGAACAATAATAATAAGTTTATTTGATATATAGCACCTTTCACAGACAGAATCACAAAGTGCTTCACATGATAAAAATGTGTACAAAACATAGTAAATTATACAACAATAAAGATAAAAGACTAAAAAACAGTCATTAAAAGACAACATTTTACATAAATGAATCAAAAGCAAATTTAAACAAGTGCGTCTTCAGCTGCTTTTTAAAAGCTTCAACAGAGACTGCAGAACGTAAGGCGATAGGAAGCGCATTCCACAGGTTTGGAGCCACCGCTTCAAAGGAACGGTCACCTCTAGTCTTTAAACGGGTGCGTGGGACAACCAGTAATCCCTGGTTAGAAGACCAGAGGGGCCAATTTGTAGTGTATGAATGGAGCAGGTCCGAGATATACGCTGGAGCCTGACCGTGCAAAGCTTTATAAGTCAGAACCAACCACCAATGGCATCAAGCATACACTTGGCTGGTCTGCTGCTGGCTCTGATGATCATTAGTGATCTTTTTAGTTCCATGCCCCGCAACACAGTGGGAATATGGACTACGATATACACTGTTGTCTCTCCGGTCATTCCAATCTACACCCCAGGATCATCTGCCGTCTGTCATCCGATCCACACAGCCGCGGCGAAAGCGAGGAAAACGTCCGGCAAGAGGAGCGGAGGAGGCTCGTGCATCTATGTAAGAGACAAATGGTGCAGACAGTATACAGTAAGAGACAGCACATGCAGTCCGGATATAGAACTGCTCTGTCTATCCTTGAGACCACACTACCTCCCAAGGGAGTTTGGCAGTGTTATTATAGTTGCTGTTTATGTCGTCCCCCCCCCACTCCTTATTACTGAAACAATAACTGATTATATAAAATTTTGCTCTGACAATGTGGTAGATAAGAAAAATGTTATTGTTTACCCCAACAATAAAACTTACATTACAAAATAGATTAAAAACTGCATAAATCGGAAAAAGCAAGCCTTTAGAAACAAAGATAAGACAGCATTGTTAGTTGTTCAGAAAAGCTCAAACAGCTTCTCAGAAATACAAGAGAACAACATAGGCAAACCATGGAAAACTGTACAAACATCCAATACTAAAAAACTGTGGGCTACTATGAAATCAGTCACTAACATGAACCCTCCAAAACAAACAAAACGACACGCACACTGTCCCAGCTTTATGGAAGAAATCCATTGTAACACCAGTCCCTAAAAAGCCCTCCGCCTCAGTGAGTACTGACTTTCGTCCCATAGCTTTGACCCCTATTGTAATGAAATGCCTTGAGAAAATTGTAGTGTCCCAGCTTAAGGCAGAGGTTGAGCCGGTGTTGGACACGTGGCTATTTGCTAAAGCCTATTCTAGAATATTATTTGTTGATTTTAGTTCAGCATTTAATACTGTGCAACCCTATCTGCTTTTAAAGAAATTGAATAATATTAACCCTGCCCTGATTAAATGGTTTTATTCTTTTTTGACTAATAGGACACAACAGGTGAAAGTTAGCTGCACGCTGTCAGAGGTTAAACATAGCAATATGGGGGTACCACAAGGTTCTGTGGTATCACATACTTTTTACATTGTATACCAATGACTGTAGGACAGTACACCCAAATAACAATATTATAAAATTTGCAGATGATACTGCAATTTTGAGCCTTCTTCAGAAGGACATAAATCCGTCTGTGTACCATGATGAGATAGACACATTTATTAAGTGGTGTGACACCAATCATCTTATCTTAAATGTCACAAAAACACAGGAGATGATCCTTGACCCAAGTCAAGTGGACCATGAGCCGGTTGTCATAAGAAATCAGAAAATGATCCAGGTTGTGTCTTACAAATACTTAGGTGTCCACATAGACAATCTTCTCTGCTGGAAAACACACACTGACCATCTGTGTAATAAATTGCAGCAGAGATTATACTTTTTAAGGCGACTGAGACTGTATGGAGTAAGCAGCCAGATCATGCTCATGTTCTACAGGGCAATTCTGGAGAGCATTATTAGATCTGGAATTACAGCATGGTTTGGCAACTTAACAGTGCAGCTAAAAAGCAGGATGGTCAGTACCCACAAGGCAGCTATGAGGATAATAGGGAGGAAAGAGAACAAGCCCATACAGAGCCTGTATGAGCAAGCTGTCAGAAAACAAGCTGAAAGAATCACCGCAGACTCACTACATTCTCTCTTCCCTGAATATGAACTTCTGCCATCAGGCAGAAGAAGCATATATAATATCCTATCATATCATATATAATATCCTATCATATCATAATATCCTTCACTGGTCTCCGTCCAGAGACACGGGATCTGTTGGTCCACTTTATATACTGTCTATGCTTTAAAGCAGCGACTCAGACAGCCAGCTCGCCTCTTTGATGAAACTACAGCGGTGCATACTGGGGAGAAACTGAAACTAAAGTATCAATCTTATTACCCTGGTACTGATCAATATCAATACCAACGTTGGTATCGATATTAACAATATTTGGATCGATCCGCCCACCACTACTCTATATCAATGACGCTCCACTTCTGGGACTGCTCCGGTGCCGCCGGATGTCGCTTTTTTTATGCCGGGTGTTTGTTACCTTCTTCTTTCTTTGTGTTGGCTTTTTACAGTATAAGAAGTCCTATTGAAAAGGTAAAACTGCTTTTGGCCCTTTTTGTACACTACCTTTTTTTCTGACGAGATTCTGGCCAAACGTGCATTTTTGTTTGATAAATGATTGATTCAGTTGTATCATCAAAATGAAAGTTATAGGTTATTTGTTAAAGAAAGATCATATTCTTGAGTGTCTCATTGACCAGTGCGTATTTAAAACATGTAAAGCTAATCCTCTGTGATCCATCCCACGTTCTGACTGTTACCATCAGGCAGACGATACACCGCTCAGCGGTTCAAATTGAATCGGTTTAAGAACTCCTTTGTTTCTGTATCGGTCGGAATTTTAAACAGGAGCCTGACATAAGCAGAGGTTAGAGGCTGTACTGCAGTACAAAACCACAAACTGATTAATGCATGTGTATTTTTGTATTTGTATATTTTGCTGCTGTTGTGTGCCCATGTGTGATGATGGTTTAAGTCAAATTCAATAAAGTTTCCAGTTAATTCCAATTTATTGTAAAGAATAAAATGACAACAGTTCTAAGTGTTCAAACGCTACCTCATTTACACTTTGAGAACTCAGCAGAACAACATCCAGCTGAACTAAACGCATTGTGACAAAATGGGAAAAGTTAGCTTGATATACAGTACACTGAGAAATGGTCTAAATACTGTATACCTGCATTTGAGTAGAGCTAATACAAGCACACACACACCGGCTCGAAGCACACACCAACGCACAAGTATAAACTTCAGGCCACTCACGTAGGCCATGGCGAAAGCTCTGCGTGGAGCCTCCGACCAACCATAAATCACACTTTACTGTTAACGGGAAATAAAGGATTAGTACGACAAGCAGTGTTGTCAGATAAAGATTACGTTTCCAAGGCAAAGACACAGAAAACCGCTCAAATTTCTTGGCAGAAAACTGACCAATCTGGAAACACTGACTTGTTGCATCGTTCCTGCAGCCTGCCGATTCAGACACTTTGCTTTGTTCATCACCACATTTAAAATGTTACCCGCAGTGGTGTAGTCTACGTGATACGCAGGTATACCCACTAAGAAAGTTCCAGGATTTCCACATACCCACTTAAATTACAATACAATACATTAGACTACACCACTGGTTACCCACCAAATGCCCTGGTTAACACTATAGTTAATACTGACGCAACAACTCTTAGAAAATAGCATTTACTGTTGTAACTGGCCGAGGTGGAGCTAGTTCATCTACTTTAGTGAATATATTCCAGTGGTTCCCAACCTGGGGCTCAGGCCCCTCCAAAGGGTCACAAGATAAATCTAACAGGTTGTGAGATGATTAATGCAGGAAAGAAGAATAAACTCAAATTTGTTTTTAATAATAATAATTATAATAAAAAACAGATTTATACAGCGCTTGTCAAAGACACTACATAGTATACAAATAAAAACAAGCAGTAAACATTTGTATAAAGACAAGAGTAAAATTGCGAGATGTAGGTTTTGCGAGAGGTAGGTTTTGAGGGCCTTTGTTTTTTTCTACTCTGTGCTTTTTGTAAAGTATTGGATAGCTTTACCTTTTTGAAACTATCTTAAGAAGTCTAGTGGATATCACTCTTTTGGCTAACAACTTATAGAAATGTGACAAGGGGCCGCAACTAGTAACTTGTAACGGGCCACAAGTTTTGGTGCTGTCCTCGACTTAAGAAATTCTTACTCGATTAACCCCCGGATTTTCCACTGGGTACGCGTCTGTGCTGCGTTCCGGTTTTTTTCCGTCCTCCGCCATCGATCGATATCGAGGCATTGGGTCGAAAATATTGTGGCATTTGATTTTCTCCGTATCCCCCAGCCCTACCTGGCGCATCTCTTTAGCGGCGTGGAGAGCCGCTTCACACACTGTGTGGAATATCAAGTGTTGACTTGAATGCTCGTGGAACGTAGCGCAGAAAATAGGGGTAACGCTCTTTTTTTTGTTGACTAATCAATTAGCTAATTCAATCGAGAGATCAATGAAGAATTATGCAAAAGCTCCACTTCTGTCAGTCTTGTGTTTTACCAGAGATGTGCTTTTAGGTCACTTGGAAATAAGTAATTCAGTATGAACCAAAAAGATAAAAATAAATAAATAAAATAAAAAAAATCAAATAAGACCCAAACGACAGATTAGTTGACTAATCGGCATTGTATTTCATAAAGCGTATATATTTTGTATTGTGTTTTTAATGTAGGCTAAACTATCTTAAACTAGTAGCTGTCAGATAAATGTAGCGGAGTACAGAGTATATTATTTCTTCATGTAACTTTTTAGTAAGCACATTACACGGCGTAAAATATAAAATTATTTACGCCTTTATATTTCTCTACATGACTATACACAGGGACTATACAGTAGTAGGGTTTCCCGATGGCCCGAGGCAAGTAAATATAACATCATATTATCATATCACATCATCGTATGATAAATGAAGTTCTCATTCTCTTGTCCCATCTGAGAATGCTTGTTGAATGATTTCAATGTGCCATCAAAAATTGGAGTTGGTGCTTGACACTTTTGACGTTTTGTTAAACTTGTTTTGTATAACTTTGATGCATAAAACGCTTTAACGTTTTTGACTTTTAATATGCCTTTTTTTCAGGTTTGTTTTTGTTTACTATATTGACGTTTTTGGCCCTTTTGACAATTTTTAAACGTTCTTTTCAATTATTATTTTTTTTCCTTCTTCGAAAAAGACCATTTGTATAGGGGCTGGTAAAAGTTATCTTTGTGCAAGTTTTTTCACTTGCCCGACCGGACAAGTTTAAAAAAATTAAAAATAAAAAACGTAACGTTGACCCCTGACAGCACTATCCCTGTACATGCAACACACAAAACAGCATATTAATGCCCATAAATAGCTTCACACAGCAATGTAGTGGCTTCTTCACAGTGGCATCATATTCCTGGTTTCGTGTTCATAAATGTCTGGCAGCTCTCCCATGGAGGAGGACACCATTCGGACAGAGGTGCACCCACGGAGCTCCATCTCGTACCGGATGAGCTGTTTCCAGAAGCCGTTGTTCGGCCTCACCACGGGCCGAGAAGTCCTCACCCACCGGTGGGCTTCCAGGAGAGACACGCCGCGGTGCTTCATCAGGTAGGCCATGCACAGCGAGGCGGAGCGGCTCACTCCCGCGTTGCAGTGCACCAAAGTGCGGCCACCGCGGTCCGCAGTCTGCTGGATTTTATCCGCGACTTCGTCGAAGTGCTCGCTGAGAGGAGACACCGGGGAGTCGGCGAGCGGGATGTGGATGTACTCTACCCCGGGATGAAGAGGGCGGCGGCTCTTGGTCTCGGTCACGTTTACGATGCACGCTATCTTGCACCGAGCCACCTGGGAGGCATCATTAGCCGCTCTGCCATTACTGAGATAAAGATGGTCGGTGACTCGGCACAGGCCTGACAGACCTGCGAGACCCGACTGATGCATACACGACGAGAAATGTACCACTGCAACAGAGACGTCTTACCGAAATCTTGTGAGTACCACAGTTAAACCTCCGCGGGACAAGCTAATGAAGACAACGCAGGAAGCCAATTTTCCTTTCCTTGGATGGGGAAAGAATGTCCCGCCCTTCTCCGCCTCTGATTGGCTAATTCTCGTTACCTTCGTTGGTTGGATTGGTTAGGTTTAGGCATGAGGAGTGTGATTGGTTAGGGTTAGTGTAAATACCGGTGTAAACCAATCAGAGGCAGAGTGGGGCGGGACATTCCTTCGCCACCCTGGTGTGGTGTGAACCCACACGCACACGCTGTTGCTGTCGCCTCCTTCTGGATGGAGGTTTCAAATGTAGACATGCCAGACAGTTTATTTTAGTTTTTTTTTACTTATTATAATGAAAAACTAAAACCAAAAAGATCTTCGTATTATATATCAGCCTACTTTACAATTTTAAAGGTCCAATATGTAATATTTGTACTGTAATAAATCCAAAAATGACACCAATGCCTCATCATATATTAAGGAAACATGTTAAACTGAAATACTATCTTTTCTGACAACAATGCTAATGTCAGTATTTTTTCTTTTTGAAATTTACATTCTGTGACGGAATTTATGTTTATGTTTTGATCTGTGTGTTGTTATCAAGGGGGTAAGCTTCGCTTCAGAACTCGAACCTCCGATGGCGCCATTTTGTTGCTACAAAGCGATCACCTCCTGTTAGCATTCCACTGACCGCCATTTTTTTATTACGTCACTTGACAGCGAATAACTTTACATCTGAAGCGTTTAAAGACTATATTTGTCCGTTGTTTATTTCTAAAGAAACACAACAATGTATAAAAGGCTCCATTACCTTGTACCTCACGTTATGGCTCCGTAGCAGACGTTTTTGTAAAAATAGGCTAACGATTGTGTCATAACCAAGTGACTTACTGTCGCACAGTAGAGGAATTACCGTATAGTACAGGAGAAGCTCACAGGCAGTTTCGACTTACATTAGCTGTTTAGTTTTAATTACTAATGTTAACTAGCATGTTAGTTAGTAATAATTAGCTTGTGCTTATGTTATCTCCTTACATATACCTACACTCTCGGTCTCTGTAAGACTGGGAATGATTGAGATTTCTCTTGGCACAGCTACCAGAAGACTTCACACTTTCAGACACGTGGCTCACGTCACATATACGTTGTCTCTGTCAGTTGGAGGCTGCGCAGTAAAGCAAGAGATCACTGGAAAAGTGCTTCTAATATCCTTCACTGGTCTCCGTCCAGAGCAACGGGGTCTATTGGTCCATTATATATATGTCAATGGTTGTTATCAACGGCCCAGTTTGACAGCCAGGCCGGGTTGCCAGATATACCTGTAAAAACGTAAACCCAGCGCGCTACAGCTGTAACGGTAGTACAGCCATGAAAGCAGCAAACAAACAAACAGGATCAACGGAGATAGATTCTACATGACATAAAAAAAGAAAACAGCATGTTTCTAAAAGTTGCGTGACCAGAGACGTAACAACCCCCTGGTAAATATTGGAGATGTATTTGAAAGATGGAGACAGCTTAGATCCCAAAAGGACGCAGAGTTGGCTTATTTCCTCCTGAACAGGTAAGCATTAGCTTCAGGCTAATTTATCACAGCTACTAGGGACGGGCATTTTTTGTCATTTCAACATTTGTGTACTCACATTGAATTATATAGCTAGAGTACCCGAGTTGAAAACAATTGAGACACAGCCAGTAAAGTGATAATAATTTTAAGCCGAAAAAGTGTGTCTGTCAGTTGGTTACAGAGCTCCGCGTGAGCATGGGCTTTTATGACTGTCAATATAGCCAGCATCTACCATTAGCTACTCCGCTGTGCTGTGGAGTAATGTCTGGCTATGTGAGAAAAGCGTCTAGCAACATTGTTGTGAATGCTGCGTTCTCAGCCTGGCAACCCCCGTGAACTTCGAGTCTGGGCAGGGGCGGGCGGGGGAGACGACTCTCCAGTATTTTGAATTGGTAGTGCAGTAACTATTGTAACCCCTAGCTGCCAGTATTACATACAATATTAGATATTGCACCTTTTAAGACGTAAAGTTCCACGCAATAATGTCAAAATGTATTGTTATAACGTGAATCACACCTTACATGGTGATACTTATAAATAGTAGACTACATTGTAGCCTAATAAGGAGACCATTTTCTATAACTTGTTAAGTTTGTGTGTTGTGATTACGTTAAAAAATAACTTGTTAGAACGTATAAAATGTCTAAAACTGTTCACGTAATAACGTGATAGCCTAAGTCTACTGATGTTGGTAACACTTTACAATAAGGTACACAAAAAATAGGTAGTTAATGATTAGTTACTGTTTTTTGAAAGGGTAACGAATGACTAGTTATTGTATTTCTGAAGGGTAGTTAGGCCTACCATTTGTTACCCTTTCACAGTAGCCTAGGCCTATTTACGTTTTTTTGAAAGGGTATCCTAATGATTCATTAGTTACTAATTTTAAGAAGGGTAGTTACTGTTTTTCAGAAGGGTAACAAATGGTAGGCTAGTTACTGTTTTTTGAAAGGGTAACGAATGATTAGTTAGGCCTACTGTTTTTCAGAAGGGTAGTTAGCCTAGGCCTACTGCTTTTTGAAAGAGTAGGCTAACTAGGCTAATCATTCGTTACCCTTTCAAAAAACAGTAGCCTAACTACCCTTCTGAAAAACGGTAACTAATCATTCATTACTCTTTCAAAAAACAGTAACTAGTCATTCATTACTCTTTCAAAAAACAGTAAATAATCATTAACTACCTATTTTTTATGTATCTTATTGTAAAGTGTTACCCTGATATTCTTCCATGTCCCTTTAAGCTTTAAGTCAACTGAAAGCAGAATAGCCTACTAGCCTACTTTTGCTCTGAGGTGGTTGCTGTGTTTCTGCTCGTGCCTGCAGGCAGTCCTCGGTTGCCCGGGAAACACAGATGGTGGATGAAGGGCGCGCATACAAAGGACCGTAAACCTGTAGCGGCAGCTGGAGACCGAGCCCACCGATTAATTCAGCTGTGTGCTGCTCCAGCTTAGTCAAAGGCGTCTCTGTTCTCTTTCAATACCTACTTCATTTTCTCTTTGCACTGCGCAGCTTTCGGCTCCACTTGAGCCTGTTTTCCGTGCACCGGTCTCCCGTCAGTGCGCAGCTGTTGTCGGCACTCCCACATCTGCTTGTCTCGGTCTCGGCAGCCATGTAGACGTGCACGTCCAAGGGGGCGACGGCCAGCACTTTTACTGCGGGCTAATCACTGCTCACACACGGCGTGGAACCGGTTTACAGCGTCGGCAGCTTGTCCCGAGAATGGAAGAAGGTAAAAGGAGGAAAAAGAGGAAGGAGAAGTGATCTTTTTGCGCCGTTGGATGCTCAGCATGGCGCATATGTGGAACCTGGAAATCTGGTAGGAACAAAAATATTCTGGTTTATTTTTTGTTCCGTTTTTACAACCAACTCTTTTATTTGGCTTATCAAATTTAAATCGTATTAATCTGTTGTTAGATTATATAGACATGGAGTCATGTACTGCCCTGCGGAGGAGGGCCTACTGTAGTCTGTCTGTCTTTCATCAACCTAACAGCCCTGCAGGGTTAATAGATATTAAAATATGCTTATTTATAGAAAAGATGGTTGTGGTAGACAAATGCCAGATTAGATTGAAGATTTATATAATCACGGACAATATGT
Organism: Perca flavescens; assembly: GCF_004354835.1. Taxonomy (NCBI): domain Eukaryota; kingdom Metazoa; phylum Chordata; class Actinopteri; order Perciformes; family Percidae; genus Perca; species Perca flavescens. Next base: position 36,651,285 of record NC_041335.1, read on the forward strand.
TGCTGCATGCAGTGCTACTGTATAGAGCTGCAAAGATTAATTGATTAGTTGTCAACTATTAAATGAATCGGCAACTTGTTCAATAATCGATTAATCGGTTTTTTTTCTCTCTGAAAATTCTCTGATTCCAGCTCATTGAATGTGAATATTGTTGTAGTGTCTTCTCTCCAAAGATATTCAGTTTACTGTCATGACAGTAAACTGAATATGTTTGTGGAGAAAACAAGACATTTGAGGACGTTATCTTGGGCTTTTTGGGGAAAAACTGATCCACATTTTTCACCATTGTCTGACATTTTATAGACCAAAAAACTAAATAATTTATGGAGAAAATAATCGACAGATTAATCAACAATGAAAATAATCGTTAGTTGAAGCCCTACTACAGTATACAGTGTGGTATACACTAGCTATGTTTCCATCCACACGTTTTTATGCAAATTAAGTGATGTGAAAAATTTGCATATGGAAATTAAATTAAATGAATGAAAAATGGCTTATGGAAACAGTAAAATTCGATTGAATTTCATGAATAATCGACCCAAAGTTTATACGTGAGGTCTCATCGGATTTTCTCTTGATCTATATACGGCTTATGCGATAAACGCTAACGGGAACGTTATTTGACGAATAAATAATGAATTGCAATAACGTTTTAGGTCATTTTATGGTTAAACAGATGCACCTGTACAGGTCAGAAGTGGCAAAGACCGCACGCCCAATGCGCACTACCCGGGAGTGCCGAAGCAAATGTGCCTTAAGATGCACGACCGTCTACTACAGCCTGAAGTACGATTGATAGCCAGCCCTTTCTATAAATGGATAAACTCCAATTTAGGCAGAAACCTCGAGTGTGAGGAAAAACTTCCTTTTAGGGAGAAACCTGGGACAGACCCAGGCTCTTGGTGGCAACAGTGCCTGTTGGGGTGGAACTATGACTAGAAATAGTAGTTGTAGTAGTTCATGGCGTATATAGCAGGGCACTGCCGGGTGTTACAGGGTGTAGCAGGCGTAGCAGGACATAGCAGGGCACAACTACACATATCCTATACAAGTAAGATTCCCCCACCTTCTGGAGCCCACTTTAATTCAATTCAATTACATTTTATTTATAGTATCAAATCATAACAAGAGTTATGTCAAGACACTTCACAGATAGAGTAGGTCTAGACCACACTCTATAATTTACAAAGCCCCAACAATTCTAATAATTCCCCCAAGAGCAAGCAGTGCGACAGTGGCGAGGAAAAACTCCCTATTGGGAAGAAACTTTGGACAGACCCAGGCTCTTGGTAGGAGGTGTCTGACCGTGCCGGTTGGGGATGTGATGAACAGTGGCAATAATAGTCACTTTAAAGATAATGAATAGTGACTAAAAAATGGTAGTCGTAGTAGTTCATGTCATATCAGTGCGCTGAAGGTTGTTACAGGATGTGACGCGGCACAGCAGAGCATGGATGGACGTAGCAGGAAGCTAACCCCTGTATAAAACGCAGACCTGAGTGGTCCCATACAGCAGTAGTCAATGTGCTGCATACAATAATAAATATGTTGAATACATATCAATTATTACAGAGCTTTACTTTTTGTAGCTATATGTACGAATGGTTCATGAGAACAGCCTGAGCTTTTAGGGAAATATGAAGCAAAGTGAAATCAACAAAACAAAATGAATGCAGAAACACAGTGACTCTGATGTAAAATGTTCCACACATTTATTCTGTATGTTTTTATTGTTTCAGGTAACCTCGCGTCGGTGTTTCCGGGTTCATCTACAGCGCTGCGGACATGTCGCCGGTCGGATCCAGCATCCAGATGGGAAGCAGCAGCAGGACAGGTTAAGTGTACAGGCTGTTTATTAGCTTTATTCAAATAATGGAGCATAGCTTTTAACGGCACACAATATCAGATGGAGAATTGAATAGCTTTACTGAGTCAGTTAGTTCACGTAAACTGACACAACTAGACCCCCATTTGATAGGATTTCGTCCCCCGGCGTCCCCCATCTGATAGAATTTGTGCTTTTAAATGTATTATTAAAGAAAAGGTATAAAACCCATGACCAACAGAAAAGAGCTGTAACGATAAGTGGACAAATCGGTTAGTCGGTCAATAGAAAAATAAACAACCAACTATTTAGATAGTCGATTAATCGTTAAAGTCATTTTTCATGCAAACATGGCAGTTCCACTATTTCCTTACATTTTATAGACTTAACGAGTACGAGTTACTCATGGATGGATTCACAGTTAGAATAAATAATGCCCCTTTAGCTGTGCACCCCCTGGAACCTCCCTCAAGGACTTTGGGAACCACCGAGTTAGATATCTGATACTGGGACTTCTATCTGTTAGCAGTGGCTGTATATCATTGTTTTGAAATGTGTCTTCAAGCCAAGCAGCGCTAAGGAGAAACAATAAAACCCAAGAAGCAGTTATCCCTGGGGGGAGCTTGGGAGGGACGGTTCGGTTGTATCCCCACTTTTTTTTCCTGCTGCTTTGTGTTGTGTGTTCCTCTCCAGTTCCACTGATGAGGAAGCAGACGGGGACGGGGGGGAGGGCACGCGCCGGCTGGACCTCCGGAGCGTCACCGCGACTCCATCGCGCCCCGCTGTGCCGCCTCACACACTGGTACAGGATCTGTCAGTAGATTTACACCGCTGGGACTTCTCACTCCCCTCATAGTAGGGCTGGGAAATTTTTTTTACGATTTCTTTTTAATCCAAATGCAGTATAAATAATTTGGATGTTTAACAATCTTTGTTGCACACTGCACAGTGACTTTTCACTTAGAGTAAGGGTTTGCCTTTGCAATTTTGTTTATGTTGATGCACTTTAATTAAATACAATAAGTATATATATTTAAAATATATTTACAGTTCGCAGTTATTTTGTTTTAAATGGAAGGGGGGGAAAATCAAATCGTAAATAATCGTAAATAGTTTTTTATAAAAAAATCGCAGATTTTTTTAGGGAAACAAATCGCCCAGCTCTACCTCATATTCACTTTACACTCTGCCCTGTGACTGGTTATATCGGCCTAGATGAATATAAACTGCAGAGGCAATTTTTACGGACTCTTATCTTGCCTGTTGCCCACACACAGGATGTGTCCCTCCCCACCCCCACCCCCACCCCCACCCCACCTGTGAATGTGTGTTAAGCCTCTGTGCTGGCTTAGAGTGCAGATAAACGGGGAGCAGATAGAACATGGGAGATTAGTTGAGTGTTAAATCGCTGCCATATTTTACACCGTATGCTGCTATCCCTCTCCGGGATTATGGTTGAGAGGGGGAGATAAAAAACCCACCTGAAAGTGGATCCCAAGACCAAATTAGATTTACCATTGTTGATGAAATATTACGCGGGATTATCCTGGAAAGAAAATGCTTGTTAGACCAGGACAAAAAAAATATGTCTTGTAAAAGAGGCCAACGGAAATGTGTTCAAGGTGCTGGAATTCAACAAGTCCTCCAAAACCATACGACGATATCGACCGTTTTGTTCCTGCCTTCCAATACGACCCAGAGGAGCGTTTCATAAACTAGCGCCCCTACCTAACCCGAACCCTCTAAACCAGAGACCAGTCATGGTTTTTAACACCTCTTTAACGTTTATCGCATATTGGTTAGGTTTAGACCCCAAAACGACTTAGTGAAGATGGTTTGGCTAAAAGTGCCTTGGTTGTTTGACCCATCCATCACCCCAAACTACCTCCTACTACATGAAAATTTGGCGCTCCAACCCGGTTTTGTTCCATTGTCCGCCATGCGTCGTACCACGCAGGGAGATTGCAGTAGCGGAGCGTTTTGCCTGCCCGATTGAGCACAAGCTCTTCCATTCCCTTCCCGGCCAGTTGAATGCCCTGAAAATAGACCTGGTACGTCTATTTCTTGAGTGGCGGCAGCGCTAGGGCTGGGACTGAATGAAATACTATTTAGGCACCAACCGAATTGCTGCTAAAGTATAAAACATCGAAAAATGCCTCATCATTCAATACCCAGTGTCAGTACCAAAGGAGTAAATCTCATCAGCGTCAGTGGGCCAATAAGCATGCAGCATGCTTCTACCAAGATCTAATGATGCTGCTGATTGGCTGTCTAACGTTACACGTCTTAGAGACACGCAGGAAAAACTCTACGTTACACAGAGACGGTGTCATGAAGAGGAGCTGAAAAATAAAAAAAAAGATTTGGGCCATAATGTAATTTCTTTTTGTTAAAATGGATTTTATAAAAATGGTATTGAAAAAAGTATTGTTTAGTAAACGGTATCAAAGTCACGTGATTTGTATCGGTAGCGGTATCGAACATTTTGGAACGATCCCCAGCCCTATGCTGCACAGGCACGCCCGCTGGGATTTAGCATAGACAGTATATAATGGACCACCAGATCCCGTGTCTCTGGTCTGAGACCAGTGAAGGATATCAGAAGGCACTTTTCCGGTGCTGGCTGAGCGTTACTGAGCAGCCTCCAACTGAGAGAGACGACGTAAATGTGACGTAAGCAACGTGTCTGAAAGTGTGAAGTCTTCTGGTAGCTGTGCCGAGAGAAATCTCAATCATCCCCAATCTTACAGAGACGGAGAGTGTAGATATATGTAAGGAGACAACATGGACACAGGCTAATTATTGATCACTAACATGCTAGTTAACATTAGTAATTAAACCTAAACAGCTCATGTAAGTCCAAACTGCCTGTGAGCTTCTCCTGTACTATACGGTAATTCCTCTACTGTGTGACAGTAAGTCTCGTGGTTATGACCCAATCGTTAGCCTATTTTTATAAACACGTCTGCTACGGAGCCATAACGTGAGGTACGAGGTAATGGAGCCTTTTATACATTTTCATGTTTCTTTAGAACTAAACAATGGACAAATAGAGTCTTTAAATGCTTCAGATGTAAAGTTATTTGCTGTCAAAGTGACATCAAAATGAATGCTAGTCAGTGGAATGCTAGGTGATCGCTTTGTAGCATCAAAATGGCGCCATAGGAGGTTCGAGTTCTGAAGCGAAGTACCCACTTCGGATTTAGGGCTTATACTTCATCGCTTTACTTCCTGCTTTGCTACCCTCATAATTTGTGCGGCCACTAGAGGGCGCCGCCACTATGAACGTAAATATACTGTAAGTTGCAATTGCTGCTTCAACAACCGACTTATGCGGGTGTTTTTTGGGGCTGAGGTCAGTCTCTAGGAACCATACTAATCATGAAATCTTTTCTGTATTTCTCCCTCAGTCATTGCTCCTGCAGTGATGGATGCCCGGCGCCATCACTGCTGTCCTGCGCCTTCAGAAGGAAGACGATCACCGTCAACGCGTTTCCCACGCCGAGAGACGACTTCTGCTGCTGCTGTGCGTCCGCAAAAATGGCTTAGAAGAGTTCAGAACGCCACCACTGCTTTGCAGTCAGTGTCCGCAAGATCCGATTTAGCAGGAAGGTATTTCACGTGTTTTTTTTTCGAGTCCAAAATAATCTGCTGCAGCGTTCCTTCCCGTTTCTCTCGACTGCGCGTGTTTTCCCGGCCGGCTGTGAGCAACAGGCTGCCGATATAGCTGCATCCACCCCCACTCTCACGTTTTGTCTATTGGCTGATGAGAAACACGGACACTGCAGCTGTCAAACACCTCCTCGTGCTTGTTTTCTTCAGCTGACCTGTCGAACACTTTGGCCACTTCTCCCTGTATGAGACGGTCTTTTACCTGGGTTTGTAGAGGACTTGGGTGCACATATTTTGCGGAGGGTTTTGGGGTCCTCCCTCAAGAAAATGTTACAAAAACCATATGCAGTTTCACATCATTTAAGACCATTATTGTAACCATATCTGGGTCTAAAACGTTGGAAAAGCTAGAGCAGATAATAAAAAAAACAACACTCAAAAAGCCTGCTAAATAGAAAAGTAATTTAGTTCGTGCTCACATTGATTTTACATTCATTCGGCTTAGGTGGTGCCCAAAACGGCTCGGTTCCTGCGTCAAAGCCTTATTCTGGTCTGGAAAACCCTGGTATCGGACATGTGAATTCACTCAAAAGTTGTGTTTTTTAACGTGTGTTAGTGTCTCACTGAAGCTAGCATGCATCTTGCCCAGATCCAGAACTGGGACACTCTGATATTCAAAGCCTGTGAGATCTGCTTACGTGTGTGAGAACGAGTAGTTTTTACACATGGTGACAATGTGTGATTCACATAGTATGTTCTTGGTCTTGAAAACGTCTTCATTTGGGTGTGTGATACCAACTACCTTTAATACGCACTCTTATGTATTTTTACTGTAGCGTGTGGGCGTGTGTGTGTGTGCGTGTGTATGTGTGTGTCGGTGTAAGTGCACGTTTGTGTGCATGTGCTCTATTTGTGTGTGTGTGTGTGTGTTTGTTCCTGTGTGTGTGTGTGTGTGTGTGTGTGTCTGATTAAACACATTTGTAATAGGCCTGAAGCTTCTAGCTGCTTTTCAATGGTTTTGTCATCGCTGCACAGTTTTTCAAATGCCTGAATCTCTTTCTTTTAGTGCACTGGATGTACCGGGGATAAAAAAAAAAAAAAAAAAAAAAAAAATGAGCAAAAGATTTTTAGCATTTGTTACAACCTCATTGAAGTCCCAGTTAGGTGGGGGCTCTTGCGATTTAGATGAGCACAAGAATGTCGCTGGAAATGAATGGTGTGTGGCTTTCTAAATGATCCCTGCTGGCGCTAATTAAACTGCCCCGATGCCAACAGCCCCATCATCTGATACTTCAGCAAATTACAGCAAATGCTAATAATTATGTGCAAATAGCTTCTTTTTTTTTTTTTTTTTTTTTTACCCAGGTCTGGATTCTACTAACAGTATCTGACTAATATCTAACAATACTAATGTCTGCTAACAGTGGGATGATTACTAACCTGTACTCTGAATGCTCATTGGCTGGCTTTTTTTCTATCTATCTAACCCCCCCCCCCCCTGACTAACATTCTGCTTTATTTGATGCCCCCGCAGTCTGACACACACACTCCTCTCTCATGATCCTGCAATCCTTCGGCTAGAAATCACAAACTCAGATGGATTAACAGGGTTCAACGTTTTATGTGTCCGGTCTGGCAAGTGAAAATAAATTCTACTCGCCAGAAGTCCATTTTTTACTGGCACCTAGTTTTTGAAAAAAACGTTGCAGAAAACCTCCGCCAAAAACATTGAAACAAAACATCAAAACGGTGTTAAATTTTTTTATTTTAAATTAAAAAAAGCTATTTAAAAAAACAATATTTAAAAAAATATCAGAAGTGTCAAAGACCACTGTAAAAAAGCATAATAAAAAACATCAAAGTTAAAAAAAAAAAAGAGTCAAAAACATTGAAATAATCAAATTCATTAAAGTGCCCATATTATGAAAATAATCACTTTTTCTGTGATTTGGGGTGTTATTTTGTGTCTCTGGTGCTTCCACACGCATACAAACTTGGAAAAAAAACCATCCATGCTGTTTTGAGTGAGATATGGTTATGGTGTCCTGCCTTCAGCGCTAGCATGCTAGCTCGTTCTCAATGGCAAAATACTGCTACAACACACACACATTCACCCTAATCTACAAAATAAATTGTATAGAACTACTTCCATGTAGGGTGTTTTTTGAAAATTAGACCATGTAAACCTATTCTGATACAATCTCAAATTACAATCATGAACCTGAAAATGAGCATAATATGAGCACTTTAAAAGCGTAAGAATATATATATATATATATATATATATATATATATATATATATATATATATACAAATATTATAAACATCAAAAACGTCACAAGCACCAACTCAATTCTTGATTGGCCAATGGCCCAATCAAATAATTCGACAAGAGTTCTCTGAAGTGGGAAAGTGAACGATACCATCATTGATGATACAACGACACCCGAATCGGCAACTGGGTTGTTATATTTACTTACCCGCCATGCCGTTTTACTCGCCCCGGGCCGTCGGGCAACCCTTACTGTTGAACCCTGATTTAATAACGAAGAAAAAAAAATCAATAAAAAGTGAGCACGTGGAGAAGGGTTTCAGGACTTGGGAGGGGAAATGTTATTAACCACTAGATGGAAACAGGAGCACAAACAGCTGGGTTGACCACACACACTTTAGAAGAATCCTCCCTCCTGATCTGATCCCAAACGGTACCGCCGCACTGTGTCCCACTTCACAGGCCCAAATTCCCATCTTGAGAGAGCGTCATGTCTGCGTGACTCTGCCTGCGCGCTGTGTGGTCAACCCTCGCAGGTGAGTGCCTGGCTTGTTGTTGTCACCACACGCCAAGCATAACCGCAGCTACACTAACTCCTCATGGTGTGGATACTAACAGCTGGGAGGCTCTTACTAACATCTGTGTTCTTTCTGACTGAAACATCCGGACGTCTGTAATGCAATGATCAAGTCTCTTTGTTCATCTTTGATTAAATCAAAGCATGCCTCATGGTACAAGTGATGCTTATTAAATGACATGGAAGCTTTTATGCAAAATATCTTGCTGTTCCATGACTGGATGCTTTTTAGCGAAGGGAACCAGGTCCTATGAGCTCCAATAGAAATCCTCATAAATAGGCACGTTTTGTTCTTTCCACAAGCTACTAACATCTAAAGTTAAAGTACTAACCAAAGAGCTTTAATTAGCTCTCTGCAAACTAACAAACTAACCCACTAATAAACTAATAATCTAACAATAACTAACTAAAATCACTAACTGTGTGCTGAGTGTCAGAATTAGGGAAGCACCCTGATTTTGAGGAGTCTCATCACTTATTGAATGTACTAACAGAATTAAGTTTGTAAGAGTCTAAGTGTGTGTGTGTGTGTGTGTGTGTGTGTGTGTGTGTGTGTGTGTGTGTGTGTGACAGGGAGCGAGACAGAGAGCACAACAGTGTGTGTGTGTGTGTGTGTGTGTGTGTGTGTGTGTGTGTGTGTGTTGTGTGTGAGAGAGAGAGAGCGCACAACTGTGTGTGTGTGTGAGAGAGAGAAAGAGAGAGAGCATGGGTGTGTGTGTGTGTGTGTGTTCTCATACAATAATTTAACATATCGATATATATATATATATATATATATATATATATATATATATATATATATATATTAGAGCACTTTTTAGCCAAATGTATCCACAATTACTCTTTCATACCTCTAAAACAAAGAAGAATAATGCATATAAAGAAAAATAAACTCAATGTACACTAATAACTATTTTTGTGCATTCATACATGACTTTATCACTTTACTACAAACTTTTGTAATAGACATATAAATAAAAGATGTTTTTTTTATTGTATTGTCGCTTTTCTCATTTATTTAAATGACAAATTGCAACCTACAGAGTCCAATACTGTATATAAGATTTCTTTCAGACAAGCATTCAAACAACAGCGGAAGGAACAGCAGAGTTGTGTCCAGGAACATGTTTTCTGAACCAAGCCAGGGAATTACAAGGTATTTAATTTCTATGCCAACTCCAGGAGTGAACATCATTAAAAAGTCATAGTATAGCATGTCGAGAAATCTCCTAACAAGTCATAGTATAGCATGTCGAAAAAAATCTCGTTAAAAAGTCATAGTATAGTATGTCGAAAGAAGTTCTAAAAACGTCATATTATAGTATGTCCAAAAAGTCAAAAAAATAAAAAAGTGATAGCATAGTATGTCTAAAAAGTCATAATTTAGTCTATCAAGAGAAGATCTTAGCATGTTACATCTTCCTTAGACAAACATTGCTAGCTCTTGATGGGAACCACACTCCAACCCTCATGTTCCCTAACCCATCGTCTAACAACTGAGCTAGAGTACACACAGATACACAGATACACAGAGAGTAAAAAGTCATATTTCAGTATGTTGAAAAAAGTCATAGTATAGTATGTCAAAAAAAGTCATAGTATAGTATTGCAAAAAGAAGTAAAAAAAAAAGTCATAGTATAGCATGTCGAAAAAAAGTACAAAAAGTCATAGTATAGTATGTCGAAAAATCTCATAAAAAAGTCATAGTATAGCATGATCGAAAAATCTCATAAAAAAATCATAGTAGAGCATGTTGAAAAAAATCATATGAAAGTCATAGTTTAGTATATAGAAAGAAGACCATTACATTATAGGACTTCCTCTGGACAACTGACTTCAAATCTCATAAAAGTCATAGTATAGCATGTCGAAAAAAGTAAAAAAAAAAGTCATAGGACTTACAGCGTAAAAAGTCATATTTCAGTATGTCTACAGAAGACAAGTCATAGTATAGTTTGTCACAAAAATCACCATAGTAAGTCACAAAGTCATAAAAAAGTATGTATGTTATTATGATATGTCGAAAAAGTTACATTATAGTATGTCACAAAAAGTAATAATAAAAGTCTTAGTATAGTATACCTTGACTTACAATATAGTTAACTCTTGATGGGAATCATACAAACAACCTCAGACTGCCCAACCAGTCAGCTAACAGCTGTAGTATAACTATAACTAAAGTACAGTACAGTTTATAAAATCAAAGGTCATAGTATAGTATGGTAAGGTCCATCTCTGTAGGCATTTGTTTGTCTTTTACTTGTCATTTTAATAATTATTTTAGAGTTCTAGTGTATTTTTCACCCTTGTAAAGCACTTTGCATTGCTTTGTGTCTGAATGCTGCTATATAGAGAAGATTGAATGCCTTGCATGAAATACACAAACAAAAATCAGTTTTGAGTTGACTGTGTGGATTCAGAGATGACCGGTTGGGGAACATGAGGTTGGGAGGATGATTTAGTATTTGAGTATTTGAAGTCAATTGTTGATCTTCTTTCAACATATTATACTATGACTTTTTATGAGAATTTTTGACATACTAAACTATGACTTTTTCATGAGATTTTTCGACATACTATACTATGACTTTTTATGACGTACTATACTATGACTTTTTTCGACATACTGAAATATGACTTTTTACTCTATCCGTGTACGTTGTACTCTAGCTCAGTTGTTAGATGATGGATTAGGGAACATGAGGTTTGGAGTGTGGTTCCCATCAAGAGCTAGCAATGTATTTAAAGTCAATTGTCCAGAGGAAGATGTAACATGCTAAGATCTTCTCTTGATAGACTAAATTATGACTTTTTCGACATACTATGCTATCACTTTTTTATTTTTTTACTTTTTTGACATCCTATACTATGACTTTTTTGTGACTTTTTTCGACATACTATATTATGACTTTTTTGACATGCTATACTATGACATATTTTCAACATACTATACTATGACTTTTTTATGAGATTTTTCGACATACTATACTATGACTTTTTCAACATACTATACTATGACTTTTTTCAACATACTATACTATAACATATTTTCGACATACTATATTATGACTTTTTTCAACATACTATAATATATTTTCGACATACTATACTATGATTTTTTTGACATATTATACTATGACTTTTTTATGAGGTTTTTTGACATACTATACTATGACTTTTTTATGAGTCTTTTTTGACATACTATACTATGACTTTTTTGACATACTATATTATGACTTTTTTTGACATACTATACTATGACTTTTTTCAACATACTATACTATGACACATTTTCAACATACTATACTATGACTATTTTCGACATGCTATACTGTTTTTTTTTTTTTTTTTTAAAGATTATTTTTTGGGGTCTTTTTCCCTTTATTATGAAGTGACAGTGGATAGACTTGAAGGGGGTGAGAGATGAGGGATGACATGCAGCAAAGGGCAGCAGGTCAGATTTGAACCTGTGCTGCTGCAGAACTCAGCCAACATGGGGCGAACGCTCTTACTGGGTGAGCTAGAGGCTGCCCCATACTATGATTTTATTATGAGATTTTTCGACCTACTATACTATGACTTTTTTGTGACTTTTTTCGACATGCTATACTATGACTTTTTTATGAGATTTTTCGACATCCTATACTATGACTTTTTTCAACATACTATAACATATTTTCAACATACTATACTATGACTATTTTCGACATACAATACTAAAATGTTTTTCAACATACTATACTATGACTTTTTTGTGACTTTTTTTGACATCCTATACTATGACTTTTTTCGACATGCCATACTATGACTTTTTTCAACATACTATAACATATTTTCGACATACTATACTATGACTATTTTCGACATACAATACTAAAACGTTTTTCAACATACTATACTATGATTTTTTTCAACATACTATAACATATTTTTGACATACTATACTATGACTTTTTTATGAGTTTTTTTACAGACTATACTATGACTTTTTTAGGAGTTTTTTTGACATACTATAATATGACTTTTTCAACATACTATATTATGACTTTTTTTGACATACTATACTATGACATATTTTCAACATACTACACTATGACTTTTTTCAACATACTATAACATATTTTTGACATACTATACTATGACTATTTTCGACAAACAACACAATCGTTTTTCAACATACTATACTATGACTTTTTTGTGAATTTTTTCGACATACTATACTATGACTTTTTTCAACATACTATACTATAACATATTTTCGACATACTATACTATGACTTTTTTCAACGTACTATAACATATTTTCGACATACTATACTATGACTTTTTTATGAGTTTTTTTGACATACTATAATATGACTTTTTCAACATACTATACTATGACATATTTTCAACATACTATACTATGACTATTTTCGACATACAATACTAAAATGTTTTTCAACATACTATACTATGACTTTTTTGTGACTTTTTTTTGACATCCTATACTATGACTTTTTTCAACATACTATAACATATTTTCGACATACTATACTATGACTTTTTTATGAGTTTTTTTGACATACTATAATATGACTTTTTCAACATACTATATTATGACTTTTTTTGACATACTATACTATGACTTTTTTCAACATACTATACTATGACACATTTTCAACATACTATACTATGATTTTTTTATGAGTTTTTTTGACATACTATACTATGACTTTTTTCCACATGCCATACTATGACTTTTTTCAACATACTATAACATATTTTCGACATACTATACTATGATTTTTTTTTGACATACTATACTATGACTTTTTTATGAGTTTTTTTGACATACTATACTATGACTTTTTCGACATACTATATTATGACTTTTTTTGACATACTATACTATGACTTTTTTCAACATACTATACTATGACATATTTTCAACATACTATACTATGACTATTTTCGACATGCTATACTGTGATTTTTTTTTTTTTTTTTTTTGAAGATTATTTTTTGGGGTCTTTTTCCCTTTATTATGAAGTGACAGTGGATAGACTTGAAGGGGGTGAGAGATGAGGGATGACATGCAGCAAAGGGCAGCAGGTCAGATTTGAACCTGTGCTGCTGCAGAACTCAGCCAACATGGGGGGCTTAACGCCTTACTGGGTGAGCTAGAGGCTGCCCCATACTATGATTTTTTTATGAGATTTTTCGACCTACTATACTATGACTTTTTTGTGACTTTTTTCGACATGCTATACTATGACTTTTTTATGAGATTTTTCGACATCCTATACTATGACTTTTTTCGACATGCCATACTATGACTTTTTTCAACATACTATAACATATTTTCGACATACTATACTATGACTATTTTCGACAAACAACACTAAAACGTTTTTCAACATACTATACTACGACTTTTTTTGACATACTATACTATGACTTTTTTGTCACTTTTTTCGACATACTATACTATGACTTTTTTCAACATACTATACTATAACATATTTTCGACATACTATACTATGACTTTTTTCAACGTACTATAACATATTTTCGACATACTATACTATGACTTTTTTATGAGTTTTTTTGACATACTATAATATGACTTTTTCAACATACTATACTATGACATATTTTCAACATACTATACTATGACTATTTTTGACATGCTATACTGTTTTTTTTTTTTTTTTTTGAAGATTATTTTTTGGGGGCTTTTTCCCTTTATTATGAAGTGACAGTGGATAGACTTGAAGGGGGTGAGAAATGAGGGATGACATGCAGCAAAGGGCAGCAGGTCAGATTTGAACCTGTGCTGCTGCAGAACTCAGCCAACATGGGGCGAACGCTCTTACTGGGTGAGCTAGAGGCTGCCCCATACTATGATTTTTTTATGAGATTTTTCGACCTACTATACTATGACTTTTTTGTGACTTTTTTCGACATGCTATACTATGACATTTTTATGAGATTTTTCGACATCCTATACTATGACTTTTTTCAACATACTATAACATATTTTCGACATACAATACTAAAATGTTTTTCAACATACTATACTATGACTTTTTTGTGACTTTTTTTGACATCCTATACTATGACTTTTTTCAACATACTATAACATATTTTCGACATACTATACTATGACTTTTTTATGAGTTTTTTTGACATACTATACTATGACTTTTTTATGAGTTTTTTTGACATACTATACTATGACTTTTTTATGAGTTTTTTTGACATACTATAATATGACTTTTTCAACATACTATATTATGACTTTTTTTGACATACTATAATATGACTTTTTTCAACATACTATACTATGACTATTTTCGACATGCTATACTGTGATTTTTTTTTTTTAAAGATTATTTTTTGGGGGCTTTTTCCCTTTATTATGAAGTGACAGTGGATAGACTTGAAGGGGGTGAGAGATGAGGGATGACATGCAGCAAAGGGCAGCAGGTCAGATTTGAACCTGTGCTGCTGCAGAACTCAGCCAACATGGGGCGAACGCTCTTACTGGGTGAGCTAGAGGCTGCCCCATACTATGATTTTTTTATGAGATTTTTCGACCTACTATACTATGACTTTTTTGTGTCTTTTTTCGACATGCTATACTATGACTTTTTTGTGTCTTTTTTCGACATCCTATACTATGACTTTTTTCCACATGCCATACTATGACTTTTTTCAACATACTATAACATATTTTCAACATACTATACTATGATGTTTTTATGAGTTTTTTTGACATACTATACTATGACTTTTTTCCACATGCCATACTATGACTTTTTTCAACATACTATAACATATTTTCGACATACTATACTATGATTTTTTTATGATTTTTTTTGACATACTATACTATGACTTTTTTATGAGTTTTTTTGACATACTATACTATGACTTTTTTGACATACTATATTATGACTTTTTTTGACATACTATACTATGACTTTTTTCAACATACTATACTATGACATATTTTCAACATACTATACTATGACTATTTTCGACATGCTATACTGTGAGTTTTTTTTTTTTTTTTGAAGATTATTTTTTGGGGTCTTTTTCCCTTTATTATGAAGTGACAGTGGATAGACTTGAAGGGGGTGAGAAATGAGGGATGACATGCAGCAAAGGGCAGCAGGTCAGATTTGAACCTGTGCTGCTGCAGAACTCAGCCAACATGGGGCGAACTCTCTTACTGGGTGAGCTAGAGGCTGCCCCATACTATGATTTTTTTATGAGATTTTTCGACCTACTATACTATGACTTTTTTGTGACTTTTTTCGACATGCTATACTATGACTTTTTTATGACTTTTTTCGACATCCTATACTATGACTATTTTCGACATACTATACTATGACTATTTTCGACAAACAACACTAAAACGTTTTTCAACATACTATACTACGACTTTTTTTGACATACTATACTATGACTTTTTTGTGACTTTTTTCGACATACTATACTATGACTTTTTTCAACATACTATACTATAACATATTTTCGACATACTATACTATGACTTTTTTCAACGTACTATAACATATTTTTGACATACTATACTATGACTTTTTTATGAGTTTTTTTGACATACTTTAATATGACTTTTTCAACATACTATACTATGACATATTTTCAACATACTATACTATGACTATTTTTGACATGCTATACTGTGAGTTTTTTTTTTTTTTTTTTTTTTTGAAGATTATTTTTTGGGGCTTTTTCCCTTTATTATGAAGTGACAGTGGATAGACTTGAAGGGGGTGAGAGATGAGGGATGACATGCAGCAAAGGGCAGCAGGTCAGATTTGAACCTGTGCTGCTGCAGAACTCAGCCAACATGGGGCGAACGCTCTTACTGGGTGAGCTAGAGGCTGCCCCATACTATGATTTTATTATGAGATTTTCCACCTACTATACTATGACTTTTTTGTGACTTTTTTCGACATGCTATACTATGACTTTTTTATGAGATTTTTCGACATCCTATACTATGACTTTTTTCAACATACTATAACATATTTTCGACATACTATACTATGACTATTTTCGACATACAATACTAAAATGTTTTTCAACATACTATACTATGACTTTTTTGTGACTTTTTTTGACATCCTATACTATGATTTTTTTCAACATACTATAACATATTTTCGACATACTATACTATGACTTTTTTATGAGTTTTTTTGACATACTATACTATGACTTTTTTATGAGTTTTTTTGACATACTATACTATGACTTTTTTATGAGTTTTTTTGACATACTATAATATGACTTTTTCAACATACTATATTATGACTTTTTTTGACATACTATAATATGACTTTTTTCAACATACTATACTATGACTATTTTCGACATGCTATACTGTGATTTTTTTTTTTTTTTAAAGTTTTTTTTTGGGGTCTTTTTCCCTTTATTATGAAGTGACAGTGGATAGACTTGAAGGGGGTGAGAGATGAGGGATGACATGCAGCAAAGGGCAGCAGGTCAGATTTGAACCTGTGCTGCTGCAGAACTCAGCCAACATGGGGCGAACGCTCTTACTGGGTGAGCTAGAGGCTGCCCCATGCTATGATTTTATTATGAGATTTTTCGACCTACTATACTATGACTTTTTTGTGTCTTTTTTCGACATGTTATACTATGACTTTTTTGTGTCTTTTTTCGACATCCTATACTATGACTTTTTTCCACATGCCATACTATGACTTTTTTCAACATACTATAACATATTTTCAACATACTATACTATGATTTTTTTATGAGTTTTTTTGACATACTATACTATGACTTTTTTCCACATGCCATACTATGACTTTTTTCAACATACTATAACATATTTTCGACATACTATACTATGATTTTTTTATGATTTTTTTTGACATACTATACTATGACTTTTTTATGAGTTTTTTTGACATACTATACTATGACTTTTTCGACATACTATATTATGACTTTTTTTGACATACTATACTATGACTTTTTTCAACATACTATACTATGATTATTTTCGACATGCTATACTGTTTTTTTTTTTTTTTTAAAGATTATTTTTTGGGGTCTTTTTCCCTTTATTATGAAGTGACAGTGGATAGACTTGAAGGGGGTGAGAGATGAGGGATGACATGCAGCAAAGGGCAGCAGGTCAGATTTGAACCTGTGACGCTGCAGAACTCAGCCAACATGGGGCGAACGCTCTTACTGGGTGAGCTAGAGGCTGCCCCATACTATGACTTTATTATGAGATTTTCCACCTACTATACTATGACTTTTTTGTGACTTTTTTCGACATGCTATACTATGACTTTTTTATGAGATTTTTTGACATCCTATACTATGACTTTTTTCGACATGCCATACTATGACTTTTTTCAACATACTATAACATATTTTCGACATACTATACTATGACTATTTTCGACATACAATACTAAAACGTTTTTCAACATACTATACTATAATTTTTTTCAACATACTATAACATATTTTTGACATACTATACTATGACTTTTTTATGAGTTTTTTTACATACTATACTATGACTTTTTTATGAGTTTTTTTGACATACTATAATATGACTTTTTCAACATACTATAACATATTTTTGACATACTATACTATGACTATTTTCGACAAACAACACAAACGTTTTTCAACATACTATACTACGACTTTTTTTGACATACTATACTATGACTTTTTTGTGACTTTTTTCGACATACTATACTATGACTTTTTTCAACATACTATACTATAACATATTTTCGACATACTATACTATGACTTTTTTCAACGTACTATAACATATTTTCGACATACTATACTATGACTTTTTTATGAGTTTTTTTGACATACTATACTATGACTTTTTTATGAGTTTTTTTGACATACTATAATATGACTTTTTCAACATACTATATTATGACTTTTTTTGACATACTATAATATGACTTTTTTCAACATACTATACTATGACTATTTTCGACATGCTATACTGTGATTTTTTTTTTTTTTTTTTAAAGTTTATTTTTTGGGGTCTTTTTCCCTTTATTATGAAGTGACAGTGGATAGACTTGAAGGGGGTGAGAGATGAGGGATGACATGCAGCAAAGGGCAGCAGGTCAGATTTGAACCTGTGCTGCTGCAGAACTCAGCCAACATGGGGCGAACGCTCTTACTGGGTGAGCTAGAGGCTGCCCCATACTATGATTTTATTATGAGATTTTTCGACCTACTATACTATGACTTTTTTGTGTCTTTTTTCGACATGCTATACTATGACTTTTTTGTGTCTTTTTTCGACATCCTATACTATGACTTTTTTCCACATGCCATACTATGACTTTTTTCAACATACTATAACATATTTTCAACATACTATACTATGATTTTTTTATGAGTTTTTTTGACATACTATACTATGACTTTTTTCCACATGCCATACTATGACTTTTTTCAACATACTATAACATATTTTCGACATACTATACTATGATTTTTTATGATTTTTTTTTTGACATACTATACTATGACTTTTTTATGAGTTTTTTTTGACATACTATACTATGACTTTTTCGACATACTATATTATGACTTTTTTTGACATACTATACTATGACTTTTTTCAACATACTATACTATGATTATTTTTGACATGCTATACTGTGATTTTTTTTTTTTTTTTAAAGATTATTTTTTGGGGTCTTTTTCCCTTTATTATGAAGTGACAGTGGATAGACTTGAAGGGGGTGAGAGATGAGGGATGACATGCAGCAAAGGGCAGCAGGTCAGATTTGAACCTGTGCTGCTGCAGAACTCAGCCAACATGGGGCGAACGCTCTTACTGGGTGAGCTAGAGGCTGCCCCATACTATGACTTTATTATGAGATTTTCCACCTACTATACTATGACTTTTTTGTGACTTTTTTCGACATGCTATACTATGACTTTTTTATGAGATTTTTTGACATCCTATACTATTACTTTTTTCGACATGCCATACTATGACTTTTTTCAACATATTTTCGACATACTATACTATGACTATTTTCGACATACAATACTAAAATGTTTTTCAACATACTATACTATGACTTTTTTGTGACTTTTTTTGACATCCTATACTATGACTTTTTTCGACATGCCATACTATGACTTTTTTCAACATACTATAACATATTTTCGACATACTATACTATGACTATTTTCGACATACAATACTAAAACGTTTTTCAACATACTATACTATAATTTTTTTCAACATACTATAACATATTTTTGACATACTATACTATGACTATTTTCGACAAACAACACAAACGTTTTTCAACATACTATACTACGACTTTTTTTCGACATACTATACTATGACTTTTTTGTGACTTTTTTCGACATACTATACTATGACTTTTTTCAACATACTATAACATATTTTCAACATACTATACTATGACTATTTTCGACATACAATACTAAAATGTTTTTCAACATACTATACTATGACTTTTTTGTGACTTTTTTCGACATCCTATACTATGACTTTTTTCAACATACTATAACATATTTTCGACATACTATACTATGACTTTTTTATGAGTTTTTTTGACATACTATACTATGACTTTTTTTACATACTATACTATGACTTTTTTATGAGTTTTTTTGACATACTATAATATGACTTTTTCAACATACTATATTATGACTTTTTTTGACATACTATACTATGACTTTTTTCAACATACTATACTATGACTATTTTCGACATGCTATACTGTGAATTTTTTTTTTTTTTAAAGATTATTTTTTGGGGTCTTTTTCCCTTTATTATGAAGTGACAGTGGATAAACTTGAAGGAGGTGAGAGATGACATGCAGCAAAGGGCAGCAGGTCAGATTTGAACCTGTGCTGCTGTAGAACTCAGCCAACATGGGGCGAACGCTCTTACTGGGTGAGCTAGAGGCTGCCCCATACTATGATTTTTTTATGAGATTTTTCGACCTACTATAATATGACTTTTTTGTGTCTTTTTTCGACATGCTATACTATGACTTTTTTATGAGATTTTTCGACAACCCATACTATGACTTTTTTCAACATACTATACTATGATTTTTTTATGAGTTTTTTTGACATACTATACTATGACTTTTTTCCACATGCCATACTATGACTTTTTTCAACATACTATAACATATTTTCGACATACTATACTATGACTATTTTCGACATACAATACTAAAACGTTTTTCAACATACTATAGTATGACTTTTTTGTGACTTTTTTCGACATCCTATACTATGACTTTTTTCAACATACTATAACATATTTTCAACATACTATACTATGACTTTTTTCGACATACTATACTATGACTTTTTTGTGACTTTTTTCGACATACTATACTATGACTTTTTTCAACATACTATACTATAACATATTTTCGACATACTATACTATGACTTTTTTCAACATACTATAACATATTTTCGACATACTATACTATGACTTTTTTATGAGTTTTTTGACATACTATAATATGACTTTTTCAACATACTATATTATGACTTTTTTTGACATACTATAATATGACTTTTTCAACATACTATATTATGACTTTTTTTGACATACTATACTATGACTTTTTTCAACATACTATACTATGACACATTTTCAACATACTATACTATGACTATTTTCGACATGCTATACTGTGATTTGTTTTTTTTTAAAGATTATTTTTTGGGGGCTTTTTCCCTTTATTATGAAGTGACAGTGGATAGACTTGAAGGGGGTGAGAGATGAGGGATGACATGCAGCAAAGGGCAGCAGGTCAGATTTGTTGATACTATACTATGACTTTTTTCGACATACTATACTATGACTTTTTCAACATACTATACTATGACATATTTTCGACATACTATACTATGACTTTTATGAGATTTTTCAACATACTATACTAAAACCTTTTTCAACATGCTATACTATGACTTTTTTGTGACTTTTTTCGACTATTATACTATGACTTTTTTATGAGATGACTTTTTTTTAAGAAAATGTCTTTAAAAAGACAATGAAAACAAAGCAAGCAAGCAAATACATAAATAAACAAATAGTTACAGAGTAAAATAAAGTTATGTAACCATTTCAGATTCAGAAATCAAAATAAGAACAATTGTTTATTGCCACAATAAGTACACTTACATGGAATTTGCCTCGGTGATTGGTGCAAACAAACAAACATTTTAAACATTATCATTCATAAACAATAAATACAGAAAACAAATATATAAGTACATACAAAATAAATGGTATTGAAAGCCACCTTAAACAGTAAGGTTTTGCACACAGATTTAGAAAACCTGAGCGTGTTAGCAGACTGAGGTGTTTAGAGAACCTGAAGGCTACTTCATTTCTCGTGCTTCAAATCAGACATAAATTATATTAAGGCCACAGACTTTTAGTGCTCTGTAGGGGAGTGTTTTAAAATCTATCCTCTGGCATACAGGAAGTCAGTGCAAGGATTTAAGGACCGGCATAATGTTCTGGACCTTTGAAATGTATTGAAACCTCGTAGTGTCCTCAGGTCAAGTCTTTTTTTGTGTGTGGCATTATCAGACCTTTATTAGACAGGACAGCCTAGATTTGAAAGGGGAGAGAGAGGGGGAACGACATGCAGAAAAGGATCACAGGTTGGAACCAAACCAGCGAGGACTGAGCCTCTGTACATGGGGCGCACGTTCAACCAGTTGAGCTAACCAGGCGCCCCTCCTCGGGTCAAATTTGACCCTTTTTCAAAGTTGTTTTATATCAGAAAAATGGGTTTCTTTCAACCAAATTACTCCAAAAAAATAACATATAGATGCATGGATCTACACTGTATGGAACCCTTACAACATTTTTAACAGGTAAAAATTAATTAATTTAAATTTGGGGTGTTTTATGACCATGAAAAAAAAAAAAAAAAAAAAAGCGTTGAAAAAACTGACAAAAACATTTTAAAAAGCGTCAAAAGCGTTCAAAAAATGCACCAAATACGTCGGGAAAAACGCCAAAAAAAGTTCATTTTCAACTGCGACACAAAAGGACAACAGCTTCATGGTCGACGTGAAGACAACACGAGCGTTAAGACGTAAGCTGCATCTCATGGCCCTTAAATTGCCTCCTTGAGTCCTCCACTTGCCTCCCTTCCTCGCATCTTAGTCCCTCCCACCGAGGACGCATGGGAGAGACGCGAAGCAACGAGCAAATGGGTTTTAGAGGGATGAGACGTCATATGAATACGTCAGCTGTTTGGGCGGAGTTAGCAACTCCTTCAGCTGCATGGCTTCCAGGAAGGCTGCTCTCTGGATCCTCGCCCTTTGCCTCCTCAATGATGCCTCCTCGGTGATCCCTCCTCGATGCTCGGTCCTCGGGGCAGAAATAAGAGCTTTGAGACGGCCTTCACCGAGGACGGAAAGAACAACTTCTGGTTTAGTAGAGGACCGAGAACTTGAGGAGCTATCCAATAAGGGACATGGGATGTACCCTTATTCATGTTTGTATATGTGATGCAACTATAGCCCCCATGTGCAGATTTTGATGCGTGCAGTGTTACAGCAGGGGGCAGCAACTCATCAGGTTGGAGGAGTTGATGTTTTTTGGTGCAATGAAAGCTCTGAAGCTTATATTTGGACAAATTGTTGAGAAGGTGCAATGATTTCATACGGTTTACTATCTGATTGAAGTATAGACTGTATATTTTCTGATTCAGTTTGAACCACATTTTAATTTTGTTAAACCCTCATCTTGTCCAAGGTTCAAATTTGACCCATTTTCAAAAAGTTTCTATGTCAGAAATTTGGGTTTTCTTTCAACCAAATTGTCAAAAGAAATAACGTGGATGGTTCTGTACAACACTCTTTACAAGTACAATAAATGATCAGTTCACTACTTTCATTGAATTTGGGTGTTTTATTAAATTTTATAGCATTTGAAAAAAAAAAAGAACAAAAGAATTGACAAACGTGTCTAAAAAAGCTTCAAAAACGTTGAACCCCCCCTCCGACAAAAACATCAAAAAGAGCGCAGAAAGAAGACAACACAAGGGTGAAAGAATTACAATAGGATGCTCGATTATGGAGAAAAACAAACATAATCACAATTGTTTTGGTCAGTATTGAAATAATTTTTAACAGTATTACTTGTTGACTTTTGAAAGATGTTGCATTTATTGAAGTTAAAAATCAGCGAAACAGATCAACAAATCAACAGTGAAAACACCTCGAACTGTGACATTTCCCTTCATACTTTTCCCTTTCAAACGTTTTGAATTCCCCTTAAAATAAAGAATAGAAAGGCGGAAGTGCGCGTGTCATTCAGAACACGACAGAAAAAAATAAAGAGTTTACTGTACGGTAATGTGCAAAATAACCGTTTTTCTCAATTACATTGTTTTTGTGGCCGAAATCGTGATTACGATCAAAATTCGAACAATATGAGTCATTCCATGTAACACTTCTTGAGACATATTTGGCTGTCAGTGCCACGGGCGTGTAAATCATAAAAGTGTCTCTTCTTGAGAAATATGCACAGTAAATCCTCAATTTTAAAGCTATAGTGCTTAGTTTCTGTCGCCCCTGTGTGGAATTCTAAGTAATGACAACAACACTGTCGGTGCGTCCACATGATACAAGCCTTCCGTGATCGCGCACTGCCCCCCCACCCCCTCCTCCACACAGCTGCTAGTAGCCAAGGAGGACACGGAGGATTAAAATAACATGATGGACTCTTCAGAAGAGGTCATTATCTTCACTCGAGTTTCTGCGCGGGAAAGTCACTATATATACAGAGAGAGTTGTGTGGAGCTGATAGTCTTAATTAGCTTTGTAGCAACTCATTTGGCAATGACTTGAATGTCATTGTCAAATTTGACCCATTTTCAAAGATCTGTATAAAAAATACGGGTTTCTTTGAACCAAATTGCCCAAAAATAACATGGATGGTTCCATACATGAAACAGGCTGTAATTACGCATTAACATACGTTCCTCTGATCTTAACTATTAGCTAAAGTAATTCATCATTTCTGGTGGTTTTTAACTCAAAATTATGAATGAGGTTTATTGACCATGAATTCCAAACATAAGTGTAAAACTAGCGATGATGAGTTGGAATGAAGTTGGCTTAGAAGATGTAACACAGACTTGGAAAATGTATACTTTATGCTTTATCAAAACAGGAAATTTTGACCTGGGAAGACAACACGTAAAGGGTTAATATAAAAAACGTAAGCACTAAAGCTTTAAAGCAGTGAAATCATTGTTCAATCATCATTAAACACCTTTTCACCTTAAAACAGAAGACAGCACTGAAAATCCCGTTTTGCAGCAATACAATTGAAGTGAGATGAACAAACAGAGAAATGTGTCTTTTTAGATAAAACAGATGTTGACAAAGTTTCATCATTTCATCATTCTGAAAAAATTTGAAAAATGTAAAGTTGGAAACAAAGGTAATAAATTGCGATACATTGCAGAATATCGCAATGTTAAAAATCTCAATGTGACATAAGTATTGTGATGATATTGTATTGTGAGGCCTCTGCTGATTCCCATACCACCTCTAATGACCAATGTGACCAATTGTGATTAATTCATAATAAATAATTTGGATTACCCTGGTGGTGTTATACTCCACCTAAATGACTTACAGGTTTATGACACACACACACACACACACACACACACACACACACACACACACACACACACACACACACACACACACACACACACACACACACACACCTTATGCCTGTGTCAGACTGAAGGGGAAGGGGGGGCTCCGCTCTGTCCCCCCATTTGAGCCCGATGTGATCCAGATGACGGGGGTCAGAGAGCAGAGTCCTACACACACACAACAAAACCTCTCACAGAATCGCTGGGCTCCACTTAAAGTCTTGAATATCACACAAACTCCAGTTCAAAGGCAGGTATGTTGGGATGAAAAACAGGAATCGGCTTAATGTGGTCCTCCAGCCAATGGGTAGTTTAGCCAGAGACACACCGGTGCTCCAGTTTACAGGGCACATGGATGCCACAGAGGCATTTGTGGCCCAGAAAGAGAGACAGAGAGAGAGAGAGAGAGAGAGAGAGAGAGAGAGAGAGAGAGAGAGAGAGAGAGAGAGAGAGAGAGAGAGAGAGAGAGAGAGAGAGAGAGAGAGAGAGGTGGAGAAGAAACAGTGCGGGCTGGCAAGAAATAATTCCAGTTATCTCATCGTTTTAGAATTTCTGGAGATTTTACCGACTCTATTTTCCTAAAAAAGTAGGAATGTCTGTGCACTGTGTGTGTGTGTGTGTGTGTGTGTGTGTGTGTGTGTGTGTGAGTGTGTGTGTGTGTGTGTGTGTGTGTGTGTGTGAATTTAGCAGCTCTCTGTAACCGGAGCCTCCATCACAGGGAGGATGTCTGCTGAAATAACAGCTCGCTGCCTCCAACGGAATTTGTCTGTAAGCTGTAAAAGATGGCGAGGGAGAAGGAGAAAAAGTGAGCTCGGGAAGTATTTCTCTCTGTGGCGCTGTAATCAGCAGCGCCCGGCCCTGCGGAGTTTAAAATAGTAAATCCGCTCAAAGACAGTTCAAGGGCTGAACAGAGATTGCTCCCGCTGCAGGTAGGTGTGTTTGTGTCTGCTTGGAGTGGGAATGAAGATGTGTGAATCTGGTTCCTATGTGGTGTGTAAGTCTTCTTTAGGCCTGCTCTAAATTCATACTTGTTAAATGGGTTTTACAGGCTTTAAGAGTCCATACTGTGTATATAGTGTATGTTTGCAAATGTACACAAATGTATTGGTGAGATCCTTTATTGTAAATGGAGAGAGCACAATACAAATCATACAAATACGTCCTTCAAAAATGTCAAACACCATTATAAACTCCACTGAAACAATCCCCCCTCCAAAAAATTGCTTATAAAGTCGGGTTCAATGCCTGAGTTGAATTTCACCAAACATGCATTTTACACGCAAAAAAAGTAAACAAACTCCACTGAAACAAACCCCCCAAAAAGCGCTTATGAAGTCGGGTTTAATGCCAGAGTTGCATTACACAAAACCAAAAACATTTTACGTGTTCAGTTCAGTAAAGAAACGTATACGGAAGAGGATAAGGGCCAGATGTGAAACAATGTATTTGAGCTCTCAGTGTAAACTTGGTTAGACATTTCTTTTAGGCGCCATTTCCAAAAAACTACATTTAAAACAAAGCCACATTTCATTTGCATTTTTCTTATTATTGACATTTGGCCATTTCTTCATGCATCATAAAGTCGGCCCTTGCAATCTGCTACGTTTAGCAGATACAGACAGACCTCAGAGCCCATGGCTGGAGCTCTTATTGTTTTGGGCCCCAATACAAGTATTGGAAAGCAGGAATGGAAATGGAGAGCAGCAGAATTTGGGTCAGGGGTTGCAGGTCTTTAAATGTACAATAGGGGCTTTAACACAAGTGCAGGGGGAGTTCACGCAAATGGTTAGCAGACTTGTAAAACATTTGAAAAAGAGTCAAATCCAGCTAATCTCTACGAACAGGGCCATCTCTGTTTGAACAGGCTGCAGGCTATGCAGAACATCCGAGGACTGACCCCGTGTCTGCAGAAGCACAAAACATAATGTGGTTCAAGTATTTTTGGAAAATCTGGGAGCACAGATTCTTTTTTCTGCTTTATGCTGATGCAGAATTATTTCCATATTTGAGTTTTCTGCATCTAAACCAAGCGGCAACTTCCAGGTCTGAAAAGTGAAGCCAATGCTGAAGCTCCTTAAAGCTGCGTTCTCTCTAATTTCCAGCAGGGGGCGACTCCACTGGCTCCAGAAAGAAGTCTGTTTCTATAGAAGTCTGTGAGAAAATGAGCCTACTTCTCACTTGATTTATTACCTCAGTAGTTTTCATAATGAGTTTGTGGGCTCAATCGCTAGTTTCAAGTCTTCTTCAATACAGCATGATGTTCATTTAGTAAATGATGGTCCCATTTATTTTAAAATAGACGATAAAGCAGGGGATGCTTTAGGACCTGTCAGTCAGGACAGAGGCTTAGCGATGCTAACCATGCTAACACTGTGGACATTCAAATAACTCAACTTGTTTTTGGCTGTTGTCCGTGTTTACATCTTAGACTTTGACCCTCTCACTGTGTGTTTTCACTTTCAAAGTTAACTGGAACATTTAGGTCGCCTAAAAATGTCTTGTTCAGCGTTCTGCCAACCAAGCTAGCTAGCAAGCACTAGTCTTAGCTGGTAACTTATAGGGAAAGTTTGCAGATGTTCTGTTATGTCGTACTTTAGCGTTTAGCTTAGTGCAGCGCCATTGCAACCACAAACAACACTCAAGATGGCGACAGCCAAAATGCAAACTCAAGGCTTCAAAATGGCAGTCCACAAACCAACGGGTGATATCGCCGATGCTACGTTCATTATATACATGTTCTAAACTTTGAAATCATCTTCCATTAAAGTATTTGACACATGATCTACCTGGTCACGCCGTATCCTCCTCCCTTCCTCGTCTGTCTTCCACACACTAAGTGTTGTTAATAGTGTGAAAACGGTGATATTAAGTCAGAGACCCGGTGCTTCCTAAATGTCTTTCTTTCCCCGCCTGCAGCCAACATTCTCACACCAGATAAGGCGGACAGTCGAAGAGGGGGGGCCTATCTGTCCTGCTGGCTGCTGAATGATGGACAGTAATTAAAAGTTAGCTAATAACCTCTTCACACCTGACATTTCAACAGGGAGGTCCTGGACACCATTATCTACATATAGATTAAACAGCGTAATTGGCAGGGAGATAGGGTTAGGGGGTTCGCGAAGGGAAAAAAAGAGGCCAGGCCATCGCCAAACCATTAAGCAGAATATCTGAGTGACACTCTGATTTTGCTCCCCTTGCTAATGCGACGGGAATTGAGCTGAACTAAAACGCTAAATGAATGAAGCCTATCTCGGTGTGGTTATTACCGGGGCAAACATCGGCCACGGAAAATAGCTTTAATTTCATAATAATTGCTAGATGGACGTGACTCGTTAGAGACACAATACGAGGGTGGAAGGAGAGGGGGAGAGAGGGGGAAGGGGACTCTTCTGAGGATGAATGCAAATGTTCACCGGGCTGCACCACTCGTGCTCCCACATACTGCAATTTGCACAAAACTCATTGATAAGTGATACTGTGGACTGATGAGATGGAAATGGAAAGGAATTAGTTGCACTGTCATTAGCATTGTGGAAATGTAAAAGTACTTCATTTAGAAAGTAAAACACCCCCGAATGAGATTCCACACAGGTTAACACTTTTATACCTCCCACAGGTTTGTGTTTGACACTAATAGGCTATTACACATGCATCACATCGTAGCATTCAACATTTCTGATGGCTTTACTAATGAATGTGACATGTAGGTTAGAACTACTCACTTTCTCAAGCCTGTGGCTGCTGCTGTCGTCCGGTGTCTCCATTAAGTCTTTTTTATTTTATTTATTTAACACTTTGCCACGTTAAAAAGGAATAGTGTGACATTTTGGGAAATGCACTTATTCTTGCTCAAGCTGATAATTAGATGAGAAGATCTCGTCTCACCACCCAGGTCACTATGTTTCATACGCATTCTCCCTCGAAAAACGGCCACATATGTCGTTTGTTCAAGCTGCTATTACGACTTATTTTTACGTTTATAGTAGCGGCGCACTCTAGTGACCATATTAGTTATGATGGGAATAGTCTCCCATTGCCAGACATTTTTCCTCCACAGCGCTGCAGAGGAGGGTCTGGCTAGTCCACACAATATTTCAGGATGGGAGAAAACGTGCTCTGGTTTATTGGCATTTCTTTAAACCAATCACAATCGTCTTGGGCGGTGCTAAGCGCCAGACGGAGCCCCGGTGCCTCTACAAAATAGCCTCTGGAAGGAACTTGTTTTGGTGGAATGTGTACGTTCAAAGGTTAATGTTGCTCGGGAAAGGGAAGTTTGGGGTCCCCTGCTGGAGCTGCTCCCCCCGCGACCCGACACCGGATAAGCGGACGAAGATGGATGGATGGATGGTGTACGTTCAAAAGTTGTTTTAGTCGTGCAACAGAAAACTCAAGTGCGCTAAATTCAGCGTACGGAGGAGGTACGTTAGGGTGGTGGATGCATCAAACAAACCAACGCATTTTCATGAACGGGTTCGTATGATATAGTGTGAATACTTATGCACAACAATTTGTATGATACAAAATTAGACGACCGCCCGGCCGGTCATTTGACATTTAAATTTAGCGGTCTTTACAGTTAAATTTAGCCGACAAAAGGTCCCCTTATGCAGTTCTCCCGGGACATGAACACCCGTTGTTCAAGCAGCAATTACGACTAATTTTGCATTCATAGTGGCGGCGCCCTCTAGTGGCCGTAGTAATCATGACGACAGCAAAGCGGGAAGTAAGGTGATGAAGTAGTAGGAGCGCCAAATTCCAACGCGTCAAACAAACTCAGGACTTTTACCCAGGCGACCGGGTCTTGTGTCCCATTTGAAAATGAAAGTAAACAGCAAGTTTTATTTTTTTACTTACTTTTTACGTTCTGCGTCACCGTAATGGAAGTAACGTCTGATTTTAAAACGAACCACAATCTTTTACATAACATCAACCAAACTGCGAGCGTTCCACAACGTTGTAAACTTGTAAAAGTGTTTAAAACCGTTGCATTCTAGATATCAGGACGGAAAATGCTCCCGTGGGCTGTATTAGAGGGCAGGAATACACAACCTGTATCGTCGACTAGTTAGGAGGCTTTTTTGATTGGAGCCTTGTTATTAAGTTGTTAATTGTTAATAAGTTCCATTATTAATGTGACTATTATTGCCACTGTTCATCACACCCCCAACCGGCCCGTCAGACACCGCCTACCAAGAGCCTGGGTCTGTCCGAGGTTTCTTCCCAAGAGGGAGTTTTTCCTCGCCACTGTCGCACTGCTTGCTCTTGAGGGAATTACTGTAATTGTTGGAATTGTTGGGGCTTTGTAAATTATAGAGTGTGGTCTAGACCTACTCTATCTGTAAAGTGTCTCGAGATAACTCTTGTTATGATTTGATACTATAAATAAAATTGAATTGAATTGAATTGAAGTTGTTATTCTAGCAATTTTCCACCCCAGATTTATTTAAAACGTTGTGACTTTATGTTGAAATAACCGAAAGATGGAATACATCTTTCACAATATGATGAGTTGGACAGATGGAAAGCAGCAGATAAACAGAGAGGAAGTAAGTCTGTGAGTCCCAAAGCTGTAATATGCAGTTGCAAGTCTCCTCACGTGTGTTGTTAAGTCTGCAGACAGTATGTAAAACTGTAGCTGAAAAGAACTCGCTGAAAAACAGCCATGTAAACAGCCTTATTTGCTTCCTCCAAAATAAATCAAGTTGACAGTGAAGCCTGAGCAATAATGACAAAAGCATGCAGCTAGCTGCCGTCCCTAAAGCTATCAAATAGGTAATGGTTGCCCTGAAACCTGCCAGGTCACTGCTCAGTGTTTTTCTGACCCTTATTACCCAGTGATGAATATAAACCCTCACTCCCTCTTTATAGGAGGGTAATTTATTCAAATTTCCGAAAGCTTTTGATTTTTTGGCCTATTATTTTCCCCGTCTGAGAAAGGGCAATTAGTCTACTGCTTGACGCAATTGCTTTTACCCAATAGTTGTTCTTTTCATTTTTTCCACACGAGCCATTCATCGAGGCATAATACTAATAATACCCCCGCGAAAAACTCTACATAAAAATTGCCTTGACAATTGTCCTGAATAACCATACGTTTCAAAGCTGAGTGGTCTTCTTTGTTTGAGTAAATGCAGATAAACTATGTGATTGGCTGCGGCGTAAAAACCTCTTTTTCTGTCGTGGATTTTGAGTTTGGAGAAAAGAATGGAAGAAAATTACTGAAAATGTTGTATATAAAGCATATATATATCGGCATATTTTAAAAATGAAAATCAGTGTTGATTGTTCATAAACCCTCTCTAAACAAAGCGTCTACGTGTTGTTGTTTTTTTTGTGTGTCTTTGATCTACGTCTTTCTCCTGAAACTGAGGACTGATTCCAACAAATGAAGACGATCACATAGAGCGTATTTGGCTCTCTAATTATACTGTAAGTGTTAACACATTGCTGTGAATAACTCAGCCAAAGACAATTACATATACACTCTACCCTCCCAACAGCAACCCCCCCCACACACACACACTGTATATTCTTCCCATTTTAATCAATTATTTGAATTCTGTAAACGAATATGAATTGTCTAAATTCACTTTCTGACATTTGTTCTTTTTTGCCCTCCAGAAAGTTCAGGTACTTTCCCCATTTTCTAGTAAAGACATCCAAGCTAGCAAACCGTTTTTAAGACATTTTATCAAACTCCACCCCCCCTAGCCATCTCATTGACTAGGGTGACCAGACGTCCTGGTTTGACCGGGACAGTCCCGATTTGACCGGGACATAAAAGTCCATCCAAAGGAGAATAAATAGTTGAAAGCAATACAGAATGCCTGACAGCCTTACTGCAATATATTCCATTATGGTTTTTATATTTGGATTGTAATCTGTTTCTCTTTAAATAAAGATATTTGCAGCATACATTGATTCAGAAAAATGTAGAAATAGGTGCATAAAAATTCACCATAATGCAGGAAATTAAGTGTTTAATGCTCAAAATTTTCAATAAATCATTTTAATTACTTTTCTGTTATTGGAATAAATAACACTTCAAAAAATATTTTTTGGAAAAAAACAACATAAATCTCACACTAAACTGAAAAAGGCTGTTACTGCAATTTTGTTAATTTCACAGGAAAAAACACTTATTATTAGACGAGGAGCCTAGGATCAAAATAATGAAGTTACTGTCTGTGTCTGTGTCTGAACAGGGCTGGCACATGTTCACTTTAAAAAGCGTGTGCGTGCACAAACACACTATGGTCACGCGCAAAGTGTCCCGGTTTTAGTTCTGGGAAATCTGGTCACCCTAGGATTGACGGCACCACTTCATTCTTCCATCCTTTTATAAATAATCTGTCTGGCTATCATTAGACTAGTCTGGATCCATCTTCTTATGTGTTTACCTATTCTGTTTAGGATTGAATAAATAATCTCAGGCTGAATGGAACCTGGCTCCGTTATCACAGGACCATAGGACACTGAGCTATTGGCTGTCCTCTGTCTTACAGTTCCTACAATTTGGTGTCTCTTAATCCAAGTCTAAACAATCCGGAGGGAGTCCACTTTATGACATTTGTTAGGATGCCAGCTTTTTGCATTTGAAAGTCTTTTCCGAGTACTAGTTTCATTGCGTTGCATTAAGGTTAACAGATAAAACATTTTAAAACACGTTGACACACTCACCAACCTCTCTTTGTTGTGCCTAGTATCTTTAAATACATTGGGAGACGTTATTTTAAGTTTAAAGTACCATTAACTGCTACAACCATGTGGCAAAGAATTAGCAATAGGAAAACATAATGGGAAACTCCATTGACGTGATTAAGGAATTAGCATCACAATTGCAATAAAATAGCATCTTAATCTTAAAACTACTCAATTTACTAAACATGCTTGGCTTCCTGAACAACATGAAGAGTGAATACTTACAGGCTTATGTTTCCTGTGCTCTGTGG
The DNA here is from genome assembly GCF_004354835.1 of Perca flavescens. Classification (NCBI taxonomy): domain Eukaryota; kingdom Metazoa; phylum Chordata; class Actinopteri; order Perciformes; family Percidae; genus Perca; species Perca flavescens. The sequence goes on from NC_041335.1 coordinate 36,684,291, forward strand.
AAAAGGAAAAGAGCTGCTAGAGTTAGTTAGCTCACTGTGCTAACAATAAACTTCAGCACGCCACACTGACTGGCTACAGCATCCCTAATGGGTCAAACTGAAAACTTAAAATTCCTAGTGACTTAAGAATACAATTACCAGCAGGTGGAGATATTGCATGCCATTTAAAGGGCTGCACACCAATGATTTCCTGAATGCATTTGATGCCAATAATAATAAAAGAGAGCCTTAGAGAAAACTGTACAAGTTCTATCTTTAAAGGTCTTGCACCACGCAGTGCAAAGTAGGTATTACAGCTATGATAGCCTTCACGCTTCAAAAAGCCGGTCTCTTGCTCTTTTCAATCTCCTTTTTCTTTTTCTGGGCGAAGAAGAAGTTTACTCCTGTTCCTAAAATTTGGATTTTGAATACGTGTGGTCCTCCATGTTTCCTTCTTCAAACCTGCCGGGGCCGGGAAGCTACAATACCCGTTAGCAGCGGTAGCAGCAGCTGTGAGTTTATCATGTGACAGAGAAAAACGTGAAAGGTGGAGCAGTATGTCCTGTATGTCCCTTACACACACACACACACACACACACACACACACACACACACACACACACACACACACACACATAAAGGTGGAGCAGTATGCTAACGTATTTCAAGATGGAGCATGGATATGGAGCGTCTACCCCAGTTCATGCAAGTGCAAATGTAAAATTTCAAGCCAATAGGAATACTTGGAATTGATGGTGGAGGTAAATATTCATGAAAAAGGACAAGTTGGTGAACGGGCAACACTGATTTTGATAATGAACAACTTCGTTATCATCTGTTTGCAGACGGTGTTGTGCAAACGGATGGTTTATCCATCCATTCATCCATCTTCGTCCGCTTATCCGGTGTTGGATCGCGGGGGGAGCAGCTCCAGCAGGGGACCCCAAACTTGGTTTACATTTGTGAAAATGGCCCTGCCAGTTTTTTCCCTCGACAAAATGTAACCTAACTTTGATGCATTATTTAGCCCTCTTCCTGGCAAGCTAGAAATGTAATGGTTGCCAGATGCATGCCTTAAGTTGTCTAGTTTCATATGATACCAAGAGTTTCTCTCCAGCTTTAAAACGGAGCCAGCGACAGCCTATTAAAAAGGGTAACGTCGGCAGTCGCTTGCGGGTCTCTTACAGTGTTAAAAGACAGATCTTGGGAATTTATGAATCTATCTATAATCTATATCGTTCTAATAAAGATCGATTTGAATCGAAAAATCTATTTTTAAAACCCAGCCATCCTTATGTGTGTATACCCTTGTAGATGTTCCCATGTTTCTTGTTTTGTATTGTTGGATTGTTGATTTTGAGATTGTGCATTTCACGTGGGTTTAAATATAACATATACAGGTTTGAAACTTGACATTTGAAAAAATGTGTCTGAGATTGTTGGACCAATCTTCCACTAGTACAGGAAGGAGGAGGAGGAGGAACATGGTGGAGTTAAACCCTCGGCCACTAGATGTCCCTCTTGCTTCAGTCTGGAGCTGCTGTGTTGTGATCCGAGTGTGTCTGAGCCATCTGTCCATGACTTGTCTCTCCAGACCCCGGGTTCATCCATCATGTCCGGGGGTGCTAGTCTCTCTAAAACCAAACAAGAAAACATTTCTTTATTCCTCCGCTTCATCTCTCCTCCCCGGCTCTCTCCTTCTTCTTCTTCTTCTTCTTCTCTCGGCATTCTCCGCATTCTCTCCCCGTCTGTCTCTTCCCGTCTGCCTGCCTACGATAAAAGGATCACTTTCCTGTTTATACAAGGGGATTGGTGTTGTTAACAGGTGTAGGGTAATGGGATCCCTACTGGCAGCCAGGCACGGAGAGGGTCGCGCACCCTCCTCTTCCCCACGCTCACTCACACCGGCGATACTCTTCTGATGGATTGCACCCACCCATTCATCTAAATTATGTCACTGGCAATGAGCTATCAGTTCAATCTGGCCCAAACGAAGCACAGGGTTGGTTTCTGTTGACACTTCCTCAGCATTCACTTCTCCTCCTGATTACTGTCAGGGCCGCTAGAAGGGACGCAGCTCGGCCAAGCTTGCGGCCGAGCCCCCACTCAGCCGCACATTTTTATTCTCTGTGTGCGTGTGTGTGTTTGTGTGGGGCCCTATTTTCACCGCCACTTTACAGCTGTTGAGAAGCTGCTATCAGGAAGAGGATGAGGACGCTGAATTTGCATTCAACAACTACACGTAGCTGTGCAGGCTGTTGTCATGAACCAATCGCACATATAGCTACAAAAGGTCATGCACTGTAAATGGTATGTATTCTACGTATTTATTATTATTATTATCTAGATGCACCCTAGTGGCAGCAAATTTAATTTGCAGCTGGGGGGGGGGCGGGGGGCGGGGTCTAGGCACTCTCCATTGGCTTACGAGCTGGAAAAACCAAACTCTGGTCAGGCCAATCACATCGTGTATAGAGCCGGTGGGCGGGGCTTATGGCTGCTGCTGCTGCTGCTGGGAACAGCGGTCTTCTGGAAGACTTGGAGTTCAGCTTTTCTTTGAGAAAAGAACAAAGAACGGCACTGAAGTCCTTCTTTAAAAAGGAAGATGTGTTCGGATACGGCAAAAGTTTAATCTATCAACTAGCTCCGCTACCTTCTTCGTTGCTCTGGTTGGTTGTAGCGCTATCCTATTGCGTGCAGAGGGAAGATGAAAGACAACCGTTTATCCTGCCCCTCGGATTGAGCCCAGCCAATGGTGAGTTCCCAGACCCAACATCTGGATGTGGGTCTGGCTTGTCAGGCTACGTATTTATAGCTTTATGCACCACATTGACTGCTGCTGTATGAGAGTGCAAAGAACTGCGTAAGGAGGTGGTCAGGCTGGCTGTTTGGCTCCTAAAACACAGGGCTTTTAAGCAAGGGAGCAGAGTTCATGTCTCGGAAGAAATTAAGGTGCCGTAGGTAGGATTGTGAAAAAATTTGAACATCGACAACTTCTCAGTCCCCCGCTTTTTGCTAAAGCCCAAAACGACCAAAAAGACCCTCCCCCCACAAGGGCGAATGAATGCAGTGATTGACAAGCACTTAGACACCCCCCCCTGATTGGTGCATCTGAACAGGGAGCAATGGATTTTTGCAAATCGCACTACAGGCTGTAGATTTTCTTTTTTATATTACCTGCTTCATGTAGTTCTACTGGAACATAGGGTCAGTTTCAGCAAATATGACTTTCACCGAGGAAACGGGAGGTGATACTGTGACCATATTGGGTCTTGGTAGAAGCATGCTGCGTGCTGATTGGCTCACTGGTGCTGATGAGATTTACTCCTTAGGTATTGAAACTGGGTAATGAATGATGAGGCATTTTTTTGATACTCAATACTTTAGAGGCAATTCGGTCCGTGCCTAAAAAGTATCGATTCAGCACCCAGCCCTCCCCTGACATACTGTACATTTACTGCTATTATAGGCGGAACCTTACTCAAGGTGCAAATTGCCTCACGTACTGTATATCCTAAAAAGAGGTTTTACTTTAAGATAAAGGTCAGCCTGCACATCTAATTCTCAACTTCCAAAGTTCATCACGGCAGAGAGATCAGTCCTGTTACAACCAGGCAGGTAAATAGAAAGATGTTTCTTCACTCCTGCCATCTTAATCCAGTCCAGCCATTTTGGATCCCGTGTTTCTCTTCTCCCCCAGCCTTCCCCGAGCATCCCCTCCTCCTCCGCCTCTGTGTGTTTAATTTCCTTTTCTCCCGGCGTCTCTTTAGAAATACTCCCAGCTGCATAACAGATGTCACATATCTCTCTTTCTTTTTCGTTTTGGATCCTCCTTTCCCTTTATCTATAGAAGTCCCCAATGGCCGTGACGATGACTGAATTCACAATTCTGACCACACAGCCACACGCGAGATACCATCGACGCTGTGATTGCCATAGAGGCTGCAACATCGTTTACATTCATTACGGTTTTGCCTTTCTCTTCGCCGGCTTTTCTTATTTTTTTTCTCTTTTTATATTTCACTCGATCTGTCTCAAACTTGCAGTTTGCCTGGAGGAATTCCATCCTCCTCCAGCCTCCAGTTGATGCTTTTGGCGAGGCGGGTGACAAAGTGAGAGGGCCCAGAGTGCAAACTGTGAGAACTTACTCTCTGGTCTTTTCCACTCATTGAGTACAATTATAGAGTTGGATTCACTGAGCAAATTCCTGAAGCTGATTTAGTCAAGCCATTGTACTCATTCATCATGTGAAGCTCGATAATGCGAGGTATAAAGTCTTCCCCTTTTTCCTCAAGGTTTAGACTTTTAAAAATAAGAAAAAAGTGTCGCCCACTCAGGCTAGTTTCGGCCCTCAGGCCTTCTCCAAATCAACAGATTAGACTTCTTAGCCCTCGAGGATGAAAGACGCACCGATGTAGGAGTGATGGACAACACTCCTACTCAAAAAGCGATTGATTTTAGACATTTATTTACAATTTTACTCATATATTACACTACTTTTGTGAACCTAAGACTTTAGTGAACTCATTTCAAGCACCAAAACAATTCCCCAACACATGAGTGTAGGTATGTTTTCACAAGAGATTTGTGGGATTTTAAAAATCAACTTTTCAGCTTTCGGGCCAAATGATCTCTTTACACATCGCCCTGGAACAAATTTGGGCCCCCGCTATACAGAAAGCTGAGTTTGTTCTGAACATTTTGATATGAAACACATGGGGGAATAAATGGAAATACCCTAAAAAGGTGAATTTAAGAATGATGTGTGAAAATGCCCTTAGATCTCAGAGGATTAACTAAAAACAAGCAGAAATTAAGCAGAAATTAAGTAAGTAAGAGTGTGCGCCCCATGTAGGCTGAGTCCTCTGCAGCGGCCTGGGTTTGAATCCAACCTGTGGCCCTTTGCTGCTTGTCATCCCCTCTCTTTCTCTCCCCCCTTTCCTGTCTATCCACTGTCACTACAGAATAAAGGGAAAATATAATCTTAAAAAAGAATTGAGGAAATGAGGAGAAGACACCGGCATTACGCTGGCTTCGTGATGTGCTGGTTAATTGAGCCTATCTAACACATTGTTAGCTTGTTATTTCAAACAAACAACCCAATAAATGTTCCCCAGATTACATTATTACAGTTGTAAAATGCACCCAGGGAACCAGTTCCTCCATATAAATAGAAGAAAAAAAAAACTCGTGATCACGCCTCCCCGGATTACATTATTACAGTTGTAAAATGCAACCAGAGAACCAGTTCCTCCATATATAAAAAGAAAAAAAAACTTGTGATCATGCCTCCCCCATACTCATTGTTTTTTATTGAGTTCTTCACCCACAGGAGCCAAATATAGAACCAAAGCCGCGCTGTTATAGAAATAATGTGCAATACTTTGAATCTACACTCCCACGGTTTAAAGCGCACGTTTTACCGATGCCTGACAGCGAGTTCATAAGACCTACAAAAGAAAGCCCTTTCACAACATTTGCGTCATTCCTTTGATGCTTCAACATTATATCTTTCTTTCTTTTTGAATAATAAAAAAAAAAAAAAAAAAAACTACATCTGACGGGCTAGTGTGTCATCTCCTAAGAGAGAGCTCCTTGACTTGAAGTCACTGTGTAGACAGTACAAAGCTTCCACACGGGTCCATATTCATGAAGGTGTAGCTATTACTGACATATTTTCTTATGGGAACAAATCACCAGAAGGGTGTGAAGAAGCTGCAGCCTCAGACTCTCTGGAGCTTTGTCACATTCAGCTGATCTGAGTCCGGTCTTCGTGTGTCGCGTATACGGGAAGTTCCCATGGGCGAGGCAGTTCCCCCCCTCCCTCGTTTATCGGGCTGAGAGAGGGAGGGATTAAGGTGACAGAAGGTGACGATCAAGGAGGTTCAACAGCAAAAGTCAAAGAGAACTTAAAGAGACAGAACGAGCGAGCATCTGCTGCATCGTGTGTGCTCAGCACTTTGGGTTGGGCCTCCAGTCTTTTAGGGTTCAACCTGGAGCTGAGGATCGTTTTTTATTTAAAATTTCATTTCATATTTATTTGAATAGGGACAGATGCTAAGACATAGACATTTGTGCAGTAAATCTCCACAATGTACAGCATCAAAGCCTGTATAACTATTGCTAATGTCCAATGCCTGTCCCTAAAAGGGCTTTTAAACAATCATAAAAAAAATGAAATAAAACATTTCCACATTAAAATACATAAAGCATATAAACATACAAGTCACATCAATTGGTACACCCCCCCCCCCCCTCAAAGCATGTGATATATATATTTTTTTGTATATTCAAGATGCAGTCCTCGCTCTCCCTTGTGCTGCTGGAGAAACTACAAATGGTGACAACAGGATGACAAAAGTATTGCATCAGAAAATCTCCAGAGAGGAGACGAGCACACTCCGTGAGCAATCTCTACGATCGCTTTTAGATTACAGAGTCATTGTCCATAGAAGAAGAAGAAGCAGTACGTGTTTCCTTTTCATGCCAGCAATTAGTCAGTACCAGTGGGTGTAAACATGATATTTCTCTATTCCCAGTGCCAGAAATGGGCCAGTACTCACCAGCTCTTCTGATTTTTGTCCAGATGAGCATACATGTACCCTTACTTCTAATTGTTATTAACAGTATTATTATTAGACTGATATACACAGTCTATGGCTGATATCTATAGTAAAAATAGGCTATATTTCAAACTCTCTTATATGCACTATGTATTTGTATTTTTATCTCTACCTTTATTCGTTAGTAGTTCTTTTCCGGTTTTACATGGTATGCTTTAATTGTGTTTCTATGTAACAAATTTTTTATACATACAGAATAATAATTGTAATTTTACTTTCACTGTTCTAGAAAAAATGAATGAGCACTGATTTGACTAATTCATTGTCTGTACAATACTCTGTAGCTCAATAAAAAAATAAAAAATAAAATAAAAAAATAGGCTGTTTCATGATTCATTGGGGAAAACCAATCAGACATGCATCACCCTCATATAGCCGAATGGAATAATCCGTTGTAGAGATGCAGCTATTAATCGATTAGTTGTCAACTACTGAATGAATCACCAACTATTTTAATAATAATCTCTGATTCCAGCTTTCTTAAATGTGAACATGTTCTAGTGTCTTCTCTCCTCTGTGACAGTAAATTGAATATATTTGAGTTGGGGACACAACAAGACATTTGAGGACGTCGTCTTGGGCTTTTTGGGAAACACTGATCAACGTTGTGATCGATCGACGGACAAACTAATTGATTTATCGAGAAAATGAGCGACAGATTCATTGATCATGATGATACTTTCATTACCACATTTTCAGACGGTGGAGGGGACTCGACTGTGAGAGGAGAAGTGGAATCAAGCTCCTTAGGCTACATTTACACCGCTACGTTTTGGTTTTTAAGGGGAATTTTGATCCAAAAGCCATCTCTCTGCACACACGTGTTTTTAGCTCCAGTAGAAGAACTAATCTCCGTTTAAACTAACACGCCCAAACCAAAATATCTCACCAACATTCTGGTATACTGGGCATCAACGGGAGGCAGTGTGTAGACTCTGCCCGTTGCTGGTAGTTGCCAGGTAACATTAGTAGCTTTAGTGTCAGAGACCGAGACGTCATGACCCAATCAGGCGGAGAAACGTTGGCGTCAGTGTCGGTGTTGCCAAAGGTCTCCGTTTGCAGCCGTCGAGACTGCAACACGACCTCGCAGATACGAGCAGGGGGAATGAGAGGTGTAAATGTAGCAAAAGATCCATCCATCCATCCATCCATCCATCCATTTTCGTCCACTTATCCGGTGTTGGGTCGCGGGGGGAGCAGCTCCAGCAGGGGACCCCAAACTTCCCTTTCCCGAGCCACATTAACCAGCTTCGACTGGGGGGTCCCGAGGCGTTCCCAGGCCAGGTTGGAGATATAATCCCTCCACCTAGTCCTGGGTCTTCCCCAAGGCCTCCTCCCAGCTGGACCTCCCTCCACCTAGTCCTGGGTCTTCCTCAAGGCCTCCTCCCAGCTGGACCTCCCTCCACCTAGTCCTGGGTCTTCCCCGAGGCCTCCTCCCAGCTGGACCTCCCTCCACCTAGTCCTGGGTCTTCCCCGAGGCCTCCTCCCAGCTGGACCTCCCTCCACCTAGTCCTGGGTCTTCCCCGAGGCCTCCTCCCAGCTGGACCTTCCTCCACCTAGTCCTGGGTCTTCCCCGAGGCCTCCTCCCAGCTGGACCTCCCTCCACCTAGTCCTGGGTCTTCCCCGAGGCCTCCTCCCAGCTGGACGTGCCTCCACCTAGTCCTGGGTCTTCCCTGAGGCCTCCTCCCAGCTGGACCTCCCTCCACCTAGTCCTGGGTCTTCCCTGAGGCCTCCTCCCAGCTGGACGTGCCTCCACCTAGTCCTGGGTCTTCCCTGAGGCCTCCTCCCAGCTGGACATGCCTGGAACATCTCCCTAGGGAGGCGCCCAGGGGGCATCCTTACCAGATGCCCGAACCACCTCAACTGGCTCCTTTCGATGCAGGAGGAGCGGCTCTACTCCGAGCTCCTCACGGATGACTGAGCTTCTCACCCTATCTCTAAGGGAGACGCCAGCCCCCCTCCTGAGGAAACCCATTTCTGCCTCTTGTACCCTGGATCTCGTTCTTTCAGTCATGATCCGGCCTTCGTGACCATAGGTGAGGGTACCATAGATGACCATAGATATTTGTTTTTAAACCAAAGCGTAGCAATGTAAAGTGTCGCGTAGCGTAGATGCGTGCCTGATCGTGCGCCTGGCCATTGACGCTGGATGTGTATTTCTACGCGCCAGTCACGTCTCTCTCTCGCTCTCTCTGTCTCTGATAGAAAGAGATAGGATGAGTGGGGAAAATTGTGGTAATTGTGTTTTTCTGTGTGTCAATATCTCTGTCCGTCCGTCGGTCTCTATAAAAATAGCTGCTATACGCTGCTATATGCGACGCTACACGAGACGCCACACCTACAAGATATACGTATGAATATAAATATATCCAAGACACATGCGATTATCATGGTCATGCAACTGCTGAATCATACTGGCAACTGTTCTGGTCCAATTCAGGCTCTGGGTATTTCCCTTTGCATGATGAATGCATAGTGATAAATGCAAATACACGTTTAATTGTTTGCTGACCACTTACAAACACGCGGCCTGAACAACGCGGCTATTGATCCGTTACACTGATTGTTTTTCCCTGTGTTTGTTGGGAATATTCCCCCCTCCTGCAGGGATGACATTGAACATGCCTTCGAGTTGAGCACACATGGGACCGAGGGTTAGCAACAAGTCAATAACCGAAACCGTCACAGAGCAGTGAAGGTCACAGCGGCGGCGTACGCACGTCGGCGCACGCTCGCACGGGCGAAGGCTTCTTTAGTCTGTTACAAGGCCTAGGAGTTCCTCCTCTGCCTCATTAGCGCTGATTTACGCCACAGCTAGGTGAAAAGCAGGCAGGATGGACCTCCCACCTCCCCCCACACACTGCCCTCTCCCTTCTCTCTCCCCCCCCTCTCTCTCTCTCTCTCTCTCTCTCTCTCTCTCTCTCTCTCTCTCTCCTTCTCATTCTCTTGCCGCTCACAGACAATGGGGCCCTGGAGAATACCGGCTTGTGCTGAATTATTCAAATCAGCAGTGGCAGCAAGCCGGAGAGCAAAGGAGAGAGAGGTAGAGAGGGGGAAGAGAGAGGGAGAAAGTGAGAGAATGCAGGATGATGGGAGAGGGATGTGAGGGGGGAGAGAGAAACAGACAGATAGAGAGAGAGAGAGAGAGAGAGAGAGAGAAGAGAGAGAGAGAGAGAGAGAAAGAGATAGGGAGAAAGGCTCTGTAGGAGTGGTGGATCTCATTGTCTCTGCATGCAAATAGCCTCTCCCTCCCTCTCTATGAGTCACCCCCTGCCCTTCACCGCTTCATTAATACACATCTGTACCCCGGCCCTCCCCTCCACCTCCACCTCCTCCTCCGCTCTCTCCTAGCGAGGAGGAAGAGAGAGAAACAGAGGAGTGGGGGTGGTGGTGGTGGTGGTGGAAGGGGAGGCGGGTAAAGGCGCTCGACAGCAGCAGCACGCTGTTGGCAGGAGGAGAATGTGCCGGTAATTAGCCAGCACCGGTACAGACGGGGAAAAAAAAGAAAAACCAGGAAGGAGAAAGGATAAGAAGAGGAAGGAGAGGGAGAGATGGAGGGGGGGGGGTGGCAAAGCTCAGAAAACAAGCCTCCTGCCAGGATAAACTCCCCAGAGGCGAGACCTGGACATGTCGGTGTGCAGTCTGGGAACAAAGGAAGGAGAGGAGAGGTGGGGAAAGAGATGGGAGGCTGAAGAGTGGGCCTATGACAGCACCTGCAGAGATGGAGAGTCTGATTGTGTGTGTGTGTGTGTGTGTGTGTGTGTGTGTGTCAGCATTCTTTTCTTGTGATTGTGTATGCCCCTCTCTCTCTGAGTGCCTTCAGATGCACAGATACAAGATTCATCACCACAGCCCTACGATCTGACTCAGACCGTAGGGTATAAACAGCTATGTTTATTTGCCCTTATGTTCAAAAAAATCTTCTTCAAAATTACAAAGAGATGATCCTGTCAAGACAGAATCCCTCCGATGCTGATTGGTTGTCTAAATCCACTTCCACACTCAGCCTAAGTCAGACGGCACAGCGACAGATAGTTAGACAAGAAGCCATCAGAGGCCGAGCTTTACCATAACGTTATTAGCAGACCCACACGGAAGATTTGCAGATTTTTTTTTTCACAGTTTTCAGCGGTGATCCAGAATGTTTTTCTGCTTGGGGATACAGATGCGTCAACATCATTTAATTTCTTTAAAATCTGTGCAAAATCTGTGTGACATCTGCCTAAAATTCTGCGTCTGCAGATTACCTGTGTTCCTGGTTCAAGCCATGAAGCACGAGTTCATTTATAATTCATAACAATAATAATCACAATATTCTCCCTAGCAACATATGCTAAGCCACATAATAGTACATAAATAAAGATCTCTGCCAAAGGCGTTAATATTCCCTGCATTTACCTTACAGCAACATGACTCAGCTTCGGCCTTGATAAAGCTAACATGGCAGATGAAAGGCAGTCCATCCAGAAAAACGTGATTATGCGATCGCATAATTCAATGCATAATCAGCCAAAGTCCACATTTTTTCAAATATGCCGCACTTTCGCCGCATAAATTGCCGATTTCCACGCAAAATACGCGGGGCTTGCGTCATTTCATAATCCCCGCATTTTCGTTGCAAAAAAGTCACATAATATATCTTAACAGAAAGTTGAAAAATGTTGCGTTTACTTCACACAAGAGCAGCCATTTTCCCTGTTAACATGGGAACGTTATGAAGTGACGTTATGAAGTGATGTAATTACGCGACGTGAACATCATTGAAAAGCAGGGTGTTGGGGGGGAATCACTTTTTTTCCTCTTTTTCATCAAACTGCAATTTTTGCAAGTTCCCGCAATTTCATCGCATAAAATTGCTTAAATATCCCGCATAGTCCATCGCATTCATAAGAAAACGTGCCGCATAATCAAGGATTTTTGCCCACAACAATCACAAAAAAACTCTTCTGGAAGGACTGGAAAGGTGAGATTTCCCAAAAAGAAGTGGTATGAAAAAGGCACTTCATTGCTTGATGGCGTCGAAGGTTAATGAACTTAAGTCTAATGAAGAGACTCGGACCTGTCCTCGCTAATTAACTGAGAGCCTTGGAATTTTACCGCCAGCTTTTCTTTTGTATTTACACAGAGCTTCAAAATGAGTGTCAGTGGAGACTAAGTGTGTGTGTGTGTGTGTGTGTGTGTGTGTGTGTGTGTGAGAGAGAGAGCTTGACCCTTGAGTCCTCCGCTGGCCTCATTAGTGAAGGACTGGGTTCATTAAATGATGTGAGCGAGCGGCGTGAGCTAAGCACAGATCACACACGGAGAGGCTGTCCCTGTGCTGTTCTTCGGTTAATTTAGTGTTGTTGCAGGATAAAAAAAAAATGAAGTGAAATGAGGTCTGTCTCAGACACACCTGAGACAAAGACACATGTGACTCTGTGTCTCTGCAGGTCTAGGCAGAGAAGGGTGTTATGGGTTCATAAATCTCCACAATGCGCTGTGCAGCCCTGCATGTCAAACTTTTGGAAGTGCCGCGTTTGTTGCTACAATTATGAAAGTCAAAACGAAATTTGAATTATACTATAATAAGACTGCAGCTGTAGAGAGGCAAAGTCTCTCCCCTTCCTGTGGACCTCACGGGACCTTAATTCGGAAAAAAATATACATGGTAGTGAAAGGGGAGAGACAAATAAATTTTTGATCCCGTTTGAATTGAGCCATGAATTACACATATGTACGTCTATTTAACCCCATTGTGTTGTCCCGTTTTCAAAGTTTTTTATATCCGGAGTATGCGTTTCTTTCAACCAAAATACCCAAAAATGACATGGATGCATTTTTGGTAAATTTAATGATTACTTTCATTGAATTTGGGGTGTTTTATTCAGTTTCATAGAATTCAAAAACATTTTTAAATGGTTTCAAAACAGAATCCTGACAAAACATCCTCTGATCTTAACTATCAGGCAAAATATTTCATAATTTCGGCTTTTTTAAACAAAAAAATCAGGTATAAATATAAATATGGCTTATTGACCATTAATGAAAAAAAAAAGCGTTGAAAAAAGTGACAAAAACGTTTTTAAAAGTGTCAAAAGCATAGAAAAAACCCTCCAAAACCACTGGAAATTTGGACCCAGAAGGAAGACAGCACAAGGGTTAAAAGAAGATTTTTCAACAGAAGAAAGTCTCAGTCGTATGACCACTTAGTTTTGTGTGAGACCGCTCAGTGAACTAACGTTACATCTCTCGTCTCGCGCGATTGACGTCACCTAGCTTGATGCTCGGCTTGCTTGCTTGCTAGTTAGCTAGCTAGCTAGCTTAGCTCTGTTCCACAACACATGTAACGTGTTCTTACCTAATGTGTTTCATCCAGTGAAGTGTTTTTGGCAGAGAAGCGTAAGAACGAGCGAGATCCTCTGCTCGAGTGAGCAACGTTACATCCCGGTACGATACACACAGACATCGTAGCTTTAGAGAGACATCATTCACGCGACTTTGAAGTTTGAAGTCTTTCTAATTACGTTTTTTCACAGTCTGATACTTCAGCAGTTTGACAATGAAGTGAGACTTTCTTGACTTACAAAATTCTCTTTTTAAACTGACGAACATCATATGTGTAATCCATGGATTAAACGGGATCAAAAAATAATTTGTCTTTCGCCGTTCACTACCGTTCATATCTTTTCCGAATTAAGGTCCCATGGCGGTCCACCGTCATAGCTGGGGGCGTGGCTTGTGGCAGAGTCGCCGTGGAGGAAAACAATCCTCATCCACTGACCGGATAATGTAGCTAATATTTACCCGGTATGGCTACTCAAAAGCACTTTTGCCACTTAACGGAGCAAGATACATTAAAACAAACAGAGCCGTATTGGTTTGGATTGTCTGTACATTATAAATGACACTGGACAAACAACCCAACGTAATGGCCAGAGGTGTCGTTTTCCCAACATTATTTGTTAACGTTAGCTTCCTGATTGAGTCTCCAGTTTAGAGACAGCTAACGTTAACCGTTAGCTAGTCTTAGATGATTAAATCTGACTGTATTATCAGTAACGTTATCCCAGGGTCATTAAACAGTCTATTGTTATCCCACATACATTAATACTATATTAAATACTAGTATGTCTTAGCATGTTGAATAAATAAATTCCATGTAACTGTTACAGTTTGGACTGTAGCAGCGACGTTAGTTGTATTAACACCGGCTCCGTCAGTCTATTCTAATTCGTCAGTATATATAACTTAAGTTCAGGATTTTTTTTTACTTATGATAGGCGCAGAACGCCACACAGCAACCTTTTGGCATTGTACCAAGCAAAAAAAACATCGTAAATAAGACAAAGATTAGAAATTAACCCCTAACAAGGTCTACGCTCATTAATCCGAATGGTTTGTTTTACCCCCAACGGCATAAACGGAAATGACGTTTTAGTGCGCGTTCCCAGTAATGCCGACAAAGTCTGTATGCCATTACATCTGACTTGTAACAGGGAGATTGGTGCTTCTGTTATTCCAACCGGTTGTCATTCCCAACTCATCAAATACTGACGGTTGGTCAGTGGCTCTCAGCGTCAGATACTGACGCAAAAATCACCCTTTAGCGTCTGTATGGGATGCACATTTGCTAAACTTACAACTTGATGACAAAAGTCTTTTGTCTGTGAGACAAAAATGTAGAAAGTGGAAGCCTGACATGGAAATACAATGTCAGAAATTCTCAGTCGCTATCATTGATGTGTGGTGGCCCACGATGACGCTGCTGTGGATCGATTCAGCCCCATGCGCCCCAGAGCGTCAGGCCCGTCCAGCCGTGCGGAGCGCCACGAGAGACTGGCTGTGCTTTGACACGCTCCGTGCGTTCCTCCAGCAGCCCTGGCTAACGTCCCCACACAGCGTTTGGAGTGTCAGCCCAGTGCGTCTACTGGGAGCTGGGCTTGGCATTGCTGGTTGCAGGGCTCAGATGGAGCGCTGATGGAGCCTTCTGCCCAGCAGCCCCATGAGGGCAGGTACAGAGGGTAAGGTAGACAGGTGTGTTTATCCTCCACTTGTTGCCCCCCCCACCTCCCTCCCTCTCCACAGAGGCCAGGACAGATGCCCATGACATTGATTTTTTGGACAAGGCAGAGATGCAAAAAAAAAAAGGTGGACATAGGATAGAGGGAAAAAAAGGTAAATATAATGTGATCAGGGCCGGCCTGTGGTATAGGCGGTATAGGCAAATGCTAGGGGTGCCTGCAGTCTAAATGAGTAAACACAAGTTAAAGATAATAAGCAAAAAATTATGAAAAGGTTCAAAGGTTGGAAAAAATGACAAAAAAGGTTGAAAAAAATGACAAAAACGTATAAAAACATGAAGAACATCGGAGAAAAAACACTAAAAAAAGCAACTTTGAAAAATATGTCAGAAAAAGTTCATAAAACCGCCGAAAGCCGTCTCAATAAACGTCACAATAAGCGACCGAAATTGCTGAAATCTTGCCTATGGCATTAAAGTGGTTAGGGCTCTGGATGTGATGGTATGAAAACTGATCTCATAAACTCTGCTCAATAAAAAAAATCAATATTAGTGTTCCTGCGGGATGCAGTTTGTGACAAAGGTTCCCAGGCCTGTGCATATGATTTCCTCTGATAACTTATACCTCAGCCTTAGGCAAGAAACACATTTCCTGGAAATCCATTTTTTTCAATGCTCCCTGGGCCTTTTTGAGTAGTCCCTTCACAGCCATCAGAGCCTTTTGGAGATTAATATCACACCATGCTCTTGGAACAAGTTTACACAGGGTGTCTAGGTTGACGAGTGAAGCGAAGGCAGGTCATTTTCGCTCAGCAGGTTGCAGGGCTTTGAGTAATCAGGGTTTGGGGATTCTAATTAGCACAATTAAGTCCTAATTACAATGTAAACAGATACTGCTGCCAAAACCCTAGACCCCTAGAGTGAGGCCTCTGCACCGTGGCCTCCCATTCTGCTCTGCTGTCTAAAGAGCAACATGGCCCCCTTACTGTACTGTACAGACCTAACAAAGATTAAACTGCTATAAAGTTACGGAACTGTGCTCATGCTCAGACACTTTGTGGCTAATGTTCTGTCAGAATATCAGTTTAAATATGAATATAAATGATTGTGTAATGTTTTCAGTAAGCGTAAGGTGTCGTATTAGAGCAGAGCTTCTCAAAGTCCGGACCGAGCGGAAAGTCTATCCGGACCCGGCCTATAAACCATTCCACGTGTTATGAATAAAAAAACTTTTTTTTCTTCTATTGATCAGTAAATTGTTGATGTTAAATATACATGAAAAAAGAATGCCAAACAAAACGTTGAACAAAAGAAAAATCAATCAAAAAAGTCGGGAAAAGCAACAAAAACATCGGAAAAAAACGTTGGCTATTAAGCGATAAAAACGTTGTTTTACTATATGAAGCTAGAGAAGGGGTAACGTTAGGTAAGGGTACCCAAATCGGTCCAAAAGTTGAGCAGGAAAAACGGACAACGTAAATACATGTTGCTTAAAGTTAAAAGTGAGTTGATTAAAAGTTATTTTGTTATTCCCAATTTTCCCAGACCTTTAACCTGGATTAAAAATCAGATTTAGACCTTTGAGTGAAATGTTTGAGAACCGCTGGATTAGAAAGTAGGAATAAATAGGGCTGGGCAATATATCAATATTATATCGATATCGTGATAGGAGACTAGATATCGTCTTAGATTTTGGATATTGTAATATCGTAATATGACATAAATGTCTTTTACTGGTTTTAAAGGCTGCATTACAGTAAAGTGTAATGTACTTTTCTGAACTTACCAGACTGTTTCTAGCTGTTCTATTATTTGCCTTTCATTATATCCACATTATATCCACATTACTGATGATTATTTATCCAAAATCTAAGTGTGAAGATATTTTGTTAAAGCACCAATAGTCAACCCTAGAATATTGCCGCAATATTGAGTTATTTGGTCAAAAATATTGTGATATCTGATTTTCTCCCTATCGCCCAGCCCTAGGAATAAACGACCTGTAGCGTCGTATCATTTGGAGGACTTGTTGCGAACATCCTGATGCACCATATAGGTGCGTTTAGCTGTGAAATAGCACGGAAATAACCTAACTGATGGTCGATGGAACAGTAAAGTTACTGATGTGAAAATGAATTCTCAACACACCATCTGAACAACACCAACCAAAAAAAAACACCACCTCACCTCACAGATGACACTTCCCACGACTGCTGCTGCCGCTGCTGTTGAAAATGGAGGGGGAGTAAACAGACAGAGGCAGCAGACAGGACAGGACAGTGCCAGGTTGCTCCGGAGGCTCAGAGATGAGAAACGTACAGCGAAGGGGGGGCAGGCGGGGGGCGCTCCACAGAGAGAGAGCAGCGAGGTGACAGGATGTCAGGGTGTCAGGGTGCTGTCACTACCCAGGATCAGGATTCTCTGCAGCGGAGAAAGGAAAGAGGTTTGCTGAGGTCAAAGAGCCACCGTGACATGTTATACCTGCGAGGCAGGGTTATCACTTATTACTTTAGTACAGTAAAGTAAAAGTACGTTTAAAAAAAGTCAGAAATATTTTAGTAAACCGAAACTAAATAAAAACTAAAACCTTCGAGAAAAAGTTAAACTATACTCAAACTATATTGCCAGGTTAAAAAATCTGGATCATTTCAGATTTTTTTAATTTATTTTTTTAGCTATAATAGTTCACTACCAAAACAAGGAGACAGGATACATTTTCGTCAACTCCAGTCGTGACATTGAACCACAGAAACTGAACGGACTTAGTCTGTATCCTCGACGTTCCACTTCCAGGATTGCTCCTTTGCCGACCGAAATTCCGCAGAATTTCACTCATTTTGGCCAGATGTGCGTCCCCTCCCTCTGTCTCTGTGTTGGCGTTCTAACCTCTGGTGGATTTCTGAGGACTATGGTTAACTGCTCCTCAGATCTCTGCAGGGTAAATCCAGACAGCTCGCTAGACTATCTGTCCAATCTGAGTTTTCTGTTGCATGGCTAAAACTGATTTTGAACGTACACACGTTCCACCAAAACAAGTTCCTTCCCGAGGCTATTTTGCAGAGGCACCGCAGCTTTTTTCGGAGCTCAGCACCCAAGACAATAGTGATTGGTTTAAAGAAATGACAATAAAACCAGAATGCTGTGTGGACTAGCCAGACCTTCCTCCGCAGCGCTGTGGAGGAAGGTCTGGCAGAGGGAGAATAGATCAAACTTGACATGAGATGGCACTGTGCTGTAACTGCTGCACATCGGACACTAAAGTAGCGTAAAGATGAAACATTAAACATCTCCGACATGTATTCTGTCTGTATATTATACTTCTGAGACATTATACCTGGCCCTAACAAAAAAAAACTAAATATATACCAAATATATATATGACAAACTGAAACTGAAACTGAAATCCAAAAGTCAAAATAAAAAATAAAACTAATATAAAAAAAACTAAACTACTATAACCTGGCTCTGAAGGGGGAAAAAATGCTTAGATTTGTTCAGCCTCAGGTTTGCCAACTTTTATATGCGGATGATTTCCCTCACTCCATCTCTTCATCATTCTCATAATTCATCATTGCCTTGTCCTTTTTGGCAGCAAATCCAAATAGTCAGTGTGATTGGCAGTGGGCCTCAGTATGATGAGGCTGCGAACTGTTATTTAGTCCCTGATGTCCACATTCTTTCCTACTGACTCATTTTATGGAACGTGTGACATGTTTAAAGTAATGTAATGCACATTTATATCTTGATAAAATGTCATTTTAACATTTGACTGATTTTACATTTGAAAGCGTTTACATTTGCTCTTCTAAACCTCCGTAAAATGCTGGTCTTCCCCAGGAAAATGTCGGGAGATTTGTTGGACGTTTTATTGCGTGTTAGGGACCTATCATGCCAGTTCTGAGTCCAGCGGGGATCCTGTCTGCCCCAGCCCACCTCCAGGCCCACATAAGCACCCTAATTGTCACGCCACTTCCCATTACACATGTCATCTCTCATGCCACGCTCCCATGCCCATGTGCCTGGCCAGCTGCTAGGAAAAGGTTGGAAAGGGAACAAACAAGGGGCAACGTGCCGCTGTTTTCATGTTTTCGTGTCAGTTGAACTTTGGTGTTCAATGAACAATAATCAGTTTTGGGCAAAGTTTTTCGGGCAAAACTAAAATAATGATTCTGTACATATTGTAAAGACGAAGGGTGGCACCTAAATCATGGTTGCAGCTGTCGCCGTGGCCCTGCTAGGCGCCCTGCTACACCCCAGCGGATATATTGGAAATATTGGATAGGATAGAACAGCACAATGTAATTCTGCTAAATAAAAAATCCCATTCATTATTAATTTCGCTTGCTTTCATTTTAAACAAATTGTATATCCGGATACAATGCACATTTTTTATAGGCTCATGTCTGCCAATGGATTGTTGGGGGCGGGGGCACCAGGGGGGGAACAATCATATTTGTGTGTGTGTGTGTGTGTGTGTGTGTGGGGGAGGGGGGTGGGCACGCCCCTGGTCTTCTGTGAACAGGTTTGAGAAATAATATTTCATATTAATGTTAATGTTATTAATGTTTGTTTGTTTATGTATGCACCAACCACCTATAAGCAAATTCCACGTAAGTGTAACTTACTTGGCAATAAACCATTCTCTGATTCAGATTCTGAAAAGGTGACGTTGCAGTTGAGATTTGCCAACAAAAGGTTGGCAGTTAAGTTTAGACACCAAAATACACTAGATAAGATTAGAAAAAAAGATTGTGGTTTGGTTTAAAACACCGGTCCCCTTTAAGTAGTACTCCTAGGACACAAACACCCGAACTTCTTCCGGGACATGAACTCCGATCCCTGGCTCGAGCCCTGTGTTTTAGGACCCAAACTTGCACCGTGACCTTCTCGCTACAGGGATCGTTGCGCTCTTACACAGCAACAGTCAGTATAGGGCATACAGTAATAAATACGTGGAATACATACGAATTACAGTGCATTACATTTCGTAGCTATTTGTACAAATGGTTCATGAGAACAGCCTGAGTCAAGCAATGATTAATGTAACCAAATATCTTTTTTTTTATGTATTATAACTGATTTTTCTTCTCTAACTTTGAAGGCTTCTTCCCAAAGATCACCTTTTTCGTCAGTTTCTCACAAAGGAAAAATACAATCACTGGGGGGGGGGGGAAATAGTGTTAAGTACATGAGGAATATATTTGAACAGCTTGATATTAGACAGCTTTTGTTCTGTCTCATTACCTTGGCAAATGTAATCTAGGACGCCGAAAGGACTCCCATCCTTTGGAGCGCATTTGCTCCCCCCCGTGCGCTCCTTACACTCTTTGAGAATAGCTGGACCTGACAACTCCTCCGAACCCCCCGCCCCCAACCCCACCTGCCACCAATTGGACAACAGCAGAAACTATATTCGCCAAATGAGGCAGCGAAGCGGAGGCCACGGTTGACTGACCCTGAGGTGAAGGTGAAGGCTGTGTCCCGGTGGGGGAAGGGGGCAAGGGGGGATTGTAGCACGTAGGAGTAACCAGAAGTCTTTGCTTGCATGATGATGTCACTTCCTGCTGGGCAGGTCTTGGGAGCGACCTGTGTTGTTGTTGCTGAAGCTGAAGCCCCCCCAGGGAGGAACAGGAGGTCTGTGCTGTGATGTGGAGGGAATGAAACAAGACACAGTAAAATGCAAACATGAACACATGCGTAGATGGACAGTAGGGTTGAGCTATTTCCTACATTACTGCAGATGTTTACTGAGACTGGACACATTTTCGACGTCGGTAGCATTTTGACTGCTGGCAAACATTAGCTGTGTTCGAAACTGTTCCCTATCACAGATATAGTGCACTATATAGTTCACCATTTTGTAGTGGTGTTCGAATTCCCGCGGTAAATTTCATTCACTATATAGTCCACTATAAAATACCCACAATGCACTGCTAATTTGAGTGTACATATGATGTAGCCTACCAATTTTGGTGAGCTTGTGCAAATTGTAGCCCCTTTTTCCTATTTTTAGTGGAGATGAGTGGTACCAGGTGGGGTCTTCTGCTGGTGTAGCCCATCCGCCTCAAGGTTGTGCGTGTTGTGGCTACACAAAAGCTTTGCTGCATAGCTCAGTTGTAACGAGTGGTTATTTGAGTCAAAGTTGATCTTTGATCAGCTGGACTCAGTCGGTCCATTCTCCTCTGACCTCTAGCATCAACAAGGCATTTTCGCCCCCCAGGACTGCAGCATACTGGATGTTTTTCCTTTTTCAGACCATTCTTTGTAAACCCTAGAAATGGTTGTGCGTGAAAATCCCAGTAACTGAGCAGATTGGGAAATACTCAACAACCACGCCACGCTCAAAGTCGCTTAGATCACCTTTCTTTCCCATTCTGACATTCAGTTTGGAGTTTAGGAGATTGTCCAGGATGACACCCCTAAATGCATTGAAGCAGCTGCCATGTGATTGGTTGATTAGATAATTGCATTAATGAGAAATCTTACAGGTGTTCCTAATAATCTTTAAGGTAAGTTTATAGCCTAGCTTTTTACAGAAAATATTCATTGAGATGTAACCCCCCAATGTACATAATCATGAACGTTTTCATGTGTAACTGTAAATGAATAACACATTTTTTTCCCAGTAACTGTAGCCAACAGTTACCTTAGTTTTTGTGATTAAAAGTGCAGTCAGTGATTCTGCACAAAGATTGTTAATAATTGAACTCAACTGCCAAACAAATACAACCCCAAACCAGAGCACGTTTTTCTCCCATCCCGGGGCTGTGTATTAACAGCAGATTTTTTTTTTTGGCGCACACAGAAAATAGAGAGCTAGGTGACTGGAGGAGATATTCACTGAATTTGACAAAGAAGTATATTGGATTAACATCAATTACTATACCTTTAAATTACATAACGCTGTTCCATATTACTAGTTACTCCCCAACACTGCATGTGAACACATTCATCACTGTGGGACAAAAAGGGGGAGTGAGAAAGAATAATGAATAATTTCTTTTCACTTCCACGAGCTATTTTAGTGTTATTAATGACAAGCTACAGAGGGACATTTAACCTCACCAAACACCCGGCATCTTAAATCATTCCCACATTGTGTGCGTGCGTGTATCTGCTGGGGTTTAATGCACATGGTTATATAACTGCTGTCTGGTGGCTTGGATTGAGACAGATTTGTGAAGGAAAACTACAGTCAGCTGCTGCAGTTGCAATTATTACAACGACCGTTTAATTCCCGACTTGTTCATTAGCGCTGAATGAAAAACATTATCAGTCCGTCATAATGAGGATGAACTGGCCTTCTGTGGCTAGTGCAAAGTGTGGCGGACCATGCTGGTCATTCATCACGGAGACTTTCATTTATGACTTAAAAAGGATCTCCCTTTCCAGTTAAACAGTTGCTGGTGGAGGTTGTTAAAATGCATCGATCGTGGTGTTGATCAGTGAAGCGTTTAGCAGCTAAAGAGCCAGATGTTTTTGTTGGTGGAGACCAATACAGAGTTAAGTAGTAGTGGTAGTAGTAAGGTCTGGCTACACCACAGATACATTCTAGGATATGAGGGAAAACAATCACTCTGGGTTGTTTGCATTTCTTTAAACCAATCACAATTGTCTTGGGCGGCCTGACGGAGCCACGGTGCCGCTGCAAAATAGCCTCGAGAAGGAATTTGTTTTGGTGGAACATGTGAACGTTCAAGGTGGTGCAACAGAAAACTCAGATTGGACAGATAGTGTAGCTAGCTGTCTGGAGTTACCCTGCAGAGATCTGAGGAGCAGTTAACCATAGTCCTCACAAATCCACCAGAGGTTAGAACGCCAACACAAAGAAAGAGGAAGGGGACGGACAGCCGGCCGATAATGAGTGACATCCGCCGGCAATGGAGCAATCCTGGAAATGAAACGTCGTGGATATCTGTCCTGAGTTTTCTGTTGCACGATTAAAACAACTTTTGAACGTACGCATGTTCCACCAAAACAAGTTCCTTCTTCGAGGCTATTTTGCAGAGCAACGGTGCGTTGCTCCACCCCCAAGACGGATTGTGATTGGTTCAAAGAAATGCCAATAAACCAGAGCACGTTTTTCTCTCATCCAGGAATGCTGTGTGGACTCCCCAGACCTTCCTTTGCAGCGCTGTGGAGGAAGGTCTGGCTATGGGAGACTGCTTTGCTGCTGGTTACACATGATGCATGACGTTATGTAGCTCTGTTTGTTCTGTAAAGTAAAAAAAAAAAATGGTTTACTTTAATTTTTAAAGGTAATAAATCGGTAAGTCCTGTGTTTGTTTGACCCATCCACCACCCCAACCTGTCTCCTAATGAGGAACTTGGCACTCTTATACTTTGTCACCTTACTTCCTTTTTTGCTCCTTTCATAACTACTGCAGCCGCTAGAGGGCGCCGCCACTAGAAAGGTAAAAGATGAGTCGTAATTGCTGCTTGAAAAAATAAGCTATGGTATTGTACTTTGGGTCAGCCCTATGTTCCCACAGCGCTATGTTCCAACATTTCTAAGAATTTTTAGTTACCAGATATAGCTAAAAGCTACATTCCAGCTGTAGTCCATTTCTACTGGATAATAGGTTGGGTGTAATTGGCTACCAAATTGGGTGAAAGGGGGATAAAATCTGATACAAATGTATGGAAAAGGAAATGTGGGAACATGGGGCCTAATTTGGGAAAAACATCTTAGAAATGTGGGAACATAGGGCCTAATTTGGAAAGAATCTTAGAAATGTGGGAACATAGGACTGTGGGAACATAGACACGCTCCCTTGTACTTTGGGGGAGGACATCTTTATGTCTCGTTATATCTTTATGGCCACAGACATTTAAGGTGTTATCCTGCCGATCGGCTGTCATGTTGGTTTGTTTTAGCCGCTTCAGATCATCCTCGGGATTCACGGACCCTTTTGTGTACATGTTGATTTAATTCCTTCTCAGAAAAGTTCCTGTTAATTTAACGTACAGTAACGTTTGAACAGCACTGGGCTGCCAACCCACCCTGAGGCTGGACATAAACTTTTATTCATCTGAATAATCATCTATGAATCGTGGTTCATAAAACAAATTGTCGTTGTAAAAGACATTTTGCAGAGAGAGCAGCAGAGAGATTGTGGAGTGAGAGATAGTTGAAAAGGAGGAGATGCCATCGTCGTGTGTGCAGAACCTTTTTTCCTTTGCTGCTTCCTCTTTTACGGCCTGACCTTTCCCTTAATTGGCTGCCGTGTCTTTACACTGAGATTCTGTTGGTCTCGCAGCTGAGTCATCCCCCCCCTCCCTTTCTTCCAGCTAAAGCGTCTCCCTCCGACCCATAAATTGGAAGTGCTTTAACCTTTCCTGAGTGCTCACTTTATAGCGCTCTCTTTATTCTTTTATTATGCAGATGAGATGGATTTTCAAGTTTCAAAAAGTGACTGGTATCACTCTCACTGCTAAAATATTTATTCCCAAATGTGTAATAAGGGTAAATCTTTGACGAGAGCACGTACAAAATGTTCGTAATTTTGTTTGTTTTTAAGTTTTTTTTTTAAAATATCTATTCTGTTCTATTTAAAAATAAACTTTTCTATCTATCTATTTATTGCTTAGGGAGTCATATTTTTTTAACATTTCTTCTCTTGTGAAGCACTTTGTGACTTTGTCTCTGAAAAGGCTCTAAAATAAAAATGTAATGAAATAAAATGACAGTTAATCTCTCTAAAACAGAAAATAACAGGTTCGAACTAGCCTTTGGGGGAGCCATGGCCATGGGGGGGGAGCTTGCAACTTACAATGACTTACAAAAATACATAACAGCTACAAGTGTATGCACTATACATGATTACTCAGGAATTGATAGGTCAAACAGCAAACAGCCAGCCACAAATAGTCTATAAACAGTCTTTGAGATTTAAAGTTACTCAGGCTACCGAAGAATACCATAATTCCTCCATTCAATTAGACTTAAGCGACACACCTCAAGCATCCATCCTTAACAAACAGCCATGTATATCGGCTCTTCCTGTCTCTCCACTGCTGGCTGTTCCAATTTAACGGGAGAGAGGAGCAAGAGGGGATAGGATCGTGACCGGCCTCGGACCACCTGCTACCAGAGATGTTCACAAGTGATTTTTTGGAAGTCCAAGTCGAGTCTCAAGTCTTTGAGCTCGAGTCCAAGTCAAGTCTCAAGTCTTTGAGGGGCAAGTTCAAGTCAAGTCTCAAGTCTTTTGACACGAGTCCAAGTCAAGTCTCAAGTCTCTGGCCATCTGATCTGTCCCTAACACTGTATTGTTAAATCTTATGAATTCAAAGCATGTCCTGTAGCTACCATCCAGACAGTACAGTATCAAAATCAGTTGTAGGATAACTTTATGGGGTCTACTTAACACATCCCTCTAGCCCTCGGACCTGGTGAAATATTAACCTAAGTCTGTCACTGGAGATGGAGGAGAGGTTAGTGAGGCCAGCGTCTCCACGGCAGGTGACATCCATGCATGGATGAAATAATGAAATAGTAAACAGGATTACAGTAACAGAAATATGTTCAGAATAAATGTCTGAGCCTCAGCAACTTCTAACTATAAAGATATAATTTGCCTGTTCCCAGAATTAGCACAACACTTTGCGATGGTTAGCTTGTTACCTGTGATGATATAGGCTAAATGTAACGTCTCTTTCACATTAGCAAGTGACTGACCTATCTGGTTGCGTTTTGAGATGCCTGATGAAGTTTGACGTTGTTGATCGGGCATCATTTATGTTGGTGCCACACACTTTGTATGTAGCTCTTGGCTTACTGCCACTGTTTACGAAGTTATTGAAAGCAAAACTAATGACAAAAGTTCTTCAAAAAGTTCAAGATGAATCTTGTACTAAACATAAGTTGAATTTGCACCACAGCGCCGCCACGCCTTGATGACACACAAAATGACACATTGTCAATATTTTTAGAGACCCCCAAATTTCACAAATCACGTTTTCAGGGGAGCCCATGTCTTATTGAGGGGAGCCGAGCTCCTCCTAGCTCCCCCGTACTTCGCACCATGACTGTATAGTTCTTTTTATTCGCAAATGTGTTACAAGGCTACTACTTTGAAGAGAGAACAAACAACATGTTTGTAATTTTGGTTGTTTTTAAGTTTTTGTTTTAGGTTTTATTTTTATTTCCATTGCTATCTTATTCTTTTTTTTGCATGTTCATTTTACTATTAGTGGGTCTTATTTTTAACAATTTGTTCTCTCGTGAAGCACTTTGGGACTTTGTCTGTAAAAGGTGCTATATTAAAAACTATTAAATAAAATGACAGTTAATCAGTAGTACAGTTAATTAGCCTGGCTCCGCCCTCCTACGTACTTCTGCTCAATTTTCCTTTCCTTCAGTACTCAGTCTGGGTTTGTGGTATGTTCTTGGGTTTTCTCCGGCCAAATATTTGGCGGTCCAATCAGTGAACAGAGGGAGTAGCTGAGAACGATGACGTTGAGGTCGTGACGTGCGCTAGTTTGAGTTGTAGTAGCCGTAATGACGGCTGAGAAAGATGCGGTCCATTGTGGCATCGCTGCTGAATATACAGAAGTTAAAGGTCCCATGGCATGAAAATTTCACTTTATGAGGTTTTTTAACATTAATGTGAGTCCCCCCAGCCTGCCTATGGTCCCCCAGTGGCTAGAAATGGCGATAGGTGTAAACCGAGCCCTGGGTATCCTGCTCTGCCTTTATGAAAATGAAAGCTCAGATGGGCTGATCTGGAATCTTCTCCTTATGAGGTCATAAGGAGCAAGGTTACCTCCCCTTTCTCTGCTTTGCCCGCCCAGAGAATTTGGCCCACCCATGAGAGTGAGAGAGACATCATGGCTTTCAAACGAGCAAAGTGGCAGTTGGTCAAGGCCGATAGTTGTTGTCGTCTCCCCTCTTGTTAGCCTGGTCCTACCAGACAGTAAGTAGGAGGGTGGAGCCAGGCTACCAGAGTGGCTCTGGGCAGATCCAATAGTTTTAAACTTCAACGGAGTACCCGCCTTCAAGAAAGTTAACACTTGTCAATGTAGAGTGGCCAGACTCTCTGGACTAATGAAATGCACCAGAGTCTGGTAGGACCAGGCTAACAGTTAATCTCTTTAAAACAGAAAATAACACCACTGTATTTAGGATGGCATGCTGCGTTGTAGTGCCTGTATTTTTGCAGATATTGCCAAGATATAATAACATATCATCTCCTCGTTATAGTCAGTAATCCCTAATTTACCTAAATCAGCAGCATGTAATATTCCTCACAGAAACAGCAGCTTCAAACAATCTTAATCACAAATGATCGCCTAGTGTGATTATTTCATCCAGTTATCTATAAAAGCCGTTACGTGTGCATTAATCAAGTGTCTATTAGGCTAAACAAGGTTCATAATATATCTGTGAAAGTGTGTGTGTGTGTGCGCTCGGGGTGTAATATACTTGATGTATTGATATGTTTATTTCAATTTATTTCAAGACCTCATCCTGCGACTCTGACACCGAAATCAATACCTTCATTTATGGTCCACCACCTTCAATCAATTGTGCCGCCGTCTCCCCTCCACGATGGACTGCCTCTGACTGGACACATGTAAGCAGAGCGCCACATCTCACACTTCTTTTTATTTCTTCTGCTGGCTGCGTTCTGTGTCGCTTTGCACTGGGAGGTAACTGGTCACTCAAATCCTCGATTGGCTGCTGGTCATCGTCCTACAGCTTTCCCTGGCACTCTTTGCTCCCCTTTCTCTCCTTTTCTCGGCTTCCTCCCCAGGTTTTCCCCTCCATGCTCCGCTCGTCGTGACTGGCATATATGGCTCTGATTCATGATAACCAAAACACACATCCAACGGCAGACTGAGGCTACATCTACACTACTACGTTTTGGTTAAAGAACGAACATCTTTTGCTATGTATAAGCCTCGCGTCCACATTACTGCGGCATTTCCGAGCCCCTAAAACGGAGACATTTGGAAACGCTGCTGTCCCCTATTTGGTTCGTAAACTCCGGATTTGCTTTGTAGTCTGGACGGGCACAAACGGAGACCTTTGTAAACGACGTCATTCTTATTGGTTAGGTAGCTTACATACTTTATAGTAACAGTTTCATATGTCATAGGTCCAGGCCAGGGGTCAGCAATCTTAGGCACGCGCGCCACCATTGGCACGTGGTAGCTCAACAAAACGCACACTAGCAATAATTGTGCAAATGTTACAATCCACATGCCAAAATGACCTCTTTCACAGCCATTGGAAAGAGCACAGCCTGTTATTTACGTTAGTTTGATTGACTTTTTCCCTGTCCATATTCCGCGAAGTGCTGCCCTACTCTGACTCTGATTGGCTAGTACTCGTTGCCTTCTTCACAGAAGGCGGCGCGAAAGGAAAATACTGGTAGTAACCCGAAAGGAGCGGGCTCAGAAGATCATGGCAGTCTCAACTGCTGATGGCATAATGATTAACAAGAACATTTATTTAAAACGGAAATTCATCTTAAAAAAGGTGGCTGACCCCTGGTCCAAGCTAATAAATCCCTGCTCTTACTTTTCTCCGTTGTTCTTTCTCCAAAGTAGTTTCTCTATTTTCAACTCACGCATGCATGATTTTCAACCGCAGAGTAACTTCAGACAATCTGCTTCCTGTTTACACCGGCACGCACATGCCCGGTGTGTGTGAACGGTCATGTGATACGTGTTGTCAGACGTGTTAATATGGACAGAGATTAGTTCTGCTACTGGAGCTGAAACTCTTGTGTGGACGGAGATCGTTTTTGTCTCAAACTGCGTAGTTAAATGTAGCCTGAGAGAAGCCGAACAAACAAATGCAAATGGCACCTTAGTTCTGTCATGAGCTTCTCCTATCTACAAAAATGTATGAAATCGTTCCTATAAAATAATGATGCTGTGTACAAGAAGATATGCTGTAGCATCCATTTGACCACGCTGCCAAAATTGCATTCCTACCAACACAAGCGAAGCTGTTAAGAACAGCGCCCGGGCCTGGGCGAGGGAGATTTAGCCATTTAGCTCGGTCACCTCCTTTTTAGAAAAACATAAGGTTGAGCAAAGCCAGGAGGTTTTATTCTTCTTAAAAAAATAAAAGAAGCATGCATGAGCCGGCAGTATTGCTCAAACAGCCCTTTTGCCTCCTCTGGATTTATTAGCCAATTTCCACTACCATTGTCTTTCACTTCAATCTCAGAAGTGAGGGTGCAGCGGGCAGAATATAGGGCTGCAATCATCCGAGTGTGTGGCGACAAAAACCTCCGACGCTCGCACCTGGAACTCAATAGATATTCATGAACATTCTCGTATTTAGAGAAGGAAATAACTTAATACCGACAGTGTCGATGGAATAATAGCCATTTCCTGCCTGACTTGCAGCCCCTCAGAAAATGAGATTGCGCCGGCCGTCATTTTTCTTGTCTGCTGGGTGTTTCCACGCAGAGGTCTATGGCTGCAGCTATGCTCCCTGCATTGGCAATGAGGTGTGGATAGAGAGAGGTGAGCGAAACAGGGAGGGCGAGAGAGGAAGAGCGAGAGAGAGAGAGAGAGAGAGAGAGATGGCCAGACTTCAAGAGCAGACAGAGAACTTGTTGTCAGATTTTACCATGAATAAAAACGGAGGTTAAAGAAAAAAAAAAAAAAAAAAAACATAAATAGCACAGATCCATAATGAGCATCATTTTCTAAAAAAACGCCCACATGGTGTCCATCATCCAACGCTGGTTTCCTGATTTTAAAAGACCTCCCGGGATTCAGAGTAAACAGGACACAACTTGACTCCCAGAGATGCTGCTCCCCTGGCCGAGCCAAGGCAAATATGTCATTCATACCATGATTAAGATTGATTACTTCTGCGAGGGAACAAGAGTGTCCACTAAGGAAAAGAGAGAGCAAATTAAAAAAAAGGAGAGTGAGGAAAAAGAAGATAGAAGAGGGGATTTAGTGACGTGAAAGGATGCCTGACCTGAGAGACAAAGGAATCTTTCAAACTCTTCCTTACCATTACTCGGCCTGTCACGTTACCCCCGCTGCCGCCGCTCTTATAAATTAACCATCCCACCGAGGAGCTCCATCCTGCAAAACCCCTCTCTCTCTCTCTCCTCCACAATTAGGTTTCTCCTCTTTGTAAGCCTTCCTTATCTCTTTGCTTTATACCCCGGCCTTCATCAGAGCGAACATACATCACGATTTTCCCTTTTCGCTCCATTCTTATTCAGGCCTTCATGCTCGCGAGTGCGCAGCATTCATCATGAGTTAGAGACGGTCTGTTTTAAGATTCAAGGAAGGGTCTTTGCTACAAGTGCCATCATGGAAATCTTCCAGAAACATCCATTTGGAGCCAAAGGAAATGACAATGGAACTAAGACAATGGATTTCTAGATTGTTCGTAGACTTCGTCTTTGGCTTTCTCTGCTGCGGAGCAACCGTAAAAGAATGAAAAACCTTTGGTGCTAGCCTAACAAGATTGCGACGTTGAGCGCGCTAATGTCCGGCCAAGTACCCCCTGACCAGCGCAAAACATTTTTGGTAGAAAAAAAAAAAAGTCTATATAAAGAGGTACAATACAGCGTTGACAGTGATAGATTTACTAAACGACAACCTTGTAACTGAAAAACATTTAGTAGCGCAGTACTCCAAGGTACCCCTAGGGATATGTGTACCCCGTTTAAGAAACACTGGATTGGTGGACCAAATCCAGGAATGGATTAGACCCATTTTAGGGGTGCTCAAGCCTAAATTTCATCTCAGCACCCCTAAAAATTATAATAACAAAAAACAAAGGAGACTTTTGGCGTCAATAACAACAGCAAAGGCGCCTGACCAAGCATTACGCGATGGGAGCGAGAATGTGTCCTATCATCGTATGGTTTGGAGGACTGGTTGCCATTTCCGTGCGTCTCTTTGCTGCACGCTCACAGACAGCAGTCTGAGGAACAAGTCTTGCTATTTTTGGCTGAGTTGAAAGACTCCTCTCTGTGGGTTGCTTTGTGAGAAAGAGAGAGAAAAGGTGTCTGTGTGATTGTGTGTGGGATAATAGTGTGAATTTGCGCTGTAGGTGGAGAGATTTTTCTATAGATGGGTTCAGAGGTGCAATAAAAGGGGTAGAGACAGTGAAAGAGTGTGGGGAAGTAGTCGTAGGACTCGGGGAGTTGGAGGAGTGTTTAAATTAATTTGATCTGGGGGTGCCTCAGAGACACAGCCGGTGTGAGCTAGCCACGCACCCGGACTGAAACCTGAGCAGATTGCACCGCTGCTTTGTATTCCAAATTAATTGGCCTCTGAAGATCGCCCTCCGCCCCTCACAACACTACTGATGCACATATTCCTCCCCTCAATTAAAAGTGTGTGCCCTCTCCCCTCGTTCCCGATGACTTCTCACTCCCCTTGTTACCCAGAACAAACTGGGACTTCACTTCAGAGCTTCGCAGGACTGTGTGTGTGTGTGTGGGGGGGGGGGGGGGGAACAATTAAAGGCAAGAGGAATTGTGCAATCTATAAGTCGGAGTGTGTAGTGATTGTCATTAATTGCACTTAACCTCTTTGAGAAAAAAAAAAAAGACACACCGGCGAGTCCAAGCGAAAAAAGCGGTATTACAAAATTTCATTTTAGACATTTATTTACTAATTTATTCATACATTACGCTACTTTTGTGAACCTACGACTTTTGTAAACTCATTTCAAGTTCCAAAACAATTGAGTAGGTATGTTTTCACAAGAGATTTGAGAAATATTTCCGCTTTAGGGCAAAATAATTTCTTTACACATTGTGGGCATCACTGTACTGTAAGCTGAGTTTGTTCTGAACATTTTGATATGCAACACACGGTGATCGGGTTATATGGAATATATTAATTATATTAACATATTATAATGCTCGCCTAGCTGCTAGTGTGGCACGCCCTCATACTCTGCTTCTGACTGGCTAGTAGTCTTTACCTAGGTACTGTCAGGGCACGCCCTCATACTCTGCTTCTGACTGGCTAGTAGTCCTTACCTAGGTACTGTCAGGGCACGCCCTCCTACTCTGCTTCTGACTGGCTAGTAGTCCTTACCTAGCTACTGAGCATGTGCGACTCCCAACAAAGATGGAACAGAAGTGAGATGTCTCACTCTGTAGCTAAAACAGAGAGCTCAACACACAGGGTGAAAAGAGGAGCTGCAGCAATGTGCAGTACAACAAAAATATGGTGTTTTTTGAAAATTAAACCACATTGACCTATTCTGATATAACCTCTAAATACAATTATGAACCTGAAAATGAGAATAATATGAGCACTTTAAGGGGACCAATGTTTTAACCGATACCATAATATTCTTTCTAATCTTAACTAGTCGTTTTGGTGCCTAAACTTAACTGACTTTTGTCGGCTAAACTCAAACGAACGGTCCACTGAAAGGACATTGACCTCATGGTTCTCTGTACCGGGCTCACTGTCACCTGTTCTTGGCTAAACTGTCACGTGACCGGTCGGCAGTCGTCGTGATTTTTGTATATTATACCAATTGTCGTCAATACGTTTTTGAATGATATACGAACCCGTTCATGAGAATGCGTTGGAAACAGACCAACAATGTGTAGGCACATTGTTGGTTTTGGTCTTTTCATAGGATTTGATGACAATAATAAAAAAGATATAATAAAGACAGCCTTAAATATACTTTACAGTAACTGAACTGTTACATTTAGTGTCAGAAAAACATCATTTTTCTTATGAAAACTTAATTTGTAAACATCTTTTGATTTTCTCCTGCAGCTAATGATAAAAAGCCCGACAGAGAGACACTTTAGGAAATGTTTGCTTTCGACATCTAAATTGTTCTGTATACTTACAGCTGTGAAATGTGCCTCTTAGCAACACAAGAGCATGTTGAACATGTTTTTTTTTCTTTTTGAGGTTTAATTAAGGGTTAAAGCTTCTATTAATAATTGCAAAAAAAGTCACAATTAATGGAATTGCTGAGAATAATTTTACATTTATCTCAATTACCAGGTTTTATGTGTGTCAGGGTGCATTACATGTATAATGTGGCCTGCATTACAGGCCTGATTGTTTGCTTGTTGTGTTCTTCATGAGCTGTGAAAGCTCCCCCGAGCAGCGGGGGGGCAGTTTTCAGCTCTACCTGAGATACACAATAGACTTGGTCCGGACTTTGAGAAGCCCTTCCTTTATAACTTTCGCAGATGCAGAAGAGTGATCTTCCTTGAAGTTAAAATAGTAGCAAAATGTTCACAACAGACAGCTAGCTAGACTATCTGTCCAATCTGAGTTTTCTGTCGCACAACTAAAACTACTTTTAAACGTACACATGATCCACCAAAACAAGTTCCTTCCAGAGGCTATTTAGCAGAGGCACCGTGGCTCCGTCCAACGATTAGCCCCGCCCCAAGACGATTGTGATTGGTTTAAAGAAATGCCAACAAACCAGAGCATGTTTATCTCCCATCCCGGAATGCTGTGTAGACTAGCCAGACCTTCCTCCGCAGCGCTGTGGAGGAAGGTCTGGCAAAGCGAGACTAGGTCCCGGATGGGCTTGTCGTTCGATGCGAACAATGGTCCGGACTTTGAGGAGCTTTTCCCTTTTTAACTTTCTCTATAAAGTCACGGATAGAGAAGCGGGAAAAAGTGATCCGCCTTGAAGTAAAAAATAGTAGCAAAATATTCACAACTGACACATTTATTTATGAGGGTTTAGAAGTTTTGAGTGAAGGGAAGTATTAACGTAGGATGAATCTATTTATTGAACAAAGGACAGCAAAACACCACAACAAACATCCAGCGGAAAAACACTCCCAGATCCAAGATATTTCAGTCAGGAGACATGCCTAAAACGTTCCTCAGAGGAGATTCGCCCCTGCGGACGACAAATGCCAAAACAACTCTGACAAAGAAAGAAAGGAGGAAAATATGAGCGAACAGAAGGAACAACAATTATTTATGTAAATAATGTGCCATTGCTGCTTATAATTAGTGGGAAAATTAAGCAGAGAAGAAAAGGGGGGTTGGGGTGGAAAAAAACATCACGCATGTCACCCAACTAATTTTTCTCATGCAAATTAACAATTGAAATTATAAATGGAAATGTTGTTGTGATCGAGAGAGGGGAAAAGAGAGCAATGAGAGATGCCCTGCTTTTTTTTTTTTTTTTCTTTCTTTTCTTCTCTTCTTCACTCTGTTTGGAATTCATTATCTGGCGAAGCGTGCGCAGGCAGATGTAGTTTGACACAAAGGGTGAAGTCGATCGCGGCAGCAGAAGGAAAGAAGTTATTGTTGACAGAATGGCCTCAAAAATATAATTGTTGACTGCACAAAGGGGGGGAAAGAAAATTTGTGTGATTTTAATACATCCCCATCTATCATTCCTTACACAAAAAAAAGTACACTTTTTAGTCACTAATTTTGCCGCGTTTTTGTCTCTTCAAGGTTATTTTTCCCTACGTTTTTGTAGCAATTTTGCCCTTTTTCTGCGCTTTTTTCCCACTTCCACCAGTATACACTAACAACAACTTATTGCCACTAGTTTTACACTCATTTTTGGAATTTATGGTCAATATACCTCATGTAGCCTGTATGAAATTATATCTAACTTTTGAGTTAAGAAAGCAAAAAGCATGACTAATTTTGACTAATATTTCAGATCAAAGAAACGTACGTTGATGGATAATCACAGTCTGTCAAAGTGAAGTCAGAATAATTCTATAAAATTCAATTAAACACAAAAAAATTCAATAAATGATGAATAGATGAATTTTACTTGTGAAGAGCGTTGCATGGAACCTGCCGTGTTACTTTTGGGCAATTTGGTTGAAAGAAACCCAAATGTTCTGAGGGGTCAGCAACCTTAGGCACGCGTGCCACCATTGGCATGTGGTAGCTCAACCAATGGCACACTAGCAATGAGTGTGCAAGAGAGTTTTTTGGAAATGTTTCAATCCACATGCCAAAATGACCTCTTTTGACAGCCTGTTATTTTACGGTAGTTTGATTGACTTTTTCCCCGTCCATATTCCCTGAAGACTCCGCCCTACTCTGACTCTGATTGGCTAGTACTCA
The DNA here is from genome assembly GCF_004354835.1 of Perca flavescens. Lineage (NCBI taxonomy): Eukaryota > Metazoa > Chordata > Actinopteri > Perciformes > Percidae > Perca > Perca flavescens. The sequence continues at coordinate 36,718,932 of NC_041335.1, forward strand.
TTGCCTTCTTCACAGAAGGCGGCGTGAAAGAAAAGTAATGATAACAGTTCTACCTCGCTGTAGCTCCAAGATCATAAATCCCTGCTCTTACTTTTCTCAAGAAAGAAACGCACAGAAAGTATTTTCTGTATTTTCAACTTCTACATCCATGATTTTTAGTAGTAACGTCAGACAATCTGCTTCCTGTTTACACCGGCACGCACATGCCCAGTGTGTGTGAACGGTCATGTGATATGTGATGTCAGACGTGTTAATATGTACAGAGATTAGTTCTGCTGCTGGAGCTGAAACTCTTGTGTGGACGGAGATCATTTTTTTGTCTCAAAACCCTGCTTGAAAATGAAAAGGTAGCCGTGTAGATGTAGCCCTAACCGACACACCTGCCCTGACACACAACTCATTTCCATTTGCTAGAGTGTTTTTTTTCTGGTATATTTGTCCTGTTTGTGTCCATCCGTACCGGGCCTTTCAGAGTAAAAGCTGCCCCTGTCCATAACACCAGAGATCAGATGTGCTGACACAGTTATCAGACACAAAAATCCCAGCTCGCTCTTGCTGGTTGCTGAGACTATAAAGGCGGTGTCAATGAGGGTGTGATAAGTGTGAAAGTCTGTCTACATGTGTCTCCTGTCTGCTCGTCTCTCCTGTTCCATGCACACACACACACACACACACACACACACACACACACACACACACACACACACACACACACACACACACACACACACACACACACACACACACACACACACACAGCCACACAGCGACCTGCTTTCTGCCTCCTCCCTGTCATTGGGATGTGTTCTTTAAAAAAAAAAAAAAAAAAAAAAAAAAAAGGAGCCGGGATCAAACAAAGTCAGAAAACGCCTGTCTGGCGTTCGCCTGACAGCCCTGCATCTTGAACCCTTTTAAAAGAGGGTGCAGAGGAAGAAAAAAAAAACAAGGGAGAGAAAATAGGACATGTTTCGCACAATTTATGCAGCGTTAATTTCCAGCCCCCGCATCGACTGTTTACAGAGTCCTGCGCATCTCAAACCTCCGTCTCTTGTTCTTCTCTTCCCCTCTCCTCCCTCCCTTCCCCTTATCTCTCAAACCACAATCCCTCCTTTACTTTTCCCTCCCACCCCCTCTCACTTGTTGTTGGCTTATGTTATTCTGTTTTTTTGTTTTTTTCTTCTCCTTTCTTTCTTCTCTCCAGTCTTTTTTGTGTCACTAGTGAGGATGCTCTCCCTTGGGGTGGCTAAATTTACATCTCTCCATATGACACACACAAACAAAGAAGCAAATAAATCAAAAGTGAGGTGGAGAGAGAGAGGAGAGGAGAGGAGGAGGCAGAGAGCAGCTGTGGATGTTTATCTGTCTCAGAAAATATACATATACATATATATATATATGAGAATACAACAGCGTGGTAATATTGATAACCTACGAATAGATTATGTCTGTACAAATGCATGGATATGTAATGATTGAACGTTCCTCCATAGGAACCAATACTTGTTTTTTTTTTTTTATTTAAAGTGTATATACACACCATTAAAACCCAAACTGTCTCCAACAATGACACCACGCGACAGCTGGCTCGACAGCTTTTGGATAATAAGATTTGATTTTTTTTTTTTTAAACACACACACACACACACACACACACACACACACACACACACACACACACACACACACACACACACAATAAAAGGAGATTGGAATAGAAGGTTGTTTGTGTGTGGTATAGAACACAGAGACTCAATTGGACAGGACGAGCCATTACCTCAACATCAGCTCGGTGTCACCTGTCATCCCTCTCCGGAGACCACTCCGACATCACTTATGAAAATTCATGCGCCGGAAACAAAGCCCAAAAGACACTTCCTGTTTGTCTCTGTGAGCGCTCGCAGTAAGCGCGTACATATATGTATGCACAGGGCTCCAGCAGGATGGAGGAGTCATCGACAATGGTATGTACACATGTATTCCTCGTCTCTTTCCTGCTTCCATATCTGAATATTGAGAGGAGCGTTGGGTGGGGGGCTTCTGTAGAAGAAGGAAAAGGCTGAGGCTTGATTAGTCCCAAATATGTGTGTGTGTGTAATGTGTGTGTGTGTGTGTGTGTGCGCGTCAGTGCTTGTGACAAGCAGAGGAGCCCTGCTGGGTCTCAGCGCATCCTCTCTGATACATTATTAATTAGGCGGCGTTTAGAGTAACGAGCAGAGCATTTGAGCCCCCTCTCTCTCGCTCGCTCTCTCTCTCTCTCTCTCTCTCTCTCCCCCGCCCTCTGTGACAAGCTCCCTGGGAATCCACTGTGCGACTGCAGATCAGAGGAAGCAACACTTTTTTTTCGACGCCCCGCACCACCACCTTCCAGGAATACCAGCAAGCCGGGCTCCCGGGGAGACGGGAGACAGGAAGTATCACGATACCTCCAGCTGCCTCGGTCGGCTCACACACATCATACGATAGAGTGGTCTGCAGGAGTTATAAGCCCGCTGACATCCAGATGTGACAAGTAACAAAAGTACTGAAGAACTTTCATTTTTTTGACATTTTTTGACAACATATGAAAAAAATATATGAAAATCAACACGCAAAATACAAAGACAACAAAGCACACACACGCACGCACACACACACGCACGCACACATGCACGCACACTAACCCTAACCCCATCACAACTAAATGCCTAACCGTAACCCTTAACCTAATCTAATTCTAACCCTAATCCTTAAATCTTAACCCTCAAACAGCCCTTTAAACTTGTGGGGTCCAGCATTTTGGCCCCACAAAGCTGTCGGGACCCCACAAGTATACTGGACTCCCGTTTTTTGGACCCCACAAATATAGTTAAACAAGCCCACACACACACGCACGCACACACACACGTTTGTGGCACTATCTTTGTGGGGACCCGTCATTGACATAATGCATTCCCTAGCCCCTTACCCTAACCTTAACCATCACAACTAAATGCCTAACCTTAACCCTTACCCTAACCTTAACCATCACAACTAAATGCATAACCTTAACCCTTACCCTAACCTTAACCATCACAACTAAATGACTAACCTTAACCCTTACCCTCACCTTAACCATAACCTAATTCTATCCCTAATCCTAAAACCAAGTCTTAACCCTCAAACAGCCCTATAAACTTGTGGGGTCCAGCATTTTGGCCCCACAAAGCTGTCGGGACCCCACAAGTATACTGGACTCCAGGTTTGTGGACCCCACGAATATAGTTAAACAAGCCCACACACGCACACATGCACACACACACACACACACACACACACACACACACACACACACACACACACACACACACACACACACACACAAACACACACTACATGGCCTCTCAGAGTAAAAGTTGCCCCTGTTCATAACGCCACAGATCAGATGTGCTGACACAGTTATCAGACACAAAAATCCCCAAAAGTTGCAGAGACTATGAAGGCGGTGTCAATGAGGGTGTGATCAAGGACGTCGTTAGGCCTATTTTAGGGGGGCTGAAGCTACTCCAAAATTTTCCTAAGCCCCCCTAAATAATAATAACAACAACAATAACAATTTGATGTATCCTCATTCATTTTTAGATGCAACACATGATATATATATATATATATATTTACATATACAGCTACAAAAAAATTGCAGAAAAGTTGGAAGTTAGACAGAAGTACAAAGAGTCGTTGCGCTATCAAGATGATGCACCGCACCGTCTCGTTGCATTGGTGTGAACTGGCAGCTTTCAGAGCATTGCGAGTAACTGGAGGATTCATCTCGTCTCGTCGCTACTCTTTGGTCTGAACTGGCTATGCACACACACACACACACACACACACACACACACACACACACACACCCGGATTCTTCCCATTTAGTCCGGAGTTTCTCCAGGTGGATCAATGAAACAAGTTCATGTAGCCAGTTTCTGAAACATAGTGGATTTGATGTACTGAAGAACTTTCCAGTCAGCTTTCAATATTGCATTTCCCATCAACCTTCACCAAGTGGCGCGAGCGTCTAAACCTACCTATTACACAACAGTTCCTCGATACAACGGTACGGGTCGTTTGTTCCCGCCCTCTGATACGACCCACAGGAGCGTTTCATAAATTAGCGCCGCAAGCGACTGTAAGCTATTTCTCAGCCTTTCACTCAGCTTTCAATTGCGTAGAACACGTTTTTCAAGACACTACACACAATTCTCTACCTAAGACACAAACATCTAACAGGAAGTGACTTGCTTTCCTTTTCCAAACGCAACCAATCAAAATGCTACACTTATTTACCAGGGCACGCACACACACACACACACACACACACACACACACACACACACACACACACACACACACACACACACACACACACACACTCCTCACATGTGCAAACACATTATGCTTAACTGAACACTAGCCAATCACTGCTTTAGTATAGGCCTATACAGAGGTCAAAGGTCAGATTACCTGTTTTGAACAATGGATGCCAACAATAGACAGAGAGTAAGGGGAGTAGGAGGAGGGAGAGACAGGGGATAACAACGAGGAGGAGGATGGAAGAAGAGGAAGAAGTAGAGCCATCTCTGATGAGATCATGGTCACGCTTATTCATCATGTGATCAACCACGGATTGACCAATGAGAGAAGCCCATCTTGAGTAGCTTTACAGTGGCGTCCATACTTCAAACCTTCAGAAATGACTATTTCAGCATTATAAATCAATCTGATTGGAGGAGATTTTTGATTATAAAAAGCAAATTTTGTGGTTTGACAAGTTTTGTTGCGTTCTTTTCTTTTCTGGACTTGTTTTTGATTTTGGGGATTGTAATTCTTGGTCCAATAAAGGCACTTTGAAAACCAAAAACCTCTCCTCTCCTATTTCCTATCGTCTCGTCTGTTCTCCTCTTCCTTCCTTTCCCCTCCTCTCATTTCCTCCTCTCCTCCTCTCCCGTTTCGCCGCCTCATCTCCTCCGCTCGTGTCCTCTCTCCTACCCACCTCTGGTGTCCTCTCCTTGTTTCCTCTTCTCCTTTCTCTGTGCAGATGTTTGTTTTTTTTCCTCTTACTTTACACCTCTCCCTCTGATAAATAATGCAAATGCAAACCTTCACCGGCCAATTCAATCCTCTTTTTTTCCTCTGCTGTTAGTTCTGCTATTGTTTTGCATGATTTCATATTTCGGGTCCTAAACCCCATCCTCCTTCCCGACCCCCCCTCACATCCAGTGCATGTTCACATTATACTCATCTCTTTCTGCTATTACTGTCTGACTAATTCAATAATTTTCTCCCCTCTTGTCATCCCTTCCCACCCCCCCTCTCCTCTCCTCCGTCTGCCCTTCAAATCTTCGGGGTCTGGCTGAGTCTCTGTTGTCTGCCTCATTACTGACTGTTCAGCCGTTTGATTTTCTGAAACGCCTGTGCAGCCACGCCGCGACCTTCTCATCCCTATTATTGTCCACCAGACAAACAAGCACACACACACACACACACACACACACACACACACACACAAGCATAGAAACGTATAAAGACACAAGCAGCCTTTCCATTCTTCTCGTACGATGCATTCAGCTTCAATGAATATGTGGACTTTCTGTGTTTCAGTTCTGAGTGCCCGAAAACACCGGACAGTGTTATAGTGCAGCAAAGTGTGATGCTGACAGCTAAGATTTAGCTTTTATTTTTACAGGGCTACTCAGCAGAATGTAAAAAGTGCCTCCATAAAGAAGTGCATCGTCGAGCGACTGCCTGTGATTCCACGCCGCAGTCGGGGGATGACACCGCCATTCCTCTCAGTGACGGATGCACTGTTGCATCCTCCCAACTCTCGGCCCCACTCGGGTTATGAATGTTGCCGGCATAACGTGGAAATACTGGGGCGAGTCTTTTTTTCCACTAGCTGCTGTCTAAGGAAGGATTCTAGTCGGAAACAAACCAGTGAAAGACTCCAAAGGATATCATGTTGGCACAACAATGACATATGAACACATGAGACATAAAAAATAGTCTTCAGAACCAACTTTTTGTCTCTCTCCCTGAGCCTCCATTTTCACAGGTTCGTTAGCCTTGGCCTGGAAATTCCCTGACCGCTAGCGTCAGCCTCAAGCCCTCACATCCCACTGGACTACTGAAGGACGCCTCAACCACACACTGTAAAAATAATGGAGTTGTCATCCGTGACCTCACCCATTGGTGTGTGGACTGCCGTTTTAAAGCCTCAAGTTTGACGATACGGGCATATTGGCATCTTGGTGTCATGGCCCTGCGCTAAGCTAAACACTAAAGAGGGAAAGGTGCCGATTTTCAACCCTTCTGAAGCGAGTCATCCAGCGGAGATTTACCGGTGGTTATACACGGAACTCCGGGTGCTGACGCCATTCATCTGCATGCAGGGCAGTACAGACAGTTGTCAAACGTTCCCTTAAGTTACCAGCTAACACCAGCGGTAGCTAGCTAGCTTGGTTGGCAGAACGCTGAACAAGACATTTTTTAGGCGACCAAAATGCTCCAGTTAACTTTGATGAAGTGAAAACACACAGTGAGAGGGTCAACGTTTAAGATGAAAACACGGACAACACCCAAAAACAAGTTGAGGTCTATTTTAATGGCCACAGTGTTAGCATGGTTAGCATTGCTAAGCCTCTGTCCTGATTGACAGGTCCTAAAGCATCCCCTGCTTTATCGTCTATTTTAAAATAAATGGGACCATCATTTACTAAATGAACATCATGCTGTGTTGAAGAAGACTTGAAACTAGCGATTGAGACCATGAACACATTATGAAAATGTTTACTGAGGTAATAAATCAAGTGAGAAGTAGGCTCATTTTCTCATAGACTTCTATAGAAACAGACTATTTTTTGGAGCCAGTGGAGTCGCCCACTGCTGGATATTAGAGAGAACGCAGCTTTAAGGAGCTTCAGCATTGGCTTCACTTTTACAGCTTCTTGATCCATTTTTTTCCTACAGTCTTTGGCAGCAGCTAGCCTAACACAGAGTAACAATATACATTTGCTGCTGTGCGCTTGAAGAATTGCCTGTGTGTCCTTCCCTTGTTTTCTGAGTGATTGTCTGTCATTTCTTGCACCTTGTTTTCCCTTTTCCGTGATTGAATCAGCATACAAATTAGACTCAAGTGATTGAGCAGTGAACTGCAGGTTTGGAGGCCTCTTGTCTTTCCCAGTGACGAATGTGACCGGAGGAATCTTCTGTTATCCATCTGAAATTCTGCTGTGAGATTCAACTGAATGCTTTAAAAAACATTATATTCAAAGAAGCTTGTGAAAGTGGCTATGCCCGTATATGAAATGCTAAAACATTTTAATATTCATTACCTATTTATAAATCCTGCACACACACACACACACACACACACACACACACACACACACACACACACACACACACGTGTACCTGCACAAACCTGCATCCAGACTATTCATTATCTTCCCCCCTAGAGCAGTCCAGAGGGGCAAACTGTGTGGCCACTGCAAGCCAAACATGCTTGGAGGCTGCAGGCCAGAGCCAAAATGGGCCAAGCACCTGCCCTAGGTGTCAACAGGCCCCCATGGCCCTGAGTGCAGGCGTTTGGAGATGGAGAGCCAGATAGAAAGCCATCTCATTACCTTCTCCCTGGGGCTGCAACTAAGCAGGGGATGGAGAGTGTGAAGGCCATGTCACCTCCGCGGATGGCTCTTATGAACTGTGGTTAATTGAAATCTGATATAGCGGAGTCCCTACTTGGTGCACAACCAGTCAAACAGCAGGCTAAGATTGATCTAGTTTCGCATTGCCAGACCTTACTCCCCAGCAATGTGAAGTAAAGTCTGGCTCCGCCACAGAGACGTTTTAGGATAGGATAAAAAAAAAAAAAGTTGTTTGCATTTCTTTAAACCAATCACAATCGTCTTGGGTGGCGCTAAGCTCCGGACGCAGCAACGGTGGCTCTGCTAAATAGTCTCGGGATGGAACTTGTTTAGGTGGAACATTTGCACCCCGCAAAAGAAAATGCCACATACAATATTAAATAAAGTTAACTGTTACAATACAGTAACGTGAGCTATTTAAATGAGCTAATACATGGTTAAACCTCATTGGCTCTTACCAGTGTATCTCCGTGTGTACAGCAATTCCACCAAACGGTCCCAAAACGTCCCAGTTAGAGAGGAAATGCCCTAAACATATTATAAAACATTCCCAGAAAGAACCAAGCAGGCCTGCCTTGTAGCACCATCCAAATATTCTTCCGAGTGAGGCTGAAAAAAAAAAAAAAAAAAAAAAAGAACCTGGAAAAAGCTCCATCTTTCACGTTTTTCCCCCCCACATCTTCCCCAGCCCCTCACTGTCTCTTCTCCAGTCATGCAATCCACGGAGTTATTGATTTGTTTGCGCGTTGTGAACACGCTCCATCATTGGCGCTGCTCTAGGATGGTAAGAGCTGATCATACAGCACAGTTTGATGCTAACTTGGTGCATTGTGTGTGTGTGTGTGCGCTGACCTTGGCGGCGATACACAATGTAACCTCGCTGAAATCCCAGCGTCTCACAGAGGTGGAGGCCAGGCGGGGATAACAGGCGGTGAAGATCTACACAGAGAGCTGTTTAGCTGTCCAGAAACCCTCTGGGTACACCACCTTTCACTTTATCCTTTTAATATTTCATACCCTGGCCCCGACCACGCTCTGGCCAAACGCCTCTGCCCAGGTTGCTGGAATATGGATGAGAGCGCACGTTTACTCATTTACCTGGATGTCAGTCGGAAGCAGCTCTAAACAATACACCTCTCTCCCCCGTAAGCTCACCTCTGCTCACCTCGCCGGGCCCAAAGCTAGCTTGTTATGGAGAGGAGGAGGGAGCGAAGGCAAAGGAAAATAGACAGAAAAATCCTACAAACAGGAGCTCTGGGATAACAAATACACAACAGTGGAAGAGAAGTTGGAGATTATAGATATAGTTGACTGAAGAACTGAAAAATGTACATTTATTTGACAGCTATTGTTACAAATTACTTTACATATGGGTTTACTTTGAAAGGAGAAAGATATGATATTATATATAATAATTAGTCAATTGGCCATTTATGGCCAAGTACTTTTACATTTGATACTTTAAACATGTCATCCTTCAAGCTATAGTGCGTGGTGTCATGAGGAATTCTAAGTAGTGACAACAACACTGTCGGCGCGTCCACATGATACAAGCCTTCCGTGATCGCGCACCACCCCTCACCCCTCACTCCTCCTCCACGCAGCTGCTAGTAGCCAAGGAGGACACGGAGGATTAAAATAACATGGACTCTTTAGAACAGGTGATTATCTTCACTCGAGTTTCTGCGTGGGACAGTCACCGGGCGACACAATCTTCTGAACATAGTCCTACTGAGAAATCCAGAGAGAGTTGTGTGGAGCTAATAGTCTTAATTAGCTTTGTAGCAACTCATTTGGCAACGGCTTGAATGTAACGGACGTTCATTAATATCAAAAAGTTACACACTAAAGCTTTTAAGGGTATTTAAAGGGTAACGTATTTTTTTTTCAACCTGGACCCTATTCTCCCAAGTTTTTGCGTCTAAGTGAATAAAGGTTAAACTATCTTGGAAGTTGGTCCAGTATTAAGCGAGAAACTAGCTGCAATCAGGGTTTAAAATTTACTTTTCATCCACCAGCCAAATGGCTAGTGAATGTTCAAATTTGACCAGCCACTCTATAGATTACCATTGTTTTTTTGGATGGTGAGTGAAGCAAATCTACCAGCCACTTGCATATTTTACCAGCATTTGTAACATTAATGGGCAATTGCATACTTTCAGTGTGGACGGGAAATTGACAACTGCGTCGGTCTTAAACTATCAAAGACACTTTCGTTGGGCTTTGCGCTGCGCCGGGTGCAGGATAGGGCCCCCAGACTCTTTATTAGAATTGAAGTTTCAGATGGATTTTAGTTGCTTCACATACTGCGCTTGCCTGGTTGGTTACCTCAGTTTACCCCTACATCGCCATGCAGTAATTGCATGTATAGAGTTAAAGATAAAACACAAGACTTCACTTAATGCAATTAGGCTGCGGTTCAATTGTTCTTTAATATCTTACGGATAAAGCCAATGTGTTACGTGGAGTAATTACGGCTAATGACTGCAGCGGGAGAGGGGGAGCAGAAAGTGGGGTGTGTGTTGAAAGAAACCAGTGAATTCTTTTTTGTCTAATAGACCTTTTGTTGAATTGGTTCCGCCCGCATGTGATAAGGGTGTTAAAAATGAATGATTTATAACTATTGAGCCAGCAATCACATTTTAATTAGGCCGTAATTTATGGTAATTTGTCTTCTTTCACAGCAGAACAGTTAATAATTGTTAATTAGCCGTTGATGATGTGTCCTTTGAACATATACCCTAATGGCCAATTCTCAGCCTATATGAGCAAAAGACCTCGGCGAGAAACCACCCGAGTGTGTGCGTGTGTTTAAACACATGTGAGAAGACAGACAGACGCGGAAAAGAATTTAAAAAATATTTGACAAAAACAGAAAAACAGCAACATGTCATGTCCATCTGTAGCATCTCTGTATTGGCACCAGATTTTCTCACATTACCAGGCTGGCTATGTGTGCCTGCCAAGTCCATCCATCCATCTATCTCTGCCTCCGTGTGCCAAGCCAGCACAGAGAGAAAGAGAGAGAGAGAGAAAACGAAGACATGAACACATTCCAGGAGAAATTATGCCAAGTGGAGAAAAAGTGCAGGAAACATAAAGGCAGGGGTAGAAAGAATGCATAGAAAAGAAGCGAATCGTACCTTCCTCTGGTCCTTTCTAAACAACGGTTATTTGTTTAACAATTTCAAGTGGCTGAAATTGTCTGTGTGTCGAAGTCTTTGGCTTTAGATATTGACCCCGGGCTGCTTTTTACTCTAAGTGCTAGCAGATTGCTGCTGGGGGCTTTCAACTCCGCGCTGCACTCTCTGCTAACCAGCACCAGTTTTTATTTGCCGTCTCCTTTCCATCATTTTACTTCTTCGCCTGTGAACCTCAGACTCTTTGAATTTACTTTAATACAGACTCCCCCACCACTGGCACATTTGTGCAGTAAGATTCTCGAACAATTTCTTGAAGAAAGGTAGATAATTGTGATAAAATGTGGCTCAGGGTGTGTATTTTTTTAAACGAGGTAAATTAGAGAGGTTGGAGGGTAGAAGAGAGGGACCACAGTTTAGTTTTTTTTTTTTGCTGGACGAGTGAATGGAGGACAAAGCTGCATGTCTGCAGGATAAAAAGCAGCGAGGTGAAGTCAAGCTAACCCCGTTTTAAACCCTGTTACTGGTTTGAACTGTTTTATTCATTCCACCAGTATATAGGAGTCTTCAAAGGGGTTATGTCAAAGAGGCAAAGAGAAGGGGTGTTCAAAAGGCTCTGACAATCAGGAAAGTCTGGGGGATGTGAAATAAATGTACGGTTCCTTTGTAAGATCTGTCTTTTGCTGGCTGCTCCGTTTGATACGTAAAATACATCTCTAAGATATTTAGCGGGTTTTAGAACTTATACCAGCATCTTCCAAGCTTCATATATATTACATATTTTAAACTTCCCCTCTAGGACTTTAATCTTCTGATTAAAATATCCCACTCCAGTTCGTATTACGGTGCAGATTGCCGTAGTGGTACGGAGCGTGTTGGGGGGGGGAATATAGCAAAGTTACATTACATAGATGACTGGGGGTCCACACACATGTTCCCACACTTCTAAGATTTTTCTTAAAATTAGGCCCTATGTTAGGTTTGGATTAAAATGTAACGCCTGGGATGGGTGCTGCGAGGGGCACGGGCACAAGGAGACCACTGGTGTGAATAAAACACTTAAAAACCTCCTTAAAAAGCTGGTGGTTATATAAAAGCTGTTTAAAAGAAGGACAGATATTAAAAGCAGGTTAAAAGAACCACTGGACCGGACAGACAGCGGAAGATTAAAACTTTAAATAAAAGGTAACCTCTACACATGCCCTGGTCTCTCTCCTAGAGACATTACAAAATAAATAATTAAAATAAATAAAATATATATATATATATATATATATATATATATATATATATATATATATATATATATATATATGTTATGTCGCAATACAAAAGAAATTCTATCCCAATATTAAAGACATATTATTTAACCTCAAAAATTTAAATAAAAACATTTAAAGGGTCTAAAATACTGTTTGAATTACTTGCCTTTTAAAAATATATATATACACATACCATTAAAAATTAGTAATAAGTTCTGTGTTTAAAAGTGCTTTAAAAAGTAAAAGGTGCCACACTTAGGGTTACATTCCATCTGTAGTCCATTGCTACTGGATAATAGGTTGGGTGTAATTGGCTACAAAATTGGGAGAAAGGGGGATAAAATCGGATACAAATTTATGAAAAAGGAAATGTGGGAACATAGGGCCTAATTTTGGAATAAAAAATCTTAGAAATGTGGGAACTGTGGGAACATAGGGCCTAATTTTAAGAAAAATCTTAAAATCTGCTGCTTGGACCATTAAAGGCAGCATTTGTCCCCATCTACTGTCAACCTGCCTCTCCACCTTCGGAAGTCCATTTGATGGGAAACAAAAAATCCTCACAAATCGTACATATTTTATCGAATAATGTCCTATTCCGTTGAACTTAATTTGAAGACCGTAGTCCCATCTTCCTCTCTACCTCTGCACCGTGGTTGGTGCTAGCCAGTGGTGTAGTCTACGTGATGTGCAGGTATACGCAGTATACCCTCTAAGAGAGCTCCCGGATTTCCATACACCCACTTAAAAATGTGCAATGATATGTTTTTTTCTTTGCATAGGTTAAATAAATGTATTTCCATCGTAAAGTTGTGCAAAAAAATTTATCAGAATGCAGGAAATTAAGTCTTTGACGCTCAAAATGTTACTGGCGGAGGACAAAATGGATGCCAAAAGGCCCATCCATATACAGTACAGTACCCACTACAATACATTATACTACACCTAGCCTGAGAATTGAGCGCCCTATAGCCAGCATGTTCAATTGTGCACCTAACCTGTATAAATAAAATGACATTACAAACAAATGTTTTTGCCAAGACACAATCGACTTGAGGCGACGCCAGAATCGAGCCTCGTCGCCACTAGTCCGTTGGCGTCTGCCTGCTGTGTCAGCCCTTTAGGAGCGTGCTTACTTAACTTCAAAAGAATCTTCCATTAATTCTGAAGTGCCCACTCACACTCACACTCACGCCTTGTCTTCTCTGTTTCTGCCTCTCAACACCACGCACAACTGTTGTTTTTTCCACTTATACGGTTATAAATGTGCACTCCTTCCACCTGCAAACCTGCGGTCATGCTCTTAGCGCTCCCTCGTCCACTTTATGCGTCTGTGTAAGCCATTCACTGTGCTAATAGTGCTCTTCTGTGCCTTTGCAGGGTTTTGATGTGAACACTGAAGTCAGTACGGTCAGCGGAGAGTCACCGTAAAGGGAGCCCAGGACAACAGAGCCCCATTGAGACAATTATTTTAATGTATTCCCCCGTCTGACGTTAGAGAGTATTTTTTGCTAATGCACACTTTCATATGTTTGTTCGTGCCCCGGCCATCTACGTTTGACAGTTATACACTCAGCATGTGTTTGTAAAAACGAGCATGCAATTATGTTCAGAGTCATGACGTTTTTAAACGAGCGCGAAAGACAAGAAGCGTCCTTTTCAGATATTTGAAATAACGTCTATGGCACAGCAATTTAGGGAGAGAGGAGCAAACAGGAAGCTGGACTCCAAGTCTGCAATGAACGGTTTCAACTCTTTGACCCTCCCGTTCTTCAAGACGGGCTTTGTGGCCTGTGGTCGAAACGCGTATTTATTTGTGTCTGCGTGTGCGCGAGTGTAATTACAGAGACACGGGTAAGTCTTGTCACATGACGTGCTTCTACTGAGCAAGTGGCGTGCGTGCAACTTTCGGCCAGCGGTGGAAAAAGTATTCAGATCCTTTACTTCACTAAAAGTACTAATACCAGACGGTAAAAAATACTCTGTTACAAGCCAAAGTCCTGCATTGAAAATTACTAACACTCACTTAAGTGAAAGTATGTAAGTATCATCAGGAACATGTAATTAAAGTATTAAAAGTAAAAGTAATCGATGCAGAAAAATCCTCGCATTTTCGAAACTGGAAACAAAAAAAGCATTGAAAGTGCCAAAAAAGCTTCAATAGCATCAAAAAAAAAGTGACAAATTGTAAATTGTAAGTAAATAAAACCCCTCACACAGGTGGAAACAATCCAACCAGTTTGTTTAATGGTCTCATCATCTCAGCTGGACTTTTATATTGTTGGCTATTTACATTTATAATAAAATCATGTGTTATGTGTGAAGTAACTCAAGCTGTAACAGATGAATGTAGTGGAGTAAAAAGAACAATATTTCTCTCTGGAATGTAGCGGAGTAGAAGTAGAAAGTGGCATGAAAAGAAAAGACTACAAGTAAAGTACCAGTACCTCAACATTTGGACTTAAGGACAGTACGGAAGTAAATGGACTACATTTTTATTGTTGATAAATCTGTGGATTATTTGGTTACACTTTACTTGAAGGTAGCTATACAAGAGTGACATGACACTGTCATGAACGTGTCATAAACATTATAAACAAGTCCTAAACGTTCATGACATAACACTGCTTGTAGTAAGTGTCAGTCGGCTTTTGTCATGACAAGTTATGGGTAGGGTTAGAGTTCATGGGTCATGACAAGTCTTACTGATTATTGTCTCTGATTGGTGGATATTTCAGCATACATGTTTCAAATGTATTTCATATCTTATATAAGGTTTTGTATGAAGGGTTAGTCTGGGGACAACCTCCACACACAGGAAACTGGAGCCTGATATTTGAATCTATTAGAAGTATCTTCCATATAAGGATTAGTTTTGGGTAATATTGTCCCACAGATATAGATAGATTGGAATGTGTGAAGCCCCAAAAAGCATAAAGAAAGAGTTATTTTGATGTTCTTAGAGACACTATGGGTACATGCTCTTAGGAATCTACATGGTTATCTCCTTCTCTCGGAGAGAACCTTGCTCAATATTGAATAAAGCTGCATTTAATCTAAATTCATCGGACTGGTCGTCTGTGAAGTCTCCAACATCATTTCCATGATATGAGCCCGATATCAGTCTCGATAAATGGATGAGTTGTTTGCTCTCTAAAATGTCAGAAAACGGTGTATAATGTGGATCAGTGTTTCCCAAAAAGCCCGAGATGACGTCCTCAAATGTCTCGTTTTTGTCTCCAACTCAAAGATATTCAGTTTACTGTCCCAGAGGAGAGAAGACACTAGAACAATATTCACATTTAAGAAATCTGACATCAGAGAAGTTTGACTTTTGTTTTCAGGAAAAAAAAAAGGACTCAAACCGATGAATCGATTATGAAAATAGTTGGCGATTACCTTAACGGTTGACAACTATTCGAATAATCTTCGCAGCTCTACGTTTGAGGACGTCATTTTGGGCTTTGGGAAACAGCAATTTCATGACATGTTATAGACCAAACAACTAATGGATTACTCTTTGCTGTCTTCCTTTTGTCCCCAACTCAAAGATATTCAGTTTACTGTCACAGAGGAGAGAAGAAAATAGAAAATACTCACATTTAACACGCTGCAATCAGAGAATTACAAAGTACAGTGCTAAAGTAAGTGTACTTAGTTACATCAACATACCACCACTGTCTTTCGTCACCCCCCCTTTTATGTTTGAAGGCATACCATAACCCTGAGCACACAAGGCAAGGCAGCTGCTAATTAAATCAATACGAGATAATGAAGTGCAATTAGAGGCGCTGGCTGGGCCGATCCTGGGCTGTAAGCACCGTTCCCCTCCCTCTGGGCTCGCGCCTCTTTAGAACCTGTTAGTTTCTCCACTTCCAGGAGCCCCCCAGTCCCCAAAGCAACCGTTTGGAGGAGTGATCACCGAGGCTGCCAACGCATTCTCACACTCAAACAGTGTTGTGCTCTCCATTTATCCTCGCCTACCTCTCTGAGCAGCGAGCGCACACATGCTGTTTACTCCCCCCTCCCTCCCTCCCTCCCTCCCTCCCTCCCTCCCTCCCCATCCGCCTCTCTTCTGCTCGGGTCTCCAGTTTCTCACATTTTCACCTCTGCCTCTTATTGCTTCTTCTCTTTCTTCCTTCTAACCTAGCACCTCGTACGGTGTCGTTATAGTACACTAAAGCTTAAAATAAGCAGTGGAAAGTGTTTTTTGTGAACTGAAACTAAATGAAAACTAAAATCTTCAAGATAAACTAAACTGAAACTATATTTCCAGGTTAACCCTCTGAGGTCTGAGGGCATTTTCTCGATTTTTACACATCTTCTTAAATTCTCCTTTTAAAGGGTATTTCCGCATAACCTGATCCCCATGTGTTGCGGAACAAACTCAGCTGGCTGTATAGCGAGTCCCAAAGTTGGCCGAGAGCAATGTGTAAAGAGATCATTTGATGTTCGTTTTTTAAACAAATAAATAAATAAAATCAATACAGATAATGAAGAGCGGACAGCTGCCAGTTCTTCTTGACACATTTTGTGCTGATATTCACAACTTTGTTGTCAGCTTTGTGTTATTAGAGAGCATAAAGAGAGATCTTGTGTATGTCCTCATTATAATAAGGGTTTGTGTTGAAGTAAGTTATGGTGCATCTCAGGTGATGTTACGGAGTAATCCAAAAGTAATGTAACTAAGTAGTTTAGTTACTTTCATCAGTAAGTAAAGTAAGGCATTACTTTTTTAACCCTTTTTAACCCTTGGGTGGTCACATTTGACCCTTTTTTAAGTATTTTTAAATCAGAAATATGGGTTTCTTTCAACCAAATTACCCACAAATAATATGGATTTATGCAGTTACATTGTAGAGAACCAAGAGAATGTTCTTCGCAGGTAAAATAAATGATTACTTTCATTGAATTTTGGATGTTTAATTCAATTTTATAGCATTTGAAAAACAAATTCAATAGTTTCAAAACAGCACCCTGACTAAACTTTGACATAAACCTGTCTGTGATCCACTCAACATCCACTGATCATACTGTAACTATTAGTCATAATAAATCATAATTTCAGCTTTTTTTAACAAAAAAAATTAACTATAAGGTCATTTAAATTAGGTTTTTTGACCATGAATAAATAAAGTTTTGAAAAGAGTGACATGAATGTCGGAAAAAAGCTTAATTCATTAAAAAAAAAAAAAAATTACTTTTAATTGACCTGGATGGACAACAAGTTAATGGTCGACGGGAAGACAACACAAGGGTTAACAATAACTAGTAATGTGTAATCCATTACTTTTTTTTTTTTACCTTTTTCTGACATTTTTGTCACGTTTTTCAACGTTCTTTTATCAATTTTTTTTTCAAATGCTGTAAAATTGAATAAAACACCCAAATTCAATGAAACTAGTGAACTGATCATTTAATGTACTTGTGAAGAGTAATAGTTGTAAGGAACCATCCACGTTATATTTTTTGACAATTTCATTGAAAGAAACCCAAATTTCTGATGACTTTGTGGTAATGTCTGAAGTTCTACCATGGACTCTAACATTTTGTGTGGACAAAATGCCTTGGTTACCTTGTTTCAAGCCGCTCCGGAGCGTACTTTGCCCAAAGAGGGTTTTTGAGTTATAATATAATATTTCACTTCTGGAAAAAAACAAACAAAGGGACGGCATGAATTTCAGTCAACTTTTGTGACATTAAACTACAGAAAATGAACGGATTTGACATGAGATGACATTATAGGAGATGGCTATCGTGGCTATTCTCCAACATGTATTCTGTGTGTATATATAGCTCCATACTTCTGCCGACTGATTGGGACTTTAGTTTATTCACCGTATCCCCCAGAGTTAGATGAGTCCATACATGCACTTCTCATCTCCGTGCGTGTCGTAACTCTGTCTGACGCACCCACTGCTAGCCTAGCTTAGCACAGATCCTGGAGGTAACCGGCTCCAACTATATAGTTATGAATATACTATAGTTCCCAGTATGTATACGGTTAGAAGATGGCTGTGTGTCATGTGACCTTATGGACCTGTTATTTGTACACGCTGTGACTATACACATCACGTTATTTTGTCACTTATTGGGAGCAGTAGGCTAGATGGAGCCGGTTACCTCCAGGATCTGTGCTAAGCTAGGCTAGATGGAGCCGGTTACCTCCAGGATCTGTGCTAAGCTAGGCTAGATAAAGCCGGTTACCTCCAGGATCTGTGTGCTAAGCTAGGCTAGATGGAGCCGGTTACCTCCAGGATCCGCGCTAAGCTAGATGGAGCCGGTTACCTCCAGGATCTGTGCTAAGCTAGGCTAGATGGAGCCGGTTACCTCCAGGATCTGTGCTAAGCTAGGCTAGATGGAGCCGGTTACCTCCAGGATCTGTGCTAAGCTAGGCTAGATGGAGCCGGTTACCTCCAGGATCTGTGCTAAGCTAGGCTAGCGGTGGATGCGTCAGACAGAGTTAGGACACACACGGAGATGAGAAGGGTATGTATGGACTCATCTAACTCTGGGGGATACGGGGAATAAGACAAAGTCCCAATAAGTCGGCATGGTCCTTTAAACTCAACTAAAATGAAATAAAAAAACAAACCTTGGTATGGTGCTCTTTTTTTTTGTATTTTAAAAAGCCGTTAAAGTGGCACGGAAGATGATTAGAGATGCAGCGTTCTGTTGCATGAAGTGAGAATCTTTGCAACTTGTGTTAATTAGACACAACACCTGTGTTAAAAATGCAATATTGGATTTGTTATTTGCCTAAATTACAGGTTCATCAATTGTATAAATTGTTTTTGCACTGAGCTTTTGTCTTTGAATGAAGCCTCCTAACAGTTCATCATCGTTATTATTTCTTACACTCTAGGAAATTAATCTGTAAAAAAACAGAAAAAGGTACTGGCAGCTTATTACCCAGACTCTGTGCTGTAATAAAAATATATGAAAAAAATGGAAATTATGTGTGTACCTACAGTTAAAATAGAACATTTTCCGTTAGGCCTATTATGTCAAATTCTCTGATACAAAGCTCCTCAGTTAGGAGACTTCTGAAAACGTTAAAAATAAAATTTAAAATGTCGGTAAAAGCAACAAAAAAAACATCTGAAAAAAAGCGTCAAAGGTTGAAAACAGTGACAAAAGCTTTGGAAAAATTTCAAAAAAAGTGACAACATGGACTTCTTTAATCTCCCAAAACCAACCTGCGTGGCCAACAAAAGTTGTCAGAGCACAAATTATGGAATTAGAAATGTAAAAAAAAAACTGTTATTTCTTATTACACACACACACACACACACACACACACAGTACAATGTAGTGACATTCTATTACTGCATTGAACCCATCCTAAGTATTAGGAGCAGTGGACAGGTATACATCCAGCGTCTGGGGAGCAACTTGGGGTTCAGTGTCTTGCTCAGGGACACTTTGACATGAGGAATTGATCTGCCAACCTTGTGGTTATGGTACGACCATTCTACCTACCAGCCGCAAGCCACAATACAACGACAACACAATACAAATACAGCACAATATAACTGTGAATAGATAGATAGATAGATAGATAGATAGATAGATAGATAGATAGATAGATAGATAGATAGATAGGCAAGGCAGCTTTATTTATATAACACATTTCAGCAACAAGGCAATTCAAAGTGCTTTACATACAAACGATAAAAAAAGTTACAGTGCAGTATGAGAAATTAAACATTAAAGAGCAGTTAAAAACAGTTAAACATATAAAAGCAGATGAAATACGAGATACATTTACTCTCCTTTTTTTTTTCCTTCCTCCTTTCCTTTTCCGTCATCATATCCACTATTGGTCCCCCTGGGACGTGTGGTTTACTCTGCTTGCCACCCATCTCGGCGTGGAAAAAGTACTTTTATTTTAAGATAGATGGTAGATAGATAGATAGATAGATAGATAGATAGATAGAGAGAGAGATTGAGAGATATATGGATAGATAGATAGATAGATAGATAGAGAGATAGAGAGATATATGGATAGATAGATAGATAGATAGATAGATAGATAGATAGATAGATAGATAGATGCAGTAGTGCATGTAGTGACGATACAACACAATTCTGTTGGAGCCATTCTCTCCAAATATATATGTATACATACACCAGCACATTCTCACCCAAGCACATCTCGCACATACACATTAATTCCATGTTCTCAATAAAAAACAGTAAACACAGGAGTTGTTGCACAGAGTCCGAATGCACTGCGGGGGTAAAGGATGTGTGTATGTTTGTATGTGTGTATGATTTCTGTAATATGTTCACAGCTCTGGGGATTCACCGGGAATCCCGTTCCGTAGACAATTTAGTCATATAGAACTGTTAATACACAGATATTTCAGAGTGTACATAATCACTTTATGATATTCTGCATTTGCTACCTGATTGTTAAAAGTCACCAGATGGCACTATTTAGCTTTCACACACACACACACACACACACACCGACCGACCGCATAAAGAACTCAACAGGAACATGTCAGTAGTTGGTTCCTCTGCTGCAGAAGTCAGTGGTCCTGATTGACCTCTGCCTGTGTTCGACTCGGCTACACAGAGTCACACCGTGATGCAAGGGCGTCGGTTTTGTTTCAACATTGAGGGGGGATACATTATAATGTTTGAGGGGCCTTCCCTCGAAAAGTTTGAGCGTCAAATACTGTGTCTGAAATCGTTAGGAAACATATTCCCACCTTCTGGTGCGCTGCTAGGCTGCGAACCACATCCCTGGGCCTAGTTTGCTCGCGTTAAGTTTGTTGTTAAGTGTTTACGTGTTAACCAGTGTGATTGAGTTGACTGTTGCTTGTGTAAATGTCGTGCGTCTCGTTTGGTCGTATGTAAATTGGAAGATGTATTTACCGTGGATTATGATATAGGTCTCCAAGACGTCGCCTGTGTGTACGTTCATGTCATTTTCTGCTGTTATACATGTTTTCTTTGTTTTCCTACTTGGAAGTTTATGTCATTTGTGGTAATGTTTCATGTATGTCTGTTGCTGTTATTAATCTCATGTATGTGTATGTCCTCTTTTTTTATACGAGCTACCCAGGGATGCACAAAGAATTTCAGCCTTGGCTGACAATAACGTTGTGTCGTGTCGTATCGTATCTTCTAAATATTGGGATGGACACATGCACTGCATCATCCCAAAAAAAACTCTACGCCTATGCCGTGATGTGTTTTTCTGACGAGCAAAAGGTGTGAAACCCTCTTGAGATTTCAGCGTTCACCAGCTAAACACTTGTGTCACACCACGAACACGAAGACATGTCACTCCCTGATCTGAGATGCTCTGCCACTCTGTTAGATATTTACCGCATAAAATGAGCTGAAAAGTCAACAAACATATTCAGATTTTCAGACGGAGAAGTGTGGGGTGGGGGCTAAACAGGTGAAAACAGGAATTGTTCCGCATCGGTTCTGTCTCCATGCTTTCCCCTCGGCATCAGGAGCACTTAGCAGTGGCATCGGGCGCGCTGGCGTCTAATGGGCTTTTAAGAGCTTCGCAAAAAGGAACTATTTGTGTACCATCAGTAGAAGCCTGTGATCGCTATGTGACAACAGTATTTTAAGCGAGCTCCACGGCAACGGAGGATGAGTACCCTGAGCTGTGGCTTTCCCCAGGGGAGCGTATGCTACTGAGATCTAACAGCTCAACTTCTCTCCCACTTTCCAACTCAGGTGTCTGTTTCCAGCGACAACTGATGAGTCTTGATTCCTCCCTTTTTCTTTTTTTTTGTTACCAGAAAACGCATGTTTGTGAAGAAATAGAGCAAGACTAAACAGGGCGTTTTTCGACACCCTCTCGGCAGAAGAGAGGGAAAGTTTGGATTTGTTGTGATGTTTGGTTTTTTTTCCCCCAGAGACATGGGAGTCACTTATTTTATTATTTCTAATCCACTCCGCATTTATTTTTTCCCTGTTTGAGGGTAAGCTTATGTTGCTCAAGGACTTTAATTGTGCCATAAAGTAGCGTTATTAACCCATAAGCCGGTGGCGGTTCTAGAATATTAAGACTTGACTCTGCTCTGGCCCCCCCAACTGTGGCCACGGCGGCCTGGGTGACGATGGAGGGTCCGAGCACCCAGCCGCGCACCTCCAAGATTTTGTAACAGCGTTGTAATGTTTGGCTACAGGACCGTAAAATATTGAACGTTCAAACACCTAATTTCCTGGTGAATTTTTATGCAGCAATTTATGGTACCAATGTCTTTAGTTATGTAAAGTAAATTGTGATTCTCCTGTATTGTTCAAAACTTTCTGCATATTCAAAACTTCACACGTGTTTCCGGATGTTTTTCTTTTTAAGAATCGCGTACATCTCAACCAACTAATCTGTTAGAGAGTGAAACCTTCTTAAAGCAAGAAGCTCCAAAGTTTAAATCTACATAAATCTATCTTTATTGTCACAGCCCTGTTGTGTTATTTAAAGCTTTAGTGAGTAACTTGTTGATATTAATGAACGTCCGTTACATTCAAGCCGTTGCCAAATGAGTTGCTACAAAGCTAATTAAGACTATCACGGAAGGCTTGTATCATGTGGACACGCCGACGGTGTTGTTGTCATTACTTATTAGAATTCCTCATGGGGGCGACAGAGACTACACACTATAGCTTTAACCCCCCGATATAGCAAAGTAGACACAGTTCTTGTTTTCCGTATGTTTTGATCCCCCTGAACAGATATTTTATTTTAACCTTTTGGCAAGAGGGTTGCCTTTCATATTTTTTGCTGGGGGACAAATCCCTTGCATCCCCCCCGAAATCTACGTCTGTGGTAAGGCCCAAGACAGAGATGTGTTTTTGAGAGGATGTAAGTTATAATGTGTACGTTCCTCGTATGAGTGCACACAAACTCTTTTGTGTTATGTTCCTGCACCTTCACCAAACAAGAAAGAAGTTTACTACTATAAATCTCCTTCACACAAACAGAGATCATTTTAAAAACTAGTATTTATTTATTTTAAATGTGACCGCAAGAGCATTTTATTCCATAAAAAACATCAAAAATATGCAAAGAAAGGGCCACGGATGCACCTTTTCAATGCTGATGTTATTAAATGTGCAGGCATTTGAACAATATACACATAATACAATATAACTTAACACATAAAAACCAGGTGTTTGGCCTTTTTGTAAAATATTCCCAGACTTCTGTCAGCCACCCTCTTCCAGTCCATGAAGAAAAAGAGATACAGTGAGCTGCCATGTTCACTCGTTTTACTAAGTTCACTAATAAACTCACTGAGTCTTTGGTTGCAGATGCTGTTACTCCGCTCATCATCAACAACAACGGTGCAGAGTTTTCTTCTAATTACGTCTAATAGCTCTCAGTGGGGAACACGGTCAGTGGACACCGCACTGTAACTGGATAGAAAAAAAGAGTAATTAGCTGTGTGTTTAAGGGAATTGTCATTATGTATACATGTTTATGTCAGATATATAGAGAGAACGTGGAATAAAACAATTAGCAGGAGTGGGGGTGCAGTCTAATTGTTTACTCTCCTGTTGGTTATAATAAGGTGAAATATTTCACCGCACCTAACTGGTCTCTTTGCATAATGAATTCCTGGAGGAGTGGATGGAGCGAAATGAGGAGTGGGCTTAAGACGGGTCTGTGGGGAGTGCCAATCAATTATCACCCCCAGCATTACTTCATCAGAGGAGAGGTGCAGCAAAGGGAGGGATGCTGAGATTTAGGCTACATCTATACACCTACGTTTTGGTTTAAAAACATATATCTTCTGCTACGTTTACACCTCACGTCCACACTACTGCGGCGTTTCCGAGCCCCTAAAACGGAGACTTTTTGATACACTGCTGCCCCCGTTTTGGTTAGAAAACTCCGGGGTTGCTTTGTAGTCTGGATGGACACAAACGGAGACATTTTGGAAACAACGTCTTATCAGTTAGGTAGCTTACAGACCTTTCAGTAACAGTTCCTCCTCGTCCTCGCTCCAAGATAATAAATCCCTGCTCTTACTTTTCACCGTTGTTGTTCTACCAAAGTATTTCCTGTATTTTCACCTTTTACATCCATTTTTTTCAACAATTTTCATTTTAGCGCGCATCTTTTATTGTTTTTTTTTCCTTGTGTAACATAACAGCAACCCAAGACAGCCAAGGAGCAGAGATGGGAGGGAGATTAGGAATGTAGAGTGTGGGATGTTATCTCAGCTGTGAATGAGACGATATTATTAGGATATGGAAATGATGCTGAAAGAGGAAAGTTGAGCAGACTGGAGCTTATCTTGTTAGCATGGCACTTTGCCTACCATCTCCAATATCAATTACTGATGTCTCAATAACAATTACAAAATAATTTATCCATTTGGGATTCCATTCTGTTCTTCGCTTTTAATATTATAGACTTGAAATCAATTTGCTGCGCCCCCCCTGAAACTTATTAATGGGTTTGATGCTATTCGTGCATTGTTTACTTCGGTGACAGCCGGTAATGCCGAGTGCGATTGGTGATACATTAGGGAGATGGAAAAAAACGAAAAAGTGCCCCGAGAGAGTTTCTTTGAACATATCTCACCAAGGGACAACTTTTGGCGAGTGTGTGCACAGAATACACAAATAGTCTCTTCTTAATCTTTCATTGGAGAACAAAATCAAACTCTTTTCACCCTGTATTTTAACACACACACACACACACACACACACACACACACACACACACACACACACACACCCGCAGAGTGAATCTGCCATTTAATAATTATGAGGCGTAAAATCCTTGCCGATGGCAGGCATACTGAAGGATGTAATTATGACCTCTTTCAGAGAGCCCACGCTTGGTGGCATTGCCTACATTTCCACCCAGAGAGAGAGAGAGAGAGAGAGAAACTCCCAAGGAATGACGGGAAAACGTGCCCTTCATTGCAATTAAGGACAATAATTCTCTGCAAGAAAATTGTTTCAATTGCTTTTCAGCCCAGGAGCAAAACGGCATTGATGGGGGTGATGGTTTGAAATGGGGGTGACGGTGAGGATGAGGAGTGACATTTTCGATGATCGAACTGTTGTTTAAGTGTGTGTGTGTGTGTGTGGTTGGAATTTAACTCTGTGAGAGGTTGCAGAGAAACCGTGAGGTGTGTAGTATAGAAACATGGAAAAGTATATGCAAGTGTAAAAAAATGTGTATATCAACATGATACATGCCTCATTCAAAATTTTTATATGCCATTTGTGCATCCACCAAAACCAGTCCAGGCACATAGGAATTCTTGTGCAGGCTCTTTGAGTCAAGTGAAAAGAGTCAAGAGCAAAGAAAAGCACGCTGACTAAAATAGAAAAGGATTATACAAGGTTAATAAATGAAATAAGACAAAAGAAAACGTAGATACTATACAAAAGAGTGCAAAAAATATAATAAATTACGAATACTGTAACTGTAGTATGACTACTACTTTAAACCTGGAGCTTGTAAACATAGAGTCAGTGATGTATTCATGACCACCTAAACCGAGACCAAGTCATTACCAAGACCGGAGGGTATCGAGACCGAGACCAGACAGCCCGTTCTCATGAACCATTCGTTCAAAAAGCTACGAATGGTAAAGCGCTGTAATTCGTAAGCATTCCACATTTGTTTGTTGTATTCACTACATTGACGGCCGCTGTATAAATAATACATTTAACTGTAAAGACTGCTAAACTTAACTGTCACGTGACCGGCCGACAGTCGCCGTAATTTCGTAGGATATCATACAAATTGTTGTGCATAGGTTTTCGTACGATATCACGCAAACCCGTTCATGAGTTTGGTGATGGTTTGCATGGTTATTTTGCACAGCAGCTGTCCGGCTAGATTACCAAGCGTGCTGCACTTTCCTCCAGAGTTAGTCTGCTGCCTCTGCATCTCACACAGCTGTGTGTAATACCTCGAGAAGTTGGTTGAAAATGCCTTAAGTCTTCCAGCGCTGCATAACAAGTCTTGTTTAGTAACAGCCACAGCGTGGGGTTGAAGGTCTATTCCCCTAAGGACAGCAAGTACTTCCCATGCATCACTGATAAATAGTTGATGGCGCAGCACCATGGCCTGCTGTATAAAGAGAGAAACCAATATAATGCTCCAGCGCTGCTACTCTCTGCAGAAAGATATATTATATAATGTAATATACTGAATCCTGCTCCAGAGGCAAAGTGCTATGATTGACCCAGACCTCTGGCCCCACTACACAAGTAAACAGTGAATTTCCTCTAAAGATCAATACCGTATTGCATATTTATTATGGCACAAAGGCCCGTAAATTCAATATGGAAATGATTAGGGCGTAAGGAACATTAGATATAAATAAAACAGTAATTCATTGTGATTTTGTCATGCCCGTGCTCTTAAATAAAATATGATTTATGGTAATAAAGAAACGTTTTAAACTGTCTGACAACCAAATGTAACTGGTGTTCACTTCCCTTCATTTGTGTACAGTTAATGTTTAAAAAAATATACTACTTTTTCCATAAATACATTGTAGTAGCTTTAATTTTACATGAAATGTTGTGTATGTCTTGGCTTTGTAATGTTTAATGAAGGATATTTACAACTATACAATTCATTTTCTCCATTCATTAGTTTATATCTAACTTAAGCAGTGTATTTACAGTATTGAATTTGATTTTTAACAGTTTAATCTATTAAATAAAAGATACACATTATCTAAATTATGTAACATTTGCGAATGTCTTTATGTAAAAAATGGTAATTCACAGTTACAGGTATTTTTATGCTCTTTTATCCTAGACATGTAAATTCATAGGCTATTTTTTATATATTTTTTTTTTATTTATACTGTGAAATCTGTGAAATAAAACGTAATAATTTTGTAAAAATAAATTTTTGTGCAACGAGCCGGTCTGCAGCGTTCTGAAAGTTGCCGGTTTACACCAATGGAACGGTGTATCATCTCCGTAACAACTCTTTTTTACTTCCGTTCTACTTCCAACTTCCAGGCATTTGTAGCCGGATATATCGTTTGATGCGTCTAAATATGAATTTGGATAACGTTGGTGATATTGTGCTACAGTTTCATTTCTAGTGATGAATCGGCGAAATCACATTTTATTTCGGCGAAATCACATTTTATTAAAAGATTAAAGTGTGACACCATCTCACATCTAGTATGACGACTGTCATAATGTCTGAGTTTTTAGTCACAGACTAGAAGATTTTACTCTCAAGACTTAAAACTTATGATAACATCAAACTGATTTTGTTGACGGGAAAACGACAAATTTCTGTAAATTTCTGTGAGTGGTTTTTATGTATCTGTGTATGTGTGTTTGTTGTGTTATGGTTGTCGAAGCTACTGGATGCCTAAAATTTCCCTCAGGGTGAATAAAGTATCAATCAATCTATCTATCTATCTATCTATCTATCTATCTATCTATCTATCTGGCTTAAGACAGCTCAGACTGAGTTTTATGACCATCTTATGTCAAACGATTGAGATGACAGGAGCGCGGCCCAACTCTAGCAAGACTCTCAGGATTTCATTCAGATATTGGAGATTTGTTTGCGACATTGGAATCGCTTTGTCATTTGGTGTAAGGTCGGCATACTCTGACCCTTTCATTTTATAACTAATGTTAGGTAAAAACTACAGATCCACCAGTTATCGGCCTGGCTGATTATCAGGGCCGATATTTGACAATTTGCAGATTATCTGTATCTGTGTTTTATTTGAGTCCTAACCAATAAAGTGAATTATTTAAAAAGTGTGCTACTTTTTCTCGGCTACGTCTGAAACACCTGCAAACAAACTGTTAGCATGTTAAAACTTCAGGAGGCTATTTTCATTTTTATTCATTCATTTTTTTGACTGTGTATTGAATTGAAAGTTTCAGTTTTATTAAATAATTGCTTAACACATTTAAACAAACTTTTGTGTCGGAGTTTGTAACATTCCAAATTGTTAATTTTGAATTTTAATGTAAATGCATATTGGTTCCATTAACTATTAATAATCAGCATCTGTATTGAAAAACCAGTATCGGTCGACCCCTAGTAAAAACGTTCCTTCTCTATTTTGTATTTGCTAATATTGCCTATAGACAGAGACTGTGATTGATATAATTTCTTGTATGAAGCTCAGACTGCGATCTTCACAACATGATGGCGAGGACAGCTGGACTGTGAGAGGGGTGGGCTGCAGGCAGGGGGATCCGGATACTGTGTTTGTGTACAGTATGAAATCCTGTGGTGGGATCGCATCTGTGGTAGCTGGTGGAACAAAGGTCTGAATGAGGAGAAATGGGCACCAGGGGGAAATGGAAAGCAGCTTTAGAGGAGGGAGGCCTGCACACACGTGCGCTGGCTGTTTACATTGGGCCGGGACGCTACACGCCGATGCATTCCAGCGCTCACGGTGGGCTCACCAGATCCGGATCCATGTTTTCACGCTTGACTTTTCATTACCTAAATGTGTGCATATGTGTCTGTGTCTTTGCGCTCTCTCCACATGATATGTAAAAGCACAAAGCTCCGTAGCTTCTTAGCAGGGGATATTTATGAATCCAGAGTCTCTGCTTCCACCTCCGCACAGTGGCTTTTTTCAGCCACTGTTTGTTGTGGATTTGACAGGCAAGGGTCACATACATACCAGAGCCCCTTTTTCCGTCTCTAAACAGTTAACGCGGCTCTCGTCCTCCCCCTCAGCAGGGACAGGGTCCGCCGTCTTTACTGCAATCAAAATTCAGCAGAAAATGGAATCCTTTATATGCAAAACAAACAATGCGGAGGAAATAAAACATTCAGGCGAGCTGTCAGGTCCTTTCAAGAATCAATACGAGGCCTTTCATCTGCGTCCCAACCTCTTCCTGGTAATTATCCTTCATATTTCATGCCCCCCCCATGCCCGCTTACACACAAACATAGAATGTACCACACACATGCACGTAAAAACACACACACACACACACACACACACACACACACACACACATACACACAAACACGCACGCACGCACACACAGGCAATGCTTTCACACACAAACATACAGAATCTCATGCAAACATACAGACGCAAAACAAATACTGGTTTACATAAGCCCTTGTTAGGAATTGTGTTTTTGTAATTATAATACAGTGCTGACTTCCAATAAGTACAGTTTTATCACCTTTAGTTCATTATAAACCAACCAACTCCACTGGCTCCAAAAAGAAGTCTGTTTCTATAGAAGTCTATGAGAAAATGAGCCTACTTCTCACTTGATTTATTACCTCAGTAAACATTTTCATAATGAGTTGATGGTCCCAATCGCTAGTTTCAAGTCTTCAACACAGCATGAAGTTCATTTAGTAAATTATGCTCCCATATATTATATATAAAATAGACGATAAAGCAGGGGATGCTTTAGGACCTGTCAATCAGGACAGAGGCTTAGCAATGCTAACCATGCTAACACTGGGGACATTAAAATGGACCTCAACTTGTTTTTGGCTGTTGTCCGCATTTTCATCTTAAACTTTGAACCCTCTCACTGTGTGTTTTCACTTCATCAAAGTTAACTTTGGTCGCCTAAAAAAAGTCTTGTTCAGCGTTCTGCCAACCAAGCTGGCTAGCTAGCTACAGTACAGCTAGCATTAGCTGGGAATTTACCAGTCTATCGCCGTGTGTATTTTTTCCAAAGCAATCCCACCAATCGGTCCCAAAACGTCTCAGTTAGAGAGTAAATGCCGTAAACATATTCTTTGTAAATCTCTACAATCATGCCTCAAAAGAACCAAGCAGGCCTGTCTTGTTGCACCATCCAAATTTGATTTAAAACTTAAATTTTTCAGCAAATTACTTGCTAGCTCGAAGGTCCGTTGGATGTTCCGGCGAATATGTGCTTAATGAATGGTCGTTGACCCATTCTACCCAGCCGGTAAATCTCTGCTGGATGACTCGTTTCAAAAGGGTTGAAAATCAGCACCTTTCCCTCTTTAGCGTTTAGCTTAGCGCAGCGCCATTGCAACCATGAACAACACTGGCTTGGCTGCGTCATCCTCTCCAGCTCCACTCGCTCATCCAGAAACCGTTACATCCGGTTTAAAAAAACAAACAAGATGGTGACGTCCAAATTGCCAAACTTGACGCTCCAAAACGGGTGATGTTACGGCTGCTACAGTACAGGCCAAAAGTTTGGACACACCTTCTCATTCAATGCGTTTCCTTTTTATTTTCATGACTATTAACATTGTAGATTCTCACTGAAGGCATCAAAACTATGAATGAACACATATGGAATTATGTACTTAACAAAAAAGTGTGAAATAACTGAAAACATATTATATTACATACAACTTATATTTTAGATTCTTCAAAGTAGCCACCCTTTGCTTTTTTATTAATAAGGGAAAATATTCCACTAATTAACCCTGACAAGGCACACCTGTGAAGGTAAAACCATTTCAGGTGACTACCTCATGAAGCTCATTGAGAGAACACCAAGGGTTTGCAGAGTTATCAAAAAAAGCAAAGGGTGGCTACTTTGAGGAATCTAAAATATAAGACATGTTTTCAGTTATTTCACACTTTTTTGTAAAGTACATAATTCCATATGTGTTCATTCATAGTTTTGATGCCTTCAGTGAGAATCTACAATGTAAATAGTCATGAAAATAAAGAAACACATTGAATGAGAAGGTGTGTCCAAACTTTTGGCCTGTACTGTACGGCCATTATTTCTTTTACAGTATATGGTGGTATATATACGGGACTCTCACACCGCCTCAAACCATAGCTCAAAACACACCGACGAGTCTGATCAGCGGTTACACGATTGGCCGACGCGGCGTGACGTGGGGTTGCTGGTGCTTATACAGTAGCTTATATACTGTATATGCTGTGAGAAAGCAGAGGGAGAGCGAGCGAGCATTGTCCAGTCAGACGCCTTGATCAGGATTAAAGTGTCTGTCAGTGACAGAGTGACGTGCCCTTGAACAGAATTGCCCTTAAAGTGGCCTGTCATCACATTCCTGCCTCCCATTATTAGGGCCAGGGGGGCCTCTGGGAAGACAGAGAGCGATTGGGGCGAAGCCTTCCCTCTCCTTACCAGGCTCGACCCCCTCCACCCCCCCTACCGTGATACCAGCCGAAAGATAAAAAGCATAAAGAATAGAAGAGGTCTTATTGGTCCCAGGGCGGCGATGGTTATGAAACTGGGAGCTGAGTGGAATACCTGAGCGGTTGCTGTGTCAAGTGAGTGACCGACCAGCAGTGGATAGTTGAGCGTTTAAGCCTGCCCAATGGCAAATATTAAACTACTGCCGAAGCTTTTTTGTCACCTGTCTGACCCTGGAATAGGAGGGTCATGGGGGGGGGGGAAGCACCGAGCTAGCACTACCGCTAACAAGCTAATCGGCTAGTTTTCAGTGCCGGCTGAGCTAAAACATGATCTAAAGACCACACAGACTGTTGGTTTAACAATAATCTTAATTTTTTTTGGTAACACTTTACTTGAAGGTATCTACATAAGAGTGTCATGACACTGTCATGAACACATGACACTGTCATGACACATGCACCCTAACTCTAACTCTACGCACACACACACACACACACACACACACACACCTATTACAGACCTCCATCAACCTGCTGCAGAGATATCTCTCCCAGTTCGACACCTTTTCACACTATCTACTTTATAACTGACACTCAAGTGTGGAGTTGGAGCCACTCTAGCAGTTGTTATTCTTATTTATTGAATCCAAAATGAAAGAAAAGCTATGGTTTGAGGCTTGTGTGAGAGTCCTCTACAAGAAACAGGAAACATCACTGCCTCTATCTCTGCCACAAGAAAGATTTATAACACTATGAGGTTAAAAAAGCAAACACAAGCACTCAACTGCCCAGGAGTTTGTGTAACAGCTGAATGATTCCTGCAACAACAAAGCACTCGCTATGTCTCGCTCGATGGTGTTTTTTGCCTCCAATGGCGCCTTCCAGGCAGCTAACCCTAACCTTAACCCTAAACATAACCATTGCCGCGCTGCCTGGAAGGAGACCTTGGGGTTAAAAAAACACCAAACACCCTATGTCTCGATCATCTCTTTTCTTTCACCCTCTCTTGTGAAATGAAGCTGCCTTCAAGTGCGGTCGGTAACGTCGAAATCTCTAAACGA
Organism: Perca flavescens; assembly: GCF_004354835.1. Classification (NCBI taxonomy): domain Eukaryota; kingdom Metazoa; phylum Chordata; class Actinopteri; order Perciformes; family Percidae; genus Perca; species Perca flavescens. The sequence goes on from NC_041335.1 coordinate 36,751,129, forward strand.
TCTGACAGAAAATAGGAATTGTGAAATGTCTACTACAAGATGTCACACAAATGGGCCATTACATTGACCCCCGCCAGATCACTTTTCTTGGTGTGAATGCCCACTTATGCAATCTTTTCTTTTTTCATCTGAACAGAGTTGTTAAACAGAATTTGATGATACAACCGTAAAGGTGTGTTCAAACAGAAAGCAAATCAAAAGCTCTATCGTATTTCTAATATTCGGGGTTATTTTATGGATTGTATAGGCATAAATAAGCCTTGGGCTTCAGCCTGTTCCTTTTCGGTTGTTGATTATGTGAGTTATAGTGTGTAAAATGGGTTGGCGGAAACGTGTATAATAATGTTTTTGTCACATATTGTCATGCTTTGTTTATTATATATGTAACTTCTTTCATCTCAGGACTGTCGTAAGGACTTGGAGACTGTTATTCATGCTCTTATTTTGTCTTGTATTGACTACTGCAATTTGTATTCTGGGATTTGCCAATCATCTTTATCACGCCTGCAGCTAGATTGTTGTCTGGTACCAGAAGAAGGGATCATATCTCTCCGATATTGGCTTCTCTTCACTGGTTACCGGTCAAATATGGAATAGATTTTTAAGCTAATGTTACTTGTTTTCTAGGCATTATATGGATTGGCCCCTTTATATATTGCTGATCTCCTTATCCTACATCACTCCTCCAGGATCCTAAGATCGTCTTATCAGTTCCTTTTAGCTATTCCACAGTCTCAGATGAAAATAAAGGGTGATAGTGACGGGGTCAGCCCTATGTTCCCACAGCCCAATGGTCCCACATTTCTAAGATTTTTCTTAAAATTAGGCCCTATGTTAGGGTTAGGGTTACATTCCATTGGTAGTCCATTGCTACTGGATAATAGGTTGGGTGTAAATGGCTACCAAATTGGGAGAAAGGGGGGTAAAATCTGATACAAATTTATGAAAAAGGAAATGTGGGAACATAGCCACACTCCCGATCGTGCCTTCGTTGTGGCCCCGAGACTCTGGAACAAACTTCCCATTCATATTAGGTCCTCCTCTACTGCCGAGATCTTTAAGTCTCCTCTTAGAACACACTTTTTATTCTTTGGCGTATGATTTAGTTTAGGGACCTTTGTATAGAAGTGTGTTGTTTGTATGATGTTCATTGTGTCTATATGTTTATTGTCTTCCTTTGTTTTTATAACATAACTTTGTACAGCACTTTGTTCAGCCTAGGTTGGTTTTAAATGTGCTCTATAAGTTCACTTGATTAAAATGTAAACCGAAATAAAGTATTCATTCATTCATTCATTCATTCAAGAGCAATGTGTACACGCTTCTCTCTCAACTGAACAAAAAGGAAAAACTCTGCATTTCTTCGCTCCTCTTTTTCTTTTACCTTGATTGTTTCAGTGCTGGAACAGAAGATTTTGGCCAATGAGAATCCTCTGAGCCTGGGAGGGAAGTGATGGAAGGGCTCTAATGAGGCATAGCAGAGAATGAAATATTAAAGTTTCTAATTAAATAGAGAGACCTCTTCCACTCTCGTCAAGGTTGTTTGGACCATTATCTCTGCCATGTGATCAGCAGTGACCCGATCCCTTTAGGAGTTCCCTTGTGAAGGAACTGACAGAGCGCACGCATACGCGCACACACACACACACACACACACACACACACACACACACACACACACACACACACACACACACACACACCTATTTCAGACCTCCATCAACCTGCTGCAGAGATATCTCCCCCAGTTTGACGCCTTTTTACACTATCTACTTTATAACTGACACTCAAGTGTGGAGTTGGAGCCACTCCAGCAGTTGTTATTCTTATTTATTGAATCCAAAATGAAAGAAAAAAAAAGAGAGAAAAGTTTCATTCAGCCCTGAACCCTGCCCCTTTTGGGACAGAAAAGAAGAAAAGAAAGAGGACAGAGTGCCCTGTAAGAGAGACAGAAAAAGAAAGAAAGAACAGATGCTTTCAGGTGCTGTGGACCGGGGCTTGTGGAGTGTTCGAGGTGAGACTCTCCTCGGCTGCAGAGCGTGGATGAATGCGAGAGCAGCTTGTTTTCTCAGACAAGCTGGTGAAAATGTAAAAAAAAGACCTTGGTCTTCACAAGCACTGGGGCCTGGGACAAAGAGAACTGGGGCCTGCATGCGGCTGTATGTTAAGCAGACTGCCATTGTGTGCGGAATAACGACCCTCCTTGCTTGAATTTTAATCATACGGTTTTATTAAGCTCTCTGGGATTTCTTTCCTTGACATAGTTTTAATGATTTGTCCAGCGTGCCGGCCGGCTCTGTTCTAACAGCATCCTGACACTGCGGGTCAAAGTCACAGCATAAAGGGATGTAGTTCTTATACAAAATATATTTGATTCATCCCTTTATTGGCTTCTTTTTTTTTCCTTTCGCTGCATATAGATTCTTCTGGGGGGTTAAGGCCTTCATTATTTTCATTCTACACATGCTAATGTGTTTGTCCAAAGTTATGACTGTACGAGGCAAAGGTTATTATTTTACTTGTTCCTAGAAGGTGTATGTTTTCAGTTGTAACTCTTGACTTTTAAGTTTTATGTGTGGAACAGGCTATTTTTATTCATTTGGGGTAATTGTATACTGTTACTTTAAGAGTGTGCACTCCTGCACATGTATTGCAGCTGTTATACTCAGAAATAGAGCTTCAGTTGTCAACTATTCAATTCGTCGCCAACTACTGTATTTTGATCAATCGGTTTGCAGACTGATCTCAATAAGTGGTGTATGTATGACACGCCAATTTGTATGCCATTTTTGGCGTGATATCAAGACGGATAATTGCTTTTTAGCGTGTTTATCAACGCCGTTTGGCCTCCATTGACCTAAATTACCTTGCGTGTCAATTTACGCCATAGCGAGTAGTGTGAAAGCCCGAAATTCCGCGTAGGGAGGTTGATCGGGGGTGGTGGAGGATGGGTCAAACAACACAGGACTTTCACCCAGGAGACCGGGGATCATGTCCCGTGTGTCACATTTCCTAAACCCAACCGTCCAATAGCGATTATGTCTGCGTCTTGATAACACGCCAAAAATGGCATACGAATTGATAAGGGGAAAGGTTACCTCCCCTTTCTCTCCTTTGCCCACCCAGAGAATTTGGCCCGCCCATGAGAGAGAGAGAGAGACATCATGGCTTTAAAACGAGCAAAGTGGCAGTTGGTCAAGGCCACACCCCCCCCTCCACCTTGCCCCCCCACCTCCTCCTCAACAGCTACAGACACAGAAATGGCACATCCTAAGGAAAGCTCATTGTGGGACTGGCTCTAGTGGCTGTAGTTCTGCACCAAGGCTGAATTTTGGGAAAGAGACTTCAGATACAGTATTAGGGGACCACTAAGGCCTATATAAAAGAGACTTCAGATACAGTATTAGGGGACCACTAAGGTCTATATAAAAGAGACTTCAGATACAGTATTAGGGGACCACTAAGGTCTATATAAAAGAGACTTCAGATACAGTATTAGGGGACCACTAAGGTCTATATAAAAGAGACTTCAGATACAGTATTAGGGGACCACTAAGGCCTATATAAAAGAGACTTCAGATACAGTATTAGGGAACCACTAAGGCCTATATAAAAGAGACGTCCGATACAGTATTAGGGGACCACTAAGGTCAATATAAATGAGACTTCAGATACAGTATTAGGGGACCACTAAGGCCTATATAAAAGAGACTTCAGATACAGTATTAGGAGACCACTAAGGTCTATATAAAAGAGACTTCAGATACATTATTACGGGACCACTAAGGTCTATATAAAAGAGACTTCAGATACAGTATCAGGGGACCACTAAGGTCTATATAAAAGAGACTTCAGATACAGTATTAGGGGACCACTAAGGTATATATAAAAGAGACTTCAGATACAGTATTAGGGGACCATTAAGGTCTATATAAAAGCATCCAAAAAGCAGCATGTCATAGGACCTTTAACTCCGCTAAACTAGCAGTCAGTCCAACCAGCGGTGACATGTTGCTGTTCCTAACACTTGATTCGGTTCATCAAAGATGCTACCAAAGCAACACAGGACAGAAAATAAGCACAGCAGAAATGTTTCACTTCCGGCTGGTACCGCCAGAAATTCTGCCGGATGTCCGTCCCCTTCCTCTTTCTTTGTGTTGGCGTTCTAACCTCCGGTGATTTGTGAGGACTATGGTTAACTGCTCCTCAGATCTCTGCAGGGTAAATCCAGACAGCTAGCTAGACTATCTGTCCAATCTGAGTTTTCTGTTGCACGACTAAAACTACTCTTGAACGTACACACCAAAACAAGTTCCTTCCCGAGGCTGTTTTCCAGCGGCACCGTGGCTCCGTCTAGCGCTTAGCGCCACCCAAGACGATTGTGATTGGTTTAAAGAAATGGCAATAAACCAGAGCACGTTTTTTGTCCAATCTCGGAATGCTGTGTGGACTAGCTAGACCCTCCTCCGCAGCGCTGTGGAGGAAGGTCTGGCAATGCAAGACTATCCCGGAAGTGATTTTTGTATTAGCGCGACACTGCGACGAATTGGTCCAAACAGTATTTGTTTACAGTAAGCTCCTGTTGCTTTCTGACTCCTTCCTCCTAACTTCACTTCCTTCACCTCCTCCTCCTCTGCTCTGTTCTCCCTCTGGAGACTTCAGCCTGATTGGATTCTGAAAGACGGATCGAACATAGAGGTCAAACATTGCCTCGAGGACGGTCCACATCTGAGTGTGTGTGTGTGTGTGTGTTGTGTGTGCGCTGCTACAAACCTCTGGTCAATTCATGTGCACTTTGACAGTGAAAAGTACCCATGAACTACAAACCCCATTGTGGATTATATTGGAATTTATTGACACATACTTTCTGCGGCGTAACGAGCTCGGATCATATGCGCGTGTGTACATTATTAACCTTTCGTTTACAACTTATCATTGAGGCGATTTATCACCACACGTCCCCTTTATTAATCACACGATGCAGGAGATGGATCATTTTTTGCTGACTTGAATTGGGCCGCGTCCCTCCGATTCTGCAGCTCTTACAGGAACATGCAGTACAAAAGCTAATAGAGGCTGCCGTGCCTGGGTTAAACCCATGCTCAGCCATATAAGCACCGTGAAGTCAATTAATTTCTGGCTGCTTAATGACTTGGAACCTCGGCGGTGCAGACACCCCGCCCCTCGCCCCACATCTCCACATTGATTGAGTGGATTTCTCGGGCATGGTGCAGAATCCACAGATACGCTACGAGGAACGATCACATTCAATTTTTCTATTACGGCGAGTTAGAATGCCATCAGGATCCTGTACCTGCACTATAAGAAAAAAACTCTGGCAGGATTATTAATACATTTATGTAGTTTTGTTGTACTTGATACATATACTGGATGGACGGTAGCTCAAAGATGGTACATGAAGAAATGATTTGAGTTCAGGAAATGATGGATAGTAACTTGATCGATTGATCGATCGGCAAATGTTTGTTGGAAATGTTGTCTCTGTCGAGTTGCATGGTTGTCTAATGAGAAACGATCGACCGAAAAGACTTTGATGAGGGTTATTTTGTAATTAAAGACTTTAAAAGTATGGACATTTCAAAAACAGTAGGACCCGAAAAAAAAATGCATTTTGCTTCTTCCTACTCCCTTTCGGAGAAGAGCATTTATTTATTTAGCTTATTCTTGCTATTTTTTTCTTTTTCCCCAATAAACTACTTTTGTGTCTCGTATTTGAAGTTTTTTGTTTATTCTTTTGTATGTCGTTGGAAATAGACTATTCATTCATTCAAGTCAAAATAGTGAATTTCAAACAGTTTTTCTTTGCTGTAGTCTAGAGAGAGCCAACCAAGCTTTAGGGTGTGCTTGCCATTATCTCTAAACTATAATGCACATGAAGTGCAGGTATAATGCGAAGGTCACAGTGTGCTCTGTGTACATGTGACACATGTGCACAGACCCGAGATGTAAAGGTATAGACATTCCAAACAGTAGGACCTGAAAAAAGCATTTTGCTTCTTTCTACTCCCTTAGAGACAAGAGCATTTATTTATTTGGCTTATTCTTGCTTTTGTGTCTCATATTTTAAGTTTTTTGTTTATTCTTTTGTATGTTGTTTGAAATAAACTATTCATTCATTCAAGTCACACATCCACTGACTTCCCAGTCTAACCCCCCCCAACCCCCGGACTTTCATCTACCCACCTACTGTGCAATATTTAATATTTAATACTATTGATAATACTGTGCAATATCTGTATACTGTGCAATATCATTACTCTCATTGTCCAATATCTATTACTCATTGAATATGATCACCACTATTGGGCGATATTCAAATAATGTGCAATAACCCAACTGCATATCACAATATATATAAAACCACCATTTTTGTTTATACGTATATAGCGTCTCAGAACTGTGCACCTTACCCCCCTTTTTTTGCACTACTTATTTTATTTCATGTTGTTATATTTATTTTACGTACATGTTGGCACTGGAAAAGGAGTTGCTTTTAATCTCATTGTACATGTGTATAGTGACAGTAAAAGGCATTCTATCTATTCTATGTCAAAAAGGTGAATTTCAAATTTGTCGTTTATGCTGTAAAGAGAAACGGGTTTCAGAGCCGGCTTTAGGATGCGTTTGCCAGAATCTATAAACCGTAATGTGCATGCCGTGCAGGTATAATGCGAAGGTCACAGCGTGCTCTGTGTACATGTGACATGTGTGCACAGACTGGACTTTTCTTTTTTTTTTCCTCTCTAGATATCATCATTCTAAACTGCGCAGCGCACGGAGGCGAATAATTACGTCACTCAGAAAACCATCAGTCCTCCACGCTTGAGTCACTTCCTAGTCCTCCCTCTCCCTGTTCTTCTGCCCCCCCACCATCCCCACATACATGTCTCCTTTACCTTTACCTAGGTAAAAGTACTAATACCACACTGTAAAAATACTGTCTTACAAGTAAAAGTCCTGCATTGAAAATGTTACTTAAAGGGTAACTACCATTTCTTTCAAACTGGACCCTATTTTTCTGTGTTTTTGTGTGTAAGTGACTGATGGGAACTACAATCTTTGACATTGATCCAGTATTAAGCGAGATCGCTGCAGTCAGTTGAAGCAACTTATAATGTAAGGGCGTTTTTTACACCTGCCTCGTTTACTTCGGTTGAATCGCACTAGAGTTCGCTCGTCCCGCTGGCGCAGTTCGTCAGGGCAGGTGAAAATGCGGCATTCGCACTCGGGTGCGCACCAAAAGCGGACCAAACAAGCGTGCCGGGACTCGCTTGAAGAGGTGGTCTCGGTCACTCGCACCTCCGTGGTCAAACCAGCTGCCGCTAAAATTGGAGACAGACGCCGAGAGAGCGGAGCGAAGTCTCGGCGACCGGAGCACACGTAGTAACGTCTCTCGCGAAACAATGTCTGATCATTTTAATGAAATGAGCTGCTTTTGACCATGGAGATGCAAGAAACATGCACTAGTCCAGAACACAGGACCTTCTTCCTGTATCTACTTTCTTGCTCCCGCCCCCAGACACATCCGACCAATAAGAGGAGTGGACGTTCTTGCGTGATTTGTAATGGCGCATTTTGGTACGCTTGGATTTTTCCAGGTGTGAAACCAAACCAAACCAAACTGAACGAGGGCAAATCGCTCCAAGTTTACAAACTCACCAACTAATTCGGACCAAAGCAAACAAACTACAGGTGTGAAAACGCCATAGGTTAATTGTGCAGCTTGTTTTGCTTGTTTGCTCACTGACAGGCTAAGTGTCTGACCTTTCTGTTAAACAGTACAATCCTTTTTTTACATTAAAACATTGTCATTTTAGCATCGTAAAATACACTTCATTCAAAGTCGAAACAGCCTTTTTGGGTCGTCTTTCCACTTTTCCCAACCATCACAGCTCTAGTGTTGGTTGAAATAAACACATAGTTTACAGATTTACATGTGAAAATATTTTCGCTCTATACACGCTAAAAGTATAGCTTTTTTAAATGGAGCCTGGTGGGTTTAGCGCTAGTGACCTCAGAGCTGTTTCTGGTTAAATAGAAAGGTCTCAAAGAGGTTTTAAAGGTCTATCTCTCTAGGGATCCTTCCCATAATGTTGTCAGACACTCAGAATATTAAACTGAGTCTGTCAGTGGCAAAACAAGCCCTTTTAGTTGACCAAACTGACACTGAACATTTGCCCCATAGGGTTACATTGCAGCCCGGTGTGAGGCTGCCGGTTACAGCGTTCACGCTTAATACTGGACCAATGTCAAAGTCACCAATCAGTCACTTACACACAAAAACATAGGGTCCAGGTTGGAAAAAAACAACCGAAATCACCCTTTAAACAACTAAAAGTAAAAGTAATCAATGCAGAAATATCCTCACATTATAGAAACTGGAATTTATAAATGAAAATGTATTAATATTTTACAAACTACATGTGCTTTGTGTGCAAAAAAAATAAATCTAAATGTATAAAGTAACTAAAGCTGGAACAGATGAATGTAGTGGAGTAACTAAAGTAACTAGTAACTAAAGCTGGAACAGATGAATGTAGTGGAGTAACTAAAGTAACTAGTAACTAAAGCTGGAACAGATGAATGTAGTGGAGTAACTAAAGTAACTAGTAACCAAAGCTGGACCAGATGAATGTAGCGGAGTAACTAAAGTAACTAGTAACTAAAGCTGGAACAGATGAATGTAGCGGAGTAACTAACTAAAGTAACTAAAGCTGTAACAGATGAATGTAGTGGAGTAACTAAAGTAACTAGTAACTAAAGCTGTAACAGATGAATGTAGCGGAGTAACTAAAGTAACTAGTAACTAAAGCTGTAACAGATGAATGTAGTGGAGTAAAAGTCCAATATTTCTCTCTGAAATGTAGCGGAGTAAAAGTAGAAAGTGGCATGAAAAGAAAAGACTACAAGTAACTTACAAGTACCTCAAACATTTGTACTTCGGTACAGTACTTGAGTGAATGTACTCCGTTACATTCCCCCGCCCCCCCCCCGTGGAAAACTGCTCCTCTGCAAACTGTCCACTTGTGTGTTTCCTGTGATTCCTGAGAGTAGCAAAAAAAAATAAAAAAAAGGCACTGATCCCTATCCCGGCTGTTCAAGGCTACCTGAAGGTTCTTGTCCTCTCAGTCTCTCCTGGGTTAGAGGAGGATGGAGGGAGGGGAAAGACAGGAGAGAGAGAGAGAGAGAGAGAGAGAGAGAGAGAGAGAGAGAGAGGGAAAGAGAGATAAGGTAGATGTGGGGAGGCAGGCTGTAAGTGAATGAAGGTGTGTGGGTGAGGGAAGGTGGGGTGGGCAAGCCGTGAAATTGCTCCAACGTTGGCGACACCGCTGTGCACGACGCTTCCACCAAGGCCTCCGCCAGTCCCCCCCCTCTACGAACCCCAGACCTCCTGTCTGTCTTTTTTTTTTTTTTTTTCAGGTCTGTTGCACACGGGGCGGAAAAGATCGTATTTATCACCTGTCAGCGTTTGGCAGCCCTGAGTTACGCGACGCAGGACAGCATAAAATTATCATACACAGGCATGAAATTACAAAACCGCCCAGGGACCCTACAACAAAATTATTTCATTTTTTTTCCCCCCCTAAAAAAAAAAAATAAAAATAAAAAGATGGAGGGTGTTTGGTTGTGAGGTGAGGGGGGTGACAGGTGAGAAGTGGGGGTGACAGACGGGTGTGTGTGTGTGTTTGTGTGTTTGCTGAGAGCTGAGACATGTGGGGAGCCATGTGATGGAGAGAAAACTCCAAGAGGACATTTCCAGGAAACTGTCCTTCACACTCAGTGTGTGGTAAAAGAAAAGGCTGGCTTGGGCTGGCGCCGCCACCTTTTGGTCAAAACAAACTTCCGCTGTGTGTGTGTGTGTGTGTGTGTGGGGGGGGGTAATGTTGTACATCATCTGTCTTTTCCCCCTTCTTTGCATCACCACCAGATGAAAATAACCAATTACAATTACTCATGTGACTGTAATTGAGTAGCGTGTGTTACTGTGTTTTTTACAGTGTGTTCAGGGGACAGGCAGCTAGCAGATAGTGAGGAGATGTTTTTTTACAGTGTGTTCAGGGGACAAGCAGCTAGCAGATAGTGAGGAGATGTTTCTTACAGTGTGTTCAGGGGACAGGCAGCTAGCAGATAATGAGGAGATGTTTTTTACAGTGTGTTCAGGGGACAGGCAGCTAGCGGATAGTGAGGAGATGTTTTTTTTACAGTGTGTTCAGGGGACAGGCAGCTAGCGGATAGTGAGGAGATGTTTTTTACAGTGTGTTCAGGGGACAGGCAGCTAGCAGATAGTAAGGAGATGTTTTTTACAGTGTGTTCAGGGGACAGGCAGCTAGCAGATAGTGAGGATATGTTTTTTACAGTGTGTTCAGGGGACAGGCAGCTAGCAGATAGTAAGGAGATGTTTTTTACAGTGTGTTCAGGGGACAGGCAGCTAGCAGATAGTGAGGATATGTTTTTTACAGTGTGTTCAGGGGACAGGCAGCTAGCAGATAGTGAGGAGACGTGTGACATCGCTTAGAGCATCTTTAAATAAGTATAATAAGTATAAATAACATTAAAATAGGTATAACTATATAAAAGTATATCCCCACTCGCTGTTGAAAAGCAACTGAGCAACTTTTACTCTTTAACTCAACTAGTTAATTATCCTCTGGACCACAGCTGTCTCCTTTTCTTTCTCTCTCCTTTCCCGCTCGTGGTGTCTGCGCCACCCTCCGACATGAACTCATGGATGTATTAAGAGAACGTATGAACTCCAACAATGACGGCTGTACTAAAGATCCCTATTTTTATCTTATTCTGACACTTTCTTTTCACACTTACCTCACTTCCTGTACCTCACTTCCTTTTCTCCCCTGTCTTCATCACTGGCTTTTGTTTCTGCTCTGATTACCTGATGTTAAATAAATCTTCATTGAATGGACTGAACGTCTCTCTGGCTTTTTCCTATGCATTCTGACTGGTGCCCCATGACGATGGCAATCAACCTCTAAACCTGAACCCTCCTTAACAACGGCTGATAGACGGCCTTTTGAGCACCTTCGCTTTTTGAAGCGTGAAGGCTACCGTAGCTGCAATACTGCGTGGCGAGAGAGACTTGATTGCGATATATGATCTCAACGCTAGATGGGGGTAATTCTTACACAATGTAGCTTTAAGTAAAAGTTCATCAAAGTAATCATACTTTACATCACCTCAGAGATATAGGGAAGCGTTACTAAAATGAAAAGTCACATTGGTTATAGACCGCGACATGTTTTGCGTGATGGGGAGGAGGATTATGACTAATTGCAATTGCTCCATGCACAAAAAGGGACAGAAACACAGTGTATTTCACTGCAGCACAGCATTATTTAAAGGGATACTCTGCCGATATTCAACCGACTTTGTATCAAATACATATGGATACCAAGGACTGTCTGATTAGCTCTGATCACTATGCACTTTATTAATGCACCTCAACAATGTGATATGATCATACTGCAGTCTGTCTCTAATATTATATGGACTATGGACTGATTTCTCAGAACTCTATGCACTTTATTTGCTAATAATGGACTAACATGATCATACTGCATCCTGTGTTTTATGTATTTTTTAAGCACTGCTATAAAGAAAAAAGCACTTTTAATGATTGCACTACTGGTTAGATGTTAAACTGCATTTCATTGTACTGGTGGTCCTTACTTGTGCAATAACAATGAAGTTGAATCTAATCTAATCATGATAGTGTTGGTAATATGTGTGAATGAACTATAAACTTCCCTCCATTTCTCCCAGATCTCCCTCCTCACAGGCCAGCAGAAAACCTCCAAGTAACGCGTTTGAATGCATAGTACACACAGTTTGTGAACAGGAAGTGGGCGCCATACTGTTTCCTGTATTGAAAAAATGGAGGCTCAAAAACCTCAAATTAAACAGTAAAACTAGGCAGCGCTGACCAAAAATAAACCAACATTTGGTTCCTGTATTGCCTGTTTCTCGCCTAAAATGTTTTCAGAAACATATTTTAGCATACCGTTTAACTGTAATACGAGATTGTTTGTTAACAGCCGGTTGGCGTCAATACGGACAAACTCTACCTTCTCGCATCACTCATTTTACTTGCTAACTTATAGCTATAGCCAGTGTTGTGCCTGAACGTGTTCATTTAACGATAGTTCATGAACTCGTTCATATTTTGGGGTGAACGTGAACTGAACGTACCGTATTACTGCCTGATGAACGTTACTGTGAACCCGTTCATTTTGGTGTCTGTGAACGGCACGCTCTCTTAGTTTAAAGGAATACGCCACCGTTTGTTGAAATAGGTCTCTTTGTCTTTTGTTGGCTCACTTTTACTCACAACATGCTAACCGGCAACATAGGATTCCATTCACTACGCTAAGCTAACTAGCGGCGGAGCTACCGGTGTTGCACCGTACTAAAACAATGCATGCACAAAAAATGCGTTGGCCCACCTATCTACAGCTAGGGGAGACCCCACCTATCTACAGCTAGAGGAGACCCCACCTATCTACAGCTAGAGGAGACCCCACCTATCTACAGCTAGGGGAGACCCCACCTATCTACAGCTAGAGGAGACCCCACCTATCTACAGCTAGGGGAGACCCCACCTATCTACAGCTAGAGGAGACCACCTATCTACAGCTAGGGGAGACCGTGATAAGCCCTATTTCAACAAACGGTGGCGTATCCCTTTAACTTCGTTCAATAGGGTGCCAGATTTCTATAGAGCCTTGCAGGCAAAAACCCGGCTAAAACACACCGTAAACAGGCCTTCATATGTAGTGGAAAAAACACCCAATCTGGCAACACCAGCCACCAGTGTCTCACCGCCGCATGCGTCATCAAATCAAAAAGCAGCGTGGAGGCTTCGTATGATCATTTAAACCAGTTTTATGACGAGGTTGGTGAGGATGAGGAAAAATCTGACATTTCTGGGCAAACTTTGCCCGCCGGCTTTCAAAAAGAAAAGCAAAAGGGAATTTCACAGCTTCTTTCCTTTGTTTCATCTGGTCATGTAGCATCATTTCTAAAATGTTTGCACCTTTCTACTGCATAGACAGCCCAGTTTTATGAAAAGAACCTCTTTCCATTAAAATACTTTACTTTATAAGGAGGAAGGGCACTTGCGCAACAACAGGCGGTTGTTTCGGGGGGCAAGGAAATAAGTTGGTGCATTTTCCTTCAGCTTTAATCAAAGAAATTAGATGTTTTGTAGTTTGTGTCCACGGTTCATGAGTTCAAGTTCTTTCAATGCAGAAACTGATGAGTATGTGTTTCGGTTTTACTTTCTAAAGGGGCATTTAAAGTGACCTTTATCAACTACCTTTAGGAAGTCTGCTTTCTTGGCACCTTAGTCCATCTATTGTGTGTGTGTGTGTGTGTGTGTGTGTGTGTAGGATCAGATGGCATTGACAGAGGGAGAGGTGGCTTTACACAGGTCCTCCATAATGCTGTGGGTATACTAAATGCTTCATTAACGCCACACACAGGAAATGGAGGGTCAATATTTATAGACCCTGTGCAGAGCACTATGTAGATACGGGATCTATTGGCCTGCATTCTAGGGAGGGGAATCAAATTAAGTCAACGGGGGACTGGAGTTTTTCTCTCGGTCTCTCTTCCTCTATGAGACGGTCAATTTGCCAACGATCGCCGGTGGTGGCTGGCCGCCACAAGGCTTGACCCCGAATGTGCGGAGAGGGGAGGGGGGGAGCTGCACTGCTGCAGCAGTCAGGGAAGGTTGCACTGAAGGTAACTCTTTGAGGCAGGGGTCTTCAAAGTCTTTAGGCCAGGGGCCCCTTAGCTGAAAGAAAGACCAAGTAGGGACCCCCTACTGCATCATATTAAACTGGGCCGAATGGATGAAAATAAATGGTTATTATTTATACATCAAGATTCAAGATTTCTTGTATTGTCACTCAGCAGAAATGTAAAGCATGAATGAAATTATGAGCATGGCTCCTTTAAAATATATATATATATACAAACAGAATAAATAATTTCCAGCAGAATATTTATTCTTACGACTATGTGATGTATTGTAAATGAATGAATAGTATTTCACATTTGCATAGTAAAGCACATGATCATCATGTTTTTACGTTAAACATGCATGTGGAAGGCACAGGGAATGTTGATGTTAAACATTTTTTTTTTCACAAACAGGCCAATTTATCTTTGCCATGGATAAGTTGGGTTCATAGAATTTGTCGGCCCCCTTGCACTAACTCTGAAGACCCGCTAAGGGTCTTGAACCCCCTGTTGAATATCTCTGCTTTAAGGGATTAATCTTTTCCAAAGAGATACAATGTGATAAACAAATTAGCAACACATTCTCATGAACAGGTTTGTATGATATTGTATGAAAACCTAGGCACAACCATTCGTATGGTATCCTACGGAATTATGGAGACCAGCGGCCGGTCACATGACAGTTAACGCTATAGTCCGCGTTTTATATTAATGAACGTCCGTTACATTCAAGCCGTTGCCAAATGAGTTGATTCAAAGCAAATTAAGACTATCAGCTCCACACAACTCTCTCTGGATTTCTCCGTATGACTATGTTTAGAAAACAGTGTAGTCCAGCGACTTTCGCGCGCAGAAGCTCGAAGGATGCGTTTTTACGCCACCGCTGAGAAAAGACAACAGCAGCGTTCATCTTTGGAGACAAAGAGGACGTAAAAACTTCAGAGACAATTACCTCTTCTGAAGAGTCCTTTGTGTTAGCAACTGCGTGGAGGAGGGGTGGGGTGGTACACGATCACAGAAGGCTTGCGTCATGCGGATGCGCCTACGGTGTTGTTGTCATTAGTTAGAATTCCTCATGGGGGGGGGCGACAGAAACTACGCACTATAGCTTTAAGTTAAGCGGTCTTTACAGTGAAATTTAGCCTGAGAGTGAGTCGGGTACTGTAGGGAATTATGTCTAAAATAAGGCCCTAAGGCCTGTCAAATCGGACTCCCGTTTATTAATTCCTACTCTTTCTTACATCAATTACATTTCTGCACTTACCAGAAAACATCAATCTGACACGAAGAGTTCAGTTAAGCAAGTTTACTGAAGTCCAGAATTTAAGTTTACTGAACA
The DNA here is from genome assembly GCF_004354835.1 of Perca flavescens. NCBI lineage: Eukaryota > Metazoa > Chordata > Actinopteri > Perciformes > Percidae > Perca > Perca flavescens. Next base: position 36,766,247 of record NC_041335.1, read on the forward strand.
CAATTGTGGGTTCACAAAATGACACTAAGTTTCCCTAACCGCAGACAAATGTATATGGAGTTCAAGTCAGAAAAGTCTATGTCTAACCATATTCCTAATCTTTTATCATCTTGCTTGAAGGCGTCCCCCTCCTGTCTCCGGGCAGATTCTCCAGCTCTCACACACACACACACACAAACACACACACACACTCTGACCCAAGAGCCATCCCCTTTGCCGTTCCACCGCTTAGTTCTTAACATTCCTGAACTATAAGCTAACTATCTAACTCTAGATAACTAGATAACTCTGTACATTACACAGGGAATACAACTTTAATACTGAGAATGACACATCTAGATTATAGAAATATTTCTACAGTACAGAGCACCGTGAGGGGACGGTCCATTCAGAGACCGTTGCAGTTAAGTATATCCGATAAAAGGTGCACGTCAGGGGGCAACGACGCTTTGGCACCAAATTGAGTAGTTCAAATTAGAAACAAAGATCATGGTTTGGATGAAAACACCGGTCCCCATAAGTAGTTCTCCCGGGACACAAACACCCGTTTCCTGGGTGAAAGTCTTGTGTTTTCTCCTTAACTTCTTCAGGACAATAACAGCCGTTTCCTGGGGGAAAGTCTTGTGTTTTCTCCTTAACTTCTTCAGGACACAAACACCCGTTTCCTGGGTGAAAGTCTTGTGTTTTCTCCTTAACTTCTTCAGGACAATAACACCCGTTTCCTGGGGGAAAGTCTTGTGTTTTCTCCTTAACTTCTTCAGGACACAAACACCCGTTTCCTGGGTGAAAGTCTCGTGTTTTCTCCTTAACTTCTTCAGGACACAAACACCCGTTTCCTGGGTGAAAGTCTCGTGTTTTCTCCTTAACTTCTTCAGGACACAAACACCCGTTTCCTGGGTGAAAGTCTCGTGTTTTCTCCTTAACTTCTTCAGGACACAAACACCCGTTTCCTGGGTGAA